>NC_143576.1:94652772-94963125 GCF_048544385.1 Mastigoproctus giganteus | reverse complement strand
AATGGAACTGCAGAGGCTTTCGTTGCAATACAGTCGATATCCAAGATCTAATAAATCGATTTTCTCCAGTTGCCCTTTGTCTTCAGGAAACTTACTTAACTTTGCAAATTTCTCCTTCGATAAAGAACTATTGCCTTTATCGAAGGGATCGTAATACAGCAAATGCTGCCCATGGTGGTGTAGCAATTCTGATAAATTCAATGATCCCAACTAAACATATTCCACTTCAAACCGAAATAGAAGCTGTTGCTGTGCATATAACGCTCCATATTGAAATAACTTTAGTATCAATCTACTTACAGCCAAACCGTACCTACTGTTTAAAAGATCTTGAAGATCTCCTTATACAGATACCTCTACCTCTCTGTATGTTAGGGGACTTCAACGGGCACCACCCCTTATGGGGCGATCCTAAATTAGATAGACGAGGTCGACTCATTGAGAGCCTAATAGAGGTGGTAAACCTCACCATACTCAATACTGGCACACACACTCACGTTCAGCTCCCAAATGGACATACCTCAGCCATAGATCTCTCCATTTGTTCTCCATTACTGGTCCCGACCATAGAGTGGTATGTTTTAAATGATCCAATGGGTAGTGATCACTTCCCAATCATATGCAACCTATTAATAGCACAGGCTCCTCCAGCTCAACCATGTAGAAAATGGAAATTTGCCCGAGCAAACTGGGCAAAATTCCGATCATCAATATCTTTTGATGAGGAAAAAATCCGTCTCCAGCCTATCGATGATGTGACAGAATACATCACGTCACATCTCCTAAATGTGGCTAAAGAAACAATACCACTATCAAATCCTTCGGTTCGTAAGCATTATAATTATTGGTGGAATGAGCAATGCACAAAAGCCAAAAAAGCAAAAAATAAAGCCTGGAATTTGTTTCGGCAATATCCAACAACACCCAATCTAATAAATTATAAGAAGTCAAAAGCAAAAGCACGCTTCATACAAAGGCAAGCCAAGAAAGAATCCTGGATCTGTTTTGCATCAAGCATTAACAAAAACACTGACACCAAAATAATATGGAAAAAAATTAGACAGCTTTCTGGTAAGTTTCCTACCAATTCTGTCATGTAATGGGCAAGATCTATCTAGTCCTTTAGATATCGCAAATGCTTTGGGCAACACATTTGCTGAAATCTCAGCGGCAGCAGCAGCTTATACTCCACTTTTCCAGAGAATTAAAAACACTGCAGAACAGCACTCTGTTAACTTCCAAACTGCTCTCCTTCTGCCGTATAACAAACCCCTACAATTTTCCGAACTCTTGCATGCTATCGGAACAGCCCACAATGGTGCTGCCAGACCAGATGGAATCTACTACGTCATGCTACAACATCTTGACGACAGAGCTTTGTGTCTCCTTCTGCTCTTTTACAATCGTATTTTTCTAGAAAATGTCTATCCAACTTCTTGGCATCATTCTACTGTTTTGGCATTCCTAAAACCTGGAAAAGATCCAACCAATCCCCATAGCTATAGACCAATATCCCTCTCAAGCTGCCTCAGCAAAATTCTAGAAAAAATAGTCCACTGTAGACTCGTCTGGATCATTGAGTCAGAACAGTTAATGAGCAATAGTCAGTATGGCTTTCGTCAAAACAGGTCATGCCTGGACCTTATGGTTAAGGCTGAATTTGCCATTCGTAATGCCTTTATTAAGCATGAACATCTAGTAATGGTTTCCATAGATATAGAGAAGGCTTTTGATACCACCTGGTGGCATGGCATACTAAGAGACCTTTACTCTCTTGGTCTGCGGGGAAACCTTCCTATATTTATAAAGCATTTTCTACACACTAGATTTTTTCAAGTTCGATACCAACATGCCCTCTCTGCAACTTACATTCAGGAAGAAGGTGTTCCACAGGGATCAGTACTGAGTGCCACTCTTTTTGCCCTAAGAGTAGATTCTATCACTAAACATCTTCCAAATACTGTAGAAACTTACCTTTATGCGGATGACCTTGCCATCTCCTGTCATTCCCAAAATATGAGATCTATTGAACGACAGCTTCAGATATCATTAAATAAAATACAGCAATGGGCCAGCCTTAACGGCTATAGGCTATCACAGCAGAAAACAGTTGCTATCCATTTTTGTAGACAACGCAAATTTCATCTGGATCCTGAACTTCACATCTCTAATATTTCCATCCCAGTCACTAGTAACATTAGATTTCTAGGTTTAATCATAGACAACAAGCTAAATTTTTTAGAGCACATTAAAAAAGTACGTACTGCCTGCTTAAAAAAGATGAACATACTCAGATCATTATCTGCAAAACGTGGGGTGCAGACCGTACCTGCCTTCTTCGATTATACAGGGCATTAATCAGATCCCGTCTTGATTATGGAGCTCCCACTTATGACTCTGCCAGAAAGAGCGCATTACGCTGGCTTGATCCAGTACAACACAGTGCACTGAGGATTGCACTTGGTGCATTCAGAACATCGCCAGCACATAGCCTGTACATTGATGCTCATGAACCGCCACTGTTTTTACGTAGGAAATTGCTTTTGCTAAAGTATTCTGTCAAGATACAAAGTTGTGCCTCGCATCCCATTCAGCCATATCTTTTCAATCCACCATTAGAAAATCTGTACAGAAATAAACCTAGCATAGTAAAACCAGCTGGTCATCGCCTTCTTGAACTACTGCAGGTTTGGAATATATCCATCCGTTCTGTTCAACAAGTAGCCACTTGTACCCAACCACCATGGGTTCAAACACCTATACCGACCTGTGACACTTACCTCTGTCAGTGGGGAAAGAATAATTTGCAATCATCAAATATCAGACAAGTTCATGCTGTTCACACTCAAAAATATATTGATTTTTTACCAATATACACAGATGGCTCTAAATCAAATTCAAAAGTTGGAGCAGCTGCAGTTTCCGAATACAATTGTATCAGCAGCCCTTCCTCCTGAATTCAGTATCTTCTCAGCTGAGTTATTCGCAATTAAACTAGCTTTAAAAATTCTCCCTCCTGACTGCTCATTAAAATCAGTAGTTTACACGGATTCCCTCAGTTCAATCAACGCTTTGTGTAGTTCCTCAGATACATTTCACCCTGTTATAATTGAAATTAGAAAATTATTACTAAAGATTAAAGATCGTCACCAACTGGTCGCCTTCTGCTGGATACCAGCACATTCTGGTATTTTAGGCAATGAACAGGCTGATAAAGCTGCAAAAAACCCAACCAGCTTAGATTTAACCAATATCCCTGTCCCAGCCTCAGACTATGCAATAATGATTCATGCTGCATGCCTAACAGAATGGACAGCGCAATGGCATTCCCAAACGAATAATAAACTCTTTCAGATTAAACAGGTTCCGAAAATCTGGCCCTCCAGTGTCCGGACATCAAGACGAGAAGAAGTAATTCTTTCAAGAGTAAGAATAGGTCATACTTACCTGACCCATCTTCATTTACTGACAGGAGATGATCCACCACAATGTCCACATTGCTATATAAATATGACTGTTAAACACATTCTCATTGACTGCCCCTATTATAAACAAGACAGAATTTCAACCCAGCAATCACTGGTTATCCTTCGACAACCAATAACCCTAGAGAATTTGATAGGTGACAAGGCAAATATATCTGAATTCTTCCGTTTTCTGAAGCAAATTAGAATTTTTAATCTTTTCTGATTAAGGACATTTCAGACAGTACGATTCTTTCCCTTTTCTTTTAATATAAATGAATAGGCACATTATAGCCAAAGTTGCTTATGCGCCATGAAACCCCCACAACAACAACAGCACCATGAAAATGTACCGCACATTTACACTGCTACCACCAGCTTGAATTGTTGATATGTAGGCTGGGCCCATGGACTAATGCTGTTTTTGCCATATTCTCTGCCTCTCATCAGCAGAAACAGCAGCAGCAGCAGCTGTGAATCATTAGAGATGTTTTTCCTGGCAAGAATGGAACCCAGTTTGTTCACTAGCAGTGATATCCTATTTGTGTCAAGTTGTGATGAGTTCCACATTCTGGTATGCCTCTTTTGTTACTGCTGTTGTACTGGATTGATTTTTTTTTTTTTTTTTTTTTTTTTGAGAAAAGCCAATGAGTCTCATTGACCTCTTTCGAATCACCTCAGCAAGCTGTTTCTAATCATGGAACTGCCATTGGCTGGATGTTGTTCAGTTTTTGGACCAATCTTAATACACTTGAGAGACATTACACATGAAGACCCCATCAGGATTGTACTCATACTGGTACATCTTACCCAAACTGCCATGATGTTCAGTCATTCGAATCTTTTGCCTTGCCCATGTTCACATTGAATTGTACATGTACAACATCCTTACATATCTGCTCACCTGCTTTATACTGCATGGAACAAACATGCTGTTAATGAATGTTCCATTTCATTATCTAATAAAGTGGATACTCAGTGTGTGCTTGACAACTCTACAAAAATAAACTTCTTTCATGTAGCAAATAGTGTCCCTCTCATTTTTATATATATTTCTATACATTAAAATAATTTTCCTCCTAGTGATATTTATTCAGCCAATGGGAGAAGAGGGATGCGGATTACATGGTAATATGTAACAAATACTAAAATACGTAATGGAAGCTTGTTTTACTGTGGTAAAACAAGCTTCTGTTTTAGCGTGATCATGCTAGATGAACCTCGTGCTTTGTTTATCTAGAATGACCACGTGGTACCATTCTTGATTTCCATATGTAACGTATTTATGTATTCATAGCTAAGGAAGAGACCCACGCAGTGTCGATAGCTTCTGTAAGTATTTTATTTTTTCAAAAGAAGCGAGCGCAGCCCACTAGTAATTATTATTATTTCACATACACCCTTTATTCTTTATATTAATTTTTTTCTCTCTGTTGGTTTTGATTAAAAAGGTTTCACTTAACCATGGACATTCAGCCAAAGGAAATAAAAATTTTGGACTCTGTTGATGATATTCAAGACAGAAGAGGTCAAGTTTTAGGTCGCTATGCACAGTTCAAGTGTGAAGCACGGATGAAAAGGGATAAACTGGAAGATTCCCGTAGATTTCAACATTTCAAAAGGGATGCTGATGAACTTGAAACTTGGATAAATGAAAAGCTCCAGGCAGCATCAGATGAGAGTTACAAAGATCCAACAAATCTTCAGGTAAGTTTCAAACCTGTTGAGGCACCCCATGTAATAACGTTTTGTTCTGTGAAATGCGAGTCTGATGTTGTGCTACATATGACTTCATAGTTTATGATCATAGTAATTATAATTAATTCTAGATCGGTGTTTTTCCAAACTTTTTTGACTACAGAAACCTTTTGCAAATCTAAGTTTCTACTAAACCCTAATATCTTTAATACTAGAACCACCGCAATGGTCAATTTGACCATTTACTTACTTTAAATTGTTGCAGTTTTGCAGCCCTTTTAACTACAGAAGTGCGAGTCCACAGCATTTCCTAACTTTCCATTAACTTACAGCGTGCACAATTGTAACTAATTTTGCGCACATTTTTCTTTTAAATTTTAGCTCTCTACCTAAAACTAACACAGTCTCACATCTCAACTATTAAATTCTCACAATCTCAGTTACCTCTGACATTTCGACCGTGACTTCTTTAGTGCAACTTTATGGCCACAGCTTTTTCCACACTGCATTCATTGTTGAGTTCTTAACTTCACCCCATGTGAATTCAGTATTTTTTACAGCATCAAGAATGTTATAATTCTGCCAATAATTTTGAAATGAAAGACTGCCTATTCCATCAGTAGCTTCTACCAATTGTAAAAAAGATCTTAGGTAATAAAGTTTAAAGGAAGCTATAACACCTTGGTCCATTGACTGAATTAACAAACTTCTGTTCGCTGGAAAAATGGTAACTTTCACATTTGGGTGCAGATCAGACAAATGTGCAGGATGACTGGGCACATTGTCAGGAATGAGCAAGATTTTGAATGCTATGTTCATCTTCAGGCAATATCTTTTTGTTTTGATGCAAAAGCAATTTAAAAACTAGTCCTTGAAGATTTTGGCTTTTTTGCTCAATTTCCAATGAACTGGTAAGGAGCTTTATGATATTCCTTTAAAAGCAAGAAGATTTTCAGATGTATAGATTAGAAGTGGTTTACGCTTAAAGTCACCCTCTGCATTGCCACATAAAAGTATTAACCTATCTTTTGCAGCTTTTAAACCTGGGATAGTTTCTATTTTGAAATGAATGTTCAGCTTGGCATATGCTTCCAAAATAAGCCAGTCTCATCAGCATTAAACACTTGACTTGCTAGATAGTCCTCAGTCACAATAACAACCTTTAAAGTTTTTGGATACAAAGAAGCAGCTTCCGTATCTGGCTGTTTCGCCCGTTAATTTTAGATTGTGAAGACGTTGACGTTTTTTGAAATTTTCAAACCAACCCTTACTGGCCTGAAAGATGTCTGCATTGGATGGACTGGCTTCTTTATAAGTGATTAAAAATTTTCAGAGCTTTGTTGGTACGAATAATATCTGAACTAAGAGGCATTCTCAAAGATTAAGATCTTCTATCTTACTTTCTTTCTATCCAGAAAAAGTAATTTTTCAGTTTTCTCTATTAATGGATTTCTCACTTTTGTAGTGCTTTTTGCATCCAACGATGTGGAACAGATAACTGAACTTTTAATTTTCCCTAATTTGTCGAATGCTAGATTCATTTATGCTGTATTTCTTGGCAATTTCACAACCTTTCTGCCATTTTCTAACTCCTTAACAATTTTTAATTTTTCCTCTATACTTAAAATTTTTTTTATTGTTGCTTTCTTCATTTTGGTCACTAATTAAACGCACACTTTATATAGCCAAGAAATATTAAATTAGCAAAAGCAATGCTTACTGATTAAAAGACTTTACATTGCATGAACCAGAAAAAGATTCTGTCTGAACAGCTAACGTAGGATAACTGATGAAGGGGGTCCCGAATGAGGAAGTTGTTTCAAAAATAACCGGACAAACACACCATTTATTGCTATTTTTGGTTATAAGAATCAGTTTTGAATGCCATTTTGATATTTTTCTAAAGCACATTTCTGGAGGTCATGACCATAAAACAATAAAAATTTGCACTTTCTGGTTTATTGGACTTTTCTGATAGTGCACTCTAATTATAAACGAGTAGTAAACTCGATCTTATTGCATTTGCAGGAATACTGATAGCTGATTTTCTCTGGGATTTTACGTTATTATGTTGAAATGTGTTTCTCCTTCAACGAAATCTTCAATCATGTAAAAAACAAAAATAAATTTTTAAAATCTGCTCTTCATTTCTATTTTTGAAGCTTCGTAAACAAAAATTGTGCAGGTAGTGAAACTCAGCACGCAATATAAAATTTTGGTAGTAAATACCTGACTGCGCAAATTGAGGGATGACTGTACGTGATGAAGCCAAGTGTGCTCAGCAACAGAATGGTCAGGTGGTCAGTTTGTGCCTTCTTAATTGGACTTAAGCTTCTCTTCACTGCTTGCTAAATGATTCTGTGATAACTGAGGGCAAGGTGGAAGAGAGGTTGCCAAGGCTAAATATGAATAAGGCAGATGGAATATATCTAGTTATATTAAGAGAGGCAGTGAAAGAGGTAAGCAAACCTTTAACCATAATTATGAAATCCTTGGATTCAGAGGAGATATCTCTGAGCTGTGGACTGGATATGTGTGAACAGCTCCTCAGTTTGCAAAGGGAGATCAAAGGGTGAAGTTAGTAATTACAGACCTGTTAGCTTGACTTCTGTTCCAGGGAGAATAATGTCTAGTTAAAGAAGTAATGCAGAACAATCTAGACAGGAATGCAGTTATATGGTAGCATATATTTGTTGAGAGGCATCTTGTCTGACCAGTTTGATTGGATACTATGACAGTAACAAAACTTTGTTATTGCATCTTTGTTTAGAAACCTTGGAAAAACTTTTCTTTTCTTTTGACATAATTGGTGGAAAACTAGAGTGTTCTTTTTTGCAAAGAGCTGTGCTCTGAAGTCAACTTTATAATTTACACTTAGGAATGGATCTCAAGATATTTGCACTTTTGGTATTGGATGTAGTTTATAGACTATGTGATTCTTTGCAGTAGTTCAAAAAACGTATTACATATTTAAGTTTTCAAGCAGGAGAAGCATATTAGTGACAAATACTGTTTAGTTAGTGAGAAATTCTATTCCCCAGACTTCCCCATTGTGGTATTAGTGAAGAGATCATTGCTATTTCAGGTATTTTAAAGTAAAAAAAAAAAAAAAATTTTTTTTTGGTGTAATTATAATTTAACTTCTGTATTTTATTGCAGTGAAGGCTAATTACATTTTAAATTTGAAACTAAATGTATTTTTAACAGTTTATATAAATCTTTTTTATCAAATAAAAATAATTTTTGAAATATTGCAGTTGAAATATGACTTTTTCTCCTAGGCCAAAATACAGAAACATCAGGCTTTTGAAGCTGAGGTAGCTGCCCATAGTAATGCAATTGTAGCTTTAGATAACACTGGTATGGAAATGATCAATAATGGGCATTTTGCTTCTGAAATCATTAAGGTTTGTTTTTTTTTTGTGTTATACAAAAATTAAAATTGTTTTTTAAGTTGATTTCAATTTTCCTTTCCTTTTTGTAAAAGAAGTCTTTGAAAGATTAGGTTTGAAAGATTCTGAATATGAATTTTGTTGAACACTGATTGCAAAGATCAAATATCAATTAGTAATTTACATATAAATAAATAATATAAATAAATAATTAAAACATAAATATAAAATAAAAAATTTGCATTAAGAACCAAATGCAGCCAAAATCCACATGAAATGAAATAACTAGTAGCTGTTGGCAATCAAAGTTATATTATTGAATGATTGGTAGAGGCATCTTTGGTATATTATTTTATGTGGATTTTAATTTTCAATGTGCATATAATTTATTTTATGCACATTAAAATATATATATATATATATATATATATATATATATATATATATATATATATTAAAGTAATAGATAAGTTAGTGGCAACAGAACGCTATACTAGCCATTACTGGTCCTTAGTTCAAACCTGGAAAGGATACATATAAATAGAATAAAGTAGAGAAAATAATATAATATAATAGATAAATCATAAAGGTAGAAGATAACATAGATAAGTATGGTATGTTAATTATAGGAGATAGTAACACAATGAAAGGGACTTTTTCAAGGGCTAACCCTTTCAATGTGTCTTACTATCTCCTATAATTAACATACCATACTTATCTATGTTATCTTCTACCTTTATGATTTATCTATTATATTATATTATTTTCTCTACTTTATTCTATTTATATGTATCCTTTCCAGGTTTGAACTAAGGACCAGTAATGGCTAGTATAGCGTTCTGTTGCCACTAACTTATCTATTACTTGCTTTTAACATATTAAGACTGATGTAATGTTTTATCATGTTATTTTTGATGGCATTAATCAGCTCTTCTCCTTTTAGTATTTTTAGTATTTCTCTCGCTCCTAGATTCTATTGTTTAGTTATTTATAAATTCTGTTCACGTATTCTATTTGCTCACTATATATATATATATATATATACATATATATATAATAGTAATATTTCAACTTTGGTTTTTATTTATTTGTAAATAAATGACTAATGTATATTTTCTCCATGTGATCCTTGTGTAATAGAATTTGTGTATTCCTTTTTTGTGATATATAAAAAGGAAAACCATTATAAAACTGTTTTCTCTGTTATATAATTCTCCAATATGCTCTGAGAAATGTTAACTATAAAGCTAATTGTACAATTAATACAGTTTCTTAAATTGTATACTATCCTACCATAATATTAGAGCATTCAGTTAATAGAAGTTGGTTTTCCTTTAGTGCTGATAACTGGTTTTGTGAGTAATGAATGTTCTCCAAAAGATAATATCCAAAAGATATTTCTCCAAAAGATAATTCCCAAAAGATATTTCTCCAAAAGATAGAGCATTATCCATCATTAGTTGATGGTGGCAGCAGTTTTCAGCATTGATTCTAAAAGGGTATGCAAAAGTATTCTTGGGTTAGTCCAAAGTTTGGCAACCTTTATAAATGGCAGGCCAAATAAAATGTGAGGTACATGCGGACCAAATTTTTTTTTAACTTTCCACGATTTTTAGGATTATTGAAATGGTGTTTAATGAAAAAATTGTCATAAACATTTTTATGTTATTTATTATAATATTTATACATACATGTACATATAATTAATTTTATTAATAAGAAAAACAAAATACAAATTAAAATAAAATTACAAAAATACAATTATAGTAACAAAATACAATTCCATTAACAAAAAATTGCAATATTTTATTTTTATAATATTTAATGAGAGATTTGATACCGTTTATATTTATCAGTGAATCAATATCTGGATTGATATTTGTCCTAGCAATGTGCAGAGTATTTTCTAAGTTTATGTCAGAAATTCCATTAATTCAAAAAAAAAATAATAAAAATAAAAAAATATATATATATATATATTTTTTGAAAATAAACGCTGGCCGGATTATGCATTTATGCAGGCCAGAGTTGGCCCGTGGGGTGGAGGTTGCCCACCCCCAGGTTAGTCCATTCCTACTGGAATATATTCTTTAGGTTTCCTTTGGTATCTGTTGATACTCTTTGAAGTTTCTTTCCAAATGATCCCACAGCTCCTTGATTGGATTCAGATCTGGAATATGTGGAAGCCCAGAGTAATGCCATATATTTTGGGAGTGTTCTTCAAAAGATCCTTGTAAAATACTTGCCTCTCTTTGCAGTAGCTGTGTCATCCAAGAACATTCCATTACTGTTATAAACAATAAAGAATACAGTTCAACCAGAAAAATGGTAACTAAGTTTAATAGGGCTAAAAATAATAAATGAGATAAGTAATTAAATAGAAGCCTTTGAGATTAAGTATCTCTTCATCAGCTATGAAAATACATACATAAAATATAAAAATGTTAAAAATAGATTGTGCCAAGTGTGGTCATGTTAGGCAAACAGAGAGCGTGCATAAGGATATGTACGTAATGCTAAAACATTTACTGGACAGGACTAGGTTGATTGTTGTTGTGAATGCAGGGTGCACACATGAGCTGAGTACCAGCATTTGTCATATTGCAACACTACAGCCTCCATGATTGGGTGTAGCTGCATGCTTCTATTGTGATTGAAAATGCTGTGGCAACCAAATATGTGCAGTGACTCAAGCCATAGTCGTTGATGGTAGTGGCGTGATTAGTCAGCAACCTCAGTATCATTTCATGTTTGGGATTGAGGTCATGTTGCACTGACCAGTAGTGCTCCGCAACTGCAGAGTGCGCAGAGTCAGCCAATTGAATGGCCCTTTCATCTTCTGAGAGGCAGTCCTGGAGCCTTCTGGCAGTTTCCCTCACATAGCAACTACCACACAGGTGTTTTGCACTGCTGTGCAAAAGTGGGGGGAAGGGTGTCTTCATCATCGAGACAAGAGACTGCAATCCTCTACCGGGAAGTTGCAGGCACTTTGGGAACTACTTTTACTGTTATAGTAAAATTACAGGAAAACGTTATCTGCAACAGTACCTAGACATACCCTGTAGTTGGCAAAGATTGAAGGATACGAAATGACTAATACAGTGCTATAAAAACATTGTTCACAAACTTGCGTGAAGGGCAGAAAATACTGTGGATCCATTTTATATGCTCTACATCTTGTCTGTATATTCACATCATTTGTCATATTACTCTTCCACTATACACTAGTCACAACTTTTGGTGTGGTATCTTAACTATACCACACCTGAGTTTGTTACAGTTCTTCTAAGTTAATTTTTTTGTCACAGGATGATCCACCCCTATTAAAAATTCAAGATCTATTAATTGAAGTGAAAGTGAACTACAGATTTGGTGATATGTTGTAAACGATTTTGCAAGGCTGCTAATTGGCTAAAATTGTGCCATATCATGTCCAGTTATATAATCTGCCTCAGTGTGTTCATTATTATTTCTTTGTTTTCTAATTTTAAAATAAAAATATTAGTTTGTATTCCTATGTAGGATCTTTCACATTTCTTGTATATGTGCCACTGCTTTTGTTAGTAATGATATTATTTTTAATTTTTTGGGAATATATGTTATTGTTTTTGATTTTTGTTTAGCAACGGTTGGATGAATTGCATAGACTTTGGGAGCTGCTTCTGTCTCGTCTAGCTGATAAAGGATTGAAACTTCAGCAGGCATTGGTTCTAGTGCAGTTCTTAAGACAGTGTGATGAAGTTATGTTCTGGATTAATGATAAGGTAAGTTTTTTTTTTTCGCAGAGAGAAAGTGAATTTTGTTCTCCTTTCCAGCAAATAATTTAAAAAGCTTAGAAGTGCATGCAATTTTTAATTAAGCTATTTGTCGCTAAAGATGCAGAAATAATTTTTAAAATTTGTTACCAGCTTAAAATTAATTGTTATAAAATTTTTTAAATTTAATGAACCCAAGCAATTTTTTTAAATTGCATGGGTTCATATTCAGCATTTGGTCTTACTAATTAAATGAATTAGTACTTAATAAATAAGCTTCTTGGAATTGAAGGCAACTTAATGAAATATATTTAGACTCACTGCAAAACATTCTAGAATGAGTAAGTTTTCTTTCATTTGATTGACTTGCATGCCTTCTGATATATTTTATTGTACAGTAGAAAGGGAGAAAAGTGATAAAACAAAAAAAAAAAAATCAACAGAGTAATGTAAAAAGAAACAGCAAAAATGCACAGGTAAGTAAAACTACATACATTTTGAATTATGATGCATACTTGAATTATCTTGTTAATTAATAATATTAGGGTTAAACATGATAGAAGATGAAAGGAAGCAAATTTTATATAGAATCTCTCATTAAAAAAAAATAGTAAAAACTCCTTGGTTTCTTGTTTTTATCTATTTATAATTATGTAAACTTTCTAACTCTTTGATGTAAACTTTGACTTAATGAGGAATGTGGTTCAATTGCTCCGACATCAGAGTAAGGGATACTTATGGTAGAGTCAGTGTTCTCAAATAACGATCAATGGCTGACCCTCTCTGTGTTTTTGGTTCGAGGCTAGATGGGATCTCATTTCATTAGCTAATAACTGTTACGTAAAGGCAAATTTTCTTATGTCCAGTCTAAAATTAGCATTTTGCATGATCCTGGGAAAAAAAAATGCACACCAACGTTAAATTTGCTTACTCCTTTTGAAGCCTTAAGAGATAGTAGTCTGATCCCCCATGCAGATGCCTGTATTCTTTGATATTAGGTTGCCAGACCTATATACAGTATTCAAGATGGTCTGCTTTGTTTAGTGCAATAATTACCTCTTTATCATCACTGACAGAATTACTATATATCATTCATAGAAGTCCATGGGCTGTCCTTTCATGTTTAATGGAAAATGTGAGTCAAATAAAGAAAGATTATTGATAGCACTGGTGCCTCTGTTGACATTTGAATCTGTAAAGTAAATATTATAAAATTCTAACAAACATGCTTGATTAAGTCTCTTATGTTCTGTATTACTTCAACATTATATATATATATATACAGGAATACCTCACATAGCGCTATTAATTCGTGCCAAAAATATACCGCGCTGTGCGAAACCACGCTGATCGAGGTATTATTAGTATGTATTTTAATGTAATGCGTTCCGACAATTTGATGATATGGGTCGAGTTGCAAAAATGTATAGGTGTTTGTTTACTATAAATTGATGCCCACAAAGTTCTTGCAAAAAAAGAAACTAAAATGATAAAAAAATACTAGTAAGGTACAAATGATTTTTATTGCAGTATGTATATACCAAAAGAATATAAGTAAAGTATGTACTGTATTTTTATTTTGAAAAATAACTGATCAGCTTAGTTTGCACAGTTTTTTCTTCTTTTTATCTGCATACATCTCTTTATAACATCGAATGTCATTTTGCAACGCCTGCCTTACTTTCATAACTGAGAGCAAAGTGGAGGAGAAATTGTTGAAGTTAAACATAAGAAAGGCACCTGGGGTGGATGGGATCTATCCAGTTATTTTAAAGGAGGCGGCAAAGCAACTAAGCAAACCCTTAGCCATAATTATGAGAGCATCCTTGGACTCAGGGGAGGTTCCCACGGACTGGAGATGTGCAAATGTGTCCCCAATTCACAAAGGTGGATCGAAGGGTGACACGAGTAATTACAGACCAGTTAGTTTAACTTCTGTTCCGGGTAAAATAATGGAGTTGCTGGTTAAAGATGCATTGCAGGATCATCTAGACAAGACTGCAGCAATAATTCAAACACAGCATGGGTTTGTTAAGGGAAAGTCTTGTCTGACAAATTTGATTGGTTATTATGATGTGGTCACAAAGGAATTGGATGCAAAAAATAATTTTGATATCATATACTTGGATTTCAGGAAAGCTTTTGACACTGTTGCGCATGGAAGACTACTGTACAAATTGGAGCAGAATGGTATTAAGGGTAAGTTGCTACAATGGATAAAAGGATGGTTAATTGGGAGAAGACAGAGGGTGGTAATCAATGGGTGCTGCTCTTCGTGGACTAATGTTATTAGTGGAGTCCCACAGGGTTCGGTGTTGGGTCCACTGTTGTTTTGTGTATTTATCAATGATATTGATGAAGGTATATCAGGCTTAATGTCGAAGTTTGCAGATGACACAAAGGTTGGCAGGGTTGTTAATGACAGTAATGGCAGTGTGCTACTGCAACAGGATCTAGATAATTTGGGCAGATGGGCTAAGAAGTGGCAATTGAAGTTCAACCTTGACAAATGCAAAGTACTGCATATGGGTAGAAGTAACCCCAGAGAAACGTACCAACTGTGTGGTACTACACTTAAGGTGGTAGAAAATGAAAAAGACCTGGGAGTAATTGTGCAGTCAGATATGAAGTTTTCTGAGCAGTGCAGACAGGCTGCTAGGGTGGGTCATGGGGTTTTGTCAATGATATATAGGAATTTTGCTAGCAGGGAAAAGGAGGTGATTGTCCCTCTGTATAAGGCAATGGTCAGGCCACGCCTTGAGTACTGCGTACAGGTCTGGAGGCCTCATTTTAGGAAGGATGTAGATTTGCTTGAGTGTGTACAGAGAAGAGCAACACGATTGGTAAGGGGAATGAAGGGATTCTCTTACCAAGAGAGGCTTAAGTTCTGCAAATTGCAGTGGCTGGAGACTAGGCACCTGCGCGGTGATCTGATTGAGGTCTATAAGGCCTTGAATGGGTTGAACACGCTGAATTCTGATGGGATCCTTCCACTTGTTCAGATTACCAACCTACGGGGACATAAGTTCAAATTAAGAAAAGACAGATGTAGAATAGATGTGCGGAAATTTGCCTTTAGCCAGCGGGTGGTTAATTGCTGGAACAAACTTCCATCTGTCGTTGTGGAAATTGATAGGTTAAATAAATTTAAGGAGGAACTGGACAGGCATTTGGAGGGAATGGTGTGATATTTTTTTTTTTTTTTTTTGGCTGATGCTGCATAAGCTCCTACACTTGCTTTCTTGCATCATGTGCCACTACTACTACTACTACCTCGTTCGATGTTTGGATCTAGACGAACACTTGCCGCCATTACATTTCTTCTTTCCACTCATATTTGCGTATAAAGGTGTAACGTTTTTAAAAAATAATCTTTAATAAAAAATACACAACGAAAAATATTTGTACAGCTTACGCACAGTCAACCGCTTGGAATCTAGAGTGTTTACTAATGTATGAATGCTAGCAGAGTCCATATATAATGGGAGTTGCGACAACAGTCAGTGTGGCCTTGAATCCATAACGCATTGGCATACGTGTTGGTTTTATAATACATACATATATATCAAATGTATTGGTGCATAATGCAGTTAATTTTTTTTTTAAATTTGTAAACCGCGCTATGCAAGGTATTCCTGTATATATATATATATATTTTTTTAATAGATTGTGACTTTTATTGGTTCTGCTCTCTTGTAGTGAGCCAAAATGGTTCATTCTTTTAGTATTCATATATGCAAAAAACCAAAAAAACCAAGACCAATTTATAAATTCCATATTAAGCACAGTCTCGTGATAATTTATTGTTGGCTCAAGCAACTTCCTTTCTTTTCTGATTTGTATTTCATCAATTCTGTCATCATCCATTTTGCTTGATATCTTGAGCTATAGTTTTGAAAGTATGTTATGGTTAGTAGTATCTATAATTATTTACTAAAATGTAATTTACTAATTATTTGTAAAAAATTATGGGAACCCCATAATTTTTTACAATTGAGCCATTAATCAGTAAATGATTTGCTTGCAGGCACATTTTTTTTTTTACAAATGTAGGTGATTTTCATATTAAAAAGTACATTGCTTGACAAAATTAGCAGAACACACAGAAAATGTGGTGTAGTTGTGTTCTCTGAGGAGTCCCATTTTAGCCTACAGACAGATTCTAGGCGTTATTTCATCTGGAGACAATGAGGAATGTGGTTCAATCACTCCGACATCAGAGTAAGGGATACTTATGGTAGAGTAGAGTAGGTGTTCTCGAATAACGATCAATGGCTGCCCCTCTCTGTGTTTTTGGTAAGAGTACTGTAACTGTGCAGAGGTACCAAGAACAGACCCTTTAACCCTATGTGTGACTTTTTAGGGGTGCATTTGGCCCAGATTTTCTTTTCATGCACTACAATGTCACTGAATATAGAGGGGCGTCTCCGTAGCCAGGTGGGAAGGAGCAGCAGTGCGTAGCACACGCTTCTTGATTAGACCGGGGTTCGAACCCGTCACCACCAAATACGGAGGATGTGGAAAGGTCAGGGAATGACCACCGCATATCCCGGAGCAATATGGCCTTAGTTGCTAATGCTCCTAAAAACCAAATAACAACAACAGCTTCTTGATTAGACTGGGGTTCGAGCCCGTCACTACCAAATACGGAGAATGCAGAAAGGTCAGGGAATGACTACCACATATTCCCGGAGCAATATGGCCTTAGTTGCTAATGCTCCTAAAAACCAAATAACAACAACAAATAAATAACAACTGCATATAGAGCTCATGCACTACAATTTCAAGTGGTGGAGGAATATCTTGAAACTGAAGATATCCAACGATTGTGGCCAGCACAATCGCCAAATTAAATTCAATTGAACACATGTGGGATGCCCTTCGGCATTGCATTGCATGTTAGTAATGATATAGCCAACTACTCATTCACTTGGTGAGCTAAGGTTTGCACTGGTGGAAGATTGAGATTTGTTGCCACAGGATCTTATAGATACTCTTATATTGAGCATGGTTCACTGCTGTCAGGCCTGTTTAGCTGTTGGAGGAGATCATATGCCATAGTGATGTCATGTGACCATATATTTGAGTATCTTGTATTGACTTCTGTAATGTGACCTTGTTGGTAATTCTTATACCACCCCTATAAATGTCCCTTGTAATATACCTTTTGTAAAAAGCTGTCTGAAGTTTCTCACTGTCTCCTCATTTCATCGTTATTCTATGGTACACCACCATACCAAATTTTATCCTGCTTCATCACAAGCTGTACAAGTTGCAACACATTTTTTACATGTTCTGTTAATTTTGTTGAGCAGTGTAGTATAGTGAATTGGATAAATGAATGATTTTTTTTGGAATGTGTTTTGAAATGTTGGGTGTAAGCATACACATGCACCAAATATGAATTGAAACTAAACACAGCTGGAGAAGAATTTATTTTATAAAGTACAAAAATATTCAGATTTCTCCTCTGATGAAATTCAACTAAAAGTAAAAATAGGTAATGACAAATAAGTTAACAAAAATTATAATAAATATATGAATACAGTAAGGAAGAAAATACAACTTAAATGTATAATAAGAATACATAAAAATTGTATGACCAATCTCATTAATGAATTACATTTAATGAGATCTGTGATACTTTTTTTTTTTTTTTTTCAGTTAATATTTTATCAAATTAGATTTCAGATTTTGTATTGCTGATCATTATATGCACATATTCATTAGATAAAGATCATATTTAAATTTAACAAATTTCATTCTGAAAAAAAAAAAAAAAAGATGGAATCATACCGAATGTGAGTGTTTTAATTTAAAACAGTACATACACAGCAGTGAAACTAATAACAGTGTAGTTAAAAAAAATCTGGCAAATCAAATGTCTATCTAATGAGTAACCATTAAAATATGCACATAATTACTAAATTTTACGTTTTTTTTTTTTACTAATTTTAATTTTTTAAGTGTTGCTGATCCTTTGTAATATACAGACCACTGTAATTTGTATTCAGCTTCACTTCTGCAAAATTGAGCTGTAGTTGAAAGAAGCAATCATTGAAAGCATTTGGTAAAAGTGTGTGTGGGTGTTTTAGTTGTCATTGGCAGCCTTACTTGGTCATTGGTAAAATGTAAACTTTAAACTCTAAAATAAATGAAATATTAAGGTCAGTATATTCTGTAATTCATAATTTTATTCTTAATGATGTTTGTTATTGTAAGGGTTCATGGGCAGGAAAAGATAGAATGAAAAAATCAGAGGGATGTTACTAATATTTCTTTCTTTTAGTGAATGCCCATTTGATTTTTATTCTTTGTTTTATTGCTTATACCTACATAATCTGCAATAACAGATTTTCCAGATTGAATGAAATCCTAAATTTGTAGATAAACTGGACATGTCACTGAAAATTATTATTTTGACATATACAGTGGTGGACAAAACCTGCATCACCTTAAAGAAAGTAACATTTATAGTGAAACGTATAAGATATTGTTTGATTATAGCCATTTTGTTTGTCACAAAGCAAAGGTATTGCATCAGATAATGCTTCTACTGCATCAGTCGTTTCTATAAATACGGCGTTGGAAGGGTATACACGCTCATTGGTATCCTGTTTTGTGGAAGTGTAAGCATGGCTCCATATGTTCAATGGACACCAAGAAAAAAAAGTGTAGCTGTTGCTCTGTCCCAAGAAGGGCTTTCTATGCATGCTATCACTGATGAAATAAGCTGCCACCAGTCAACAGTATCCTGGGTGCGAAATTAAAGCGTGAAACCGGTGATGTGAAGAGAAGACCTGGATCAGGCCATAAGATAGTGACTATGCCTTCCCAAGATCGATATTTGAAATGGCTATGCCGTCGTAATCACCATGCTAGTGCTCCTGATCTAAAACCGGACTTTGAGATCACCTCTGTTGTTGAAACACGTGCATGAACTATCCAAAGATGGCTTTCGGAATGTGGTCTGCATGCCCATTGGCCAAAGAAGAAGCCTTTGTTGACCCAACAAATGAGGAAGAAGCGACTTGCTTGGGCTAAAATGCATGTCTTGTGGACAAAAGAGCAATGGGACACCGTCATCTTTTCTGACAAATCGAAATTTAACCTGCATGGCTTGGATGGGATGCAAAATGTCAGAAGACGAAAATCGGAAGCATACCATCCTGACTGTATAAAACTGACTGTAAAGTTCCCTGCTGGTCAGATGGTCTGGGGATGCATAACAAGCAAAGGGGTGGGGCGATTTAAGTTTATTAACGGAATGGTGAATGCAGAAACCTACACTGCTACCTTGGAGGAGTGCCTGAAACTCGTTATCACCACACAGACATCCAAAACTGCATTTTTAAACAGGACTCAGCACCTTGCCACCCAGCAAAATTGGCAAGTTTTATGCTATTTAGATTTAATGATGAATTAGTCTTCTTGTCTCACAAGGCTTAAAACATACACCAATGTTTTCCTTTGTTTTTCTCCCTTAAGGTGCAGTCATACCTCAGAAATGCTAGCATTACAGTGTTGGACTGGCTTGGCAACAGTCCAGATTTGAACACTGTTGAAAATTGCTGGTACATAATGTCATCTAAAATTGCTCAGAAGAAGCCAACAAGTAAGATTCAGCTGCAGGAGAGCATTGTAAGGGTGTAGTACCACGAAATTGGGCAATCATATATCCAGAAGTTGATTAACTCTATGCCAGATCAAGGCTGTAATTGCAGCTCGAGGAGGAACAACAAAATATTGAGGATTTATTTTGCTGATTTACAGTACATAATACTATTACATTAACTTGTCATTTCAGTTTGTACACATAAATGCAATAAAATGTATGTTTGGTTGTCATGATTGCCATTTGCATGATTTCTCATAATTCCATTAATTACACATGTTACTCTTTGGGAAGATATTTATGGACATTAGGTATATAATGTGGAGTCTTTTTATTGGATTTCATTCACAGAGATATATATATCCCATCTAACAAATGCATTTCGAACATTTCTGCAACCCACAATGCAGCGCAAAACACATTATTTGCAAAATTCACAAGTGATGCAGTTTTTTTGTCCACCATTGTATATTAATTTAAATTTAAAATGTTGTGAACTACTGTAGGATTTTTTTCCTTAAAATTTTTCCTGTATAAGATAAAGTATTCATAATATTTTTTATCTCTATATATTATAATAATTCATTTATTTAAATTTTTAGGAAGCTTTTGTTACCACTGATGAATTTGGACAAGATTTGGAACATGTTGAGGTTCTTCAGCGCAAATTTGATGAATTTCAGAAGGTAGTTTTTCATTTTGTCATTAGATTTCATCTTTACGTTGGGATAACAAATTAAACTTGCAGAAAATAAAAACTAATGACTATGTACTTTATAGCTGTTCTTTATCACACTATATAAAGTATTTTTACAGTGTGATTTAGGTATTTCTTCTTATGAAGTGTGTATGTGTATCACAGAAAGAGAGAAAAGCACAGAACTGATACATATTGATGATAAGAGAAATCATATAACCTCAATGAAGTAGACACGAAGAGTCAATAGAAGTTATTGCTGAGTTATTGAATGTAATTAATGTAGTTAACTAGATAAAGAGATAATTTAGCATGACAAAAGAATGATAGAACAAAGAAAATGAATGAGGAAATAAAAAAACAAATAATATAATAATAAATAAAGAAAATACAATCCTAATATAGGAATGTGGATTTGAAAATTCTGTTAATAAAACATTTCTTTAAAGACAAAATGAGCAGAGGGAAAGCTCTTAAAGTAAGTGAAACTTTTATCAGTGGCAAGAATAAAAAGGAAAAAAGATGAAAAATTAATCTTAGAGAAAATTATATGATCATATTAAGATATTATCTCTAAATATTAACATATTACTCTCTATACATTAAAAGTGTGTCTTGATAAAAGTGAAAGTCTTTATGAAGCACCTTCTATAAATGGTTTAATCATTCCACAAATTCACTGTAAATGCACAATCATTCAACGAACTTGAAACTGTCCTTTTACAAATTAAAAGTAAACAGATTTGGTTAGCTTGGGGAAAGAAGTTAAGTAATGGCTAACAGAGTTGGCTCATTCAGTATTAGATTACTGGATTTTACAGACCTTCAGGCAGACTATTAGACTTTTACGAAATAAGCTCTAAGTCACAATGGTGATTCATCTTCTGATGAATGAATCACCACTATGTTGTTGGTGTGTACCAGATATACTATACCAGTACTGTCCATATTGATTTGAGATACTCCATTTTGATATGAGTGGAAAAAATTAGAATGCAAGGAAATGAATTTAAGCTTGCCAAGGAAATATTTTCACCTCTCCACATGTATACATCTTCCATCCCCTTCCCCACCTTCTCTTAAAAAAAAATCACAAAAACATGAAGAAAACTTTATTACTAGGGGCTTTTCTGAAAAAATGGCATTTCATGTACAATTAGCCAACAACTTTACAGCAGATAATTTATTATTATTATAATTTAAAATTTAGCATCATTTAATAATGAACACATTGCACAATGGATCTTTGGCTTTATAGAAGTCATTATTGATCATGACTTTTGTCTTAATAAACTAGTGAAAGTAGTTCATCTGTAAAGCTGTCCATGTATCAAGAGAATACCTAATTACAAAAAAAAATTGAGGGGTGTTTAGTGAAATGGATAACTCGAAAATATAAAAGCATAACATGTAAAGTTTAAGAATTTAGCAGTTTATTTAATCCAGTAGTGGGCCATAATCTGATTATAGTAAAAACAGTAGCACGTGAGGTGCCAAACTTTGTTTTTCATTTCTTGAAAATGTGTTTTTTCCCCCTTGAAATTCACCAATGCGTGATATTTAACTAATGGAATGCGGACTTATTAATTGTGATTTTTTAAACGTGTTTTTTTTTTTTTTTTTGCATGTTATTTTCAGTGAAATAAAACTAAACTTCTGTTAATTCTGCTGAAAACAAAAAGTTACAGTTATAAAATATAAACATGAAGCATTAGTCACTTTTTTTTTTTCAGTTCAGAAAACTGTTAAATGTGTGAAAATTCAAATTTACTCATTCATGTGTATTATAATAAACAGTTAAATAATAATAATTGAAACAAGAAACCACTTTACAACAGTAATGATAATAATGAAAACAAAAAGCAATTGTTTCAAAAAGAATTTCATTTGTTACAAAAAGCAGTAATTAAACATAAAACAAAGATTAACCGACTTCTTCATTTCTATAGCAGAGATATCAACCAATGGGTGAAAAATACATCTGTTTACACTGTGCCGAAACTGAAAGTAGCATGTTGAAGTGGAAGGCAAAAATAGGGACAAAAATGGTCGCACTAGACACCTGACAGGTTTTTTACATGTTTAATTCTAAGTAAACAATAATACTAGCCAACATGATTTTTACCTCCAAGAACTTAAATGCTGTTTTCAACCAATTTTTATGCATAGATTTTGAAAATCACCATGATAGTTTCACATCACGCCATAGTTATTAGATATAGAGGGAGTTATGTTTTACCAAAATATGCCAATTTCGGATAATCTAGCCAGTAATGTATAACCTTGATTTATTTTAAGAGATACAAGCTAATTCTGTTAATTTTAGCAATTGATTCTGGCCTTGGTTTTCTTGTGATAAACATAATTAGACTTCTACCTATGGTTCTTAGGTTCAAATTCCAATGCAACAATTTATAGTTTGAAGAGAGCACACTTAGCATTTTTGGTGAGGATTTTTGTAGGCTGTGCCAAGGTGTTCCAAGTATTAACTGATCGTGACATGTTCTCAGGGTTGTAAATCTATCCTCCAAACATAAATAGCCCCCTCAAGAGAGGGGCGGCCCACAACCCTTGCGGTAGCAGTAAAATAATTTCTGCCTCTACCTGCCAATTTGCAAATATTTTTCCTTTCAGTGTTTTCACATGAGTAGAACTAGTAAGTTGCCATGTCTGTGTACTGCATAGTGATAAAAATTGAATTTGAGTTGTTTTTATATTGTAATGTTTAAAACTGAATTTGCATTTTTTGAAATTAATTTAATGCTATATTGAATAAGCAGACACATAGGAAGTGTATCAATTATCGAGACAACTTTTGTTATGTTTGTGGAAGGTTTACCCCAAAGACTCAAAGTAAAAATATCTGTGATATTACAAAACTTTCATATCCTTTTTTTTCATTTCATTTTGGATGTAAAATTGGTGATCAAGACAAACTTGGTCGCCTCACAAGTGTTGTATGACAAACCTTGGTTGCCTCACAAGTGTTGTATTACCTGTATTTTTTTTTTTTTTTTTTTTATGAAAACCCCAAACATGAAAGGTATCAAAACCTATAGTACTTAGTACCGTGCATGGGTTGAAGGAGAAGTATGGGGGGGGGAGGGGGATGCTGGAAACTTTGCTCTAGAGACTAAACATGGGTTTCACCACTTCAAGCCTCCAATAAGCAAAGTGGTGGTATTTCACCGGTTGATGAAAGTCATCTACCACCTAAAACCTTGGTCGCCTCACAAGTGTTGTATTACCTGTATGACAAACCTTAGGAAGTGGTTACATGGCAAACTCAAAGTGTTACATTTTGCAATCCCTATGGTTTGGTGAGAACCATCTTTGGCAATCATTTAAGGTGGTAGTACATGGTTTTTTGGTTAACAGGAAAGAAGAAAACTATGAAATGTTGGTGTCTAACTTAATCGAGTGCTACAAAAACATGGGCTGTCAAATGTTGTTGAAAATTAATTTTCTTCATTCTGATCTCGAATTTTTTCGCTGAAAATCCTTGAAAATGCTCCCCATGGTGCAGTTTCATCAAGATATTTCCATGATGGAAAAGTGGTAAAACGGTTGCTGGGATCCTCTAATGATGGAGAGATTACTGCTGGTTCCTTATGAGGGAGAGTAAGTAAGAATACAAGAGAAAATCCCTTAGTACCAAACATTTTTAAGGACAATTACAGGTATGCTGATTATATATTATTGAAATATAACTATCTTGCTACGATTTATGACAATTTTTTCGAAGTTAAATGAGTTAGCATTAGTAGAGACATATGATGCAAGAAAGCAAGCTTATGCAGCATCAGCCAAAAAAAAAAAAACAAAGAAAAATGCTTCGATTTTACCCCTCCGTTTGTTCTAAATACCTGTCCAGCTCAGTCTTAAATTTATTTAGGCTATCAACTACCACAACAAAAGAAGGAAGTCTGTTCCACCAATCAACTACCTGCTGGCTAAAAGCAGACTTCCACACATCTATCCTACAACTGTCTTTCCTCAATTTGAATTTATGCCCTCTCAGGTGATTATTCTGAGCAAGAGGAAGAATCCTCTTCCTCCTGCTCAATCCCATCAGCATTGAGCATTCTCAAACCATTCAAGGCTTTATACACCTCAATCAGATCACCTTGCAGGTGCCTAGTCTCCAGACACTGTAATCTGCAAAACTTGAGCCTTTCTTGTAAGAGCAACCCTTTGTTCCATTCACTAATCTTGTTTCCTTTCTCTGTACTCGTTCCAACAGCTCTACATCCTTCTTAAAATGAGGTCTCCAGACCTGTATACAGTACTCAAGGTGTGGCCTGACCATTGCCGTATACAAGGGGATAATCACCTCCTTATCCCTGCTAGAAAAATTCCTGTATATCATTGACAAGACACCATGAGCCTCTCTTGCAGACCGTCTGCACGTCAGAAAACTTCATATCTGCCTGCACAATTACCCCCAGGTCCTTTTCATTCTCTACCACTGTCAGTTTGGTACCACAGAGTTGATACGTTACTCTGGGGTTATTGCTTCCCATATGTAGTACTTTACATATGTCAATAAACTTCATTTGCCACCTCTCTGCCCATCTGCTCAACTTTACTAGATCCTGTTGCAGCAGCATACTGTCATTAGTGTCATTAACAACTCTGCCAACCTTTGTAATGTCTGCAAACTTAGACATTAAGCCTGATATACCATCATCAATATCATTTATAAATACAGAAAACAACAATGGATCCAATACTGAACCCTGAGGGACTCCACTAATAACATTAGTCCACGAAGATCCAGTGTCCATTGATTACCACTCTGTTTTCTCCCACTCAACCATCCCTTTATCTATAGCAGCAATTTGCCTAAAATGCCGCACTTCTCCAATTTGTGCAGTAGTCTTCCATGTGCAACAATATCAAAAACCTGTCTGAGATCCAAATATATGATATTAAAGTTATTCTCTGCATCCAGTTGCTTTGTGACCACATCATAGTATCCATTGAAATTGGCCAGACAAGACTTCTCCTTAACAAAGCCATGCTGTGTCCGAGCTATAACTGAAGTCTTGTCTAGATGATCCTGCAGTGCTTCTTTAATCAGTGCCTCCATTAATTTAGAAGTTAAACTAACAGGTCTATAATTACTTGTATTGCCCTTTGATTCTATTTTGTGAATTAGGGTCACATTTGCACATCTACAGTCCATGGGTACCACCCCCGAGTTCAAGGAAGCTCTCATAATTATGGCTAAGGGTTTGCTTACTTCCTTTGCTGCCTTCTTTAATATAACTGGATAGATCCCATCCACCCCAAGTGCCTTTCTTATGTTTGTCTTCAACAATTTCTCCTCTGCTTTCCTCTCAGTTATTAAAAAATCATCTAGCTCACTGCCAGAGTTTAGTTCACCTCTGGCATTCCCCTCCCTCAATAACTCCTCATGTGTGAATGTAGATGCAAAATACTCATTTAGTTTGTTAGCCACCTGAGCACGATAATCAACTGTTGAACTATCGATATTCAGTGGACCAATCTGATTCATTCCCTTCCTTCTATAAAGGCGCCTCCGAAGCCAGGTGGGAAGGAGCAGCAGTGCGTAGCACACGCTTCTTGATTAGACCGGGGTTCGAGCCCGTCACCACCAAATAGGGAGCATGCGGAAAGGTCAGGGAATGACCACCGCACCGGAGCAATATGGCCTTAGTTGCTAATGCTCCTAAAAAAAAACCAAACCGTAAACCCTTCCTTCTATCATTTATAAATACAGAAAACAACAATGGATCCAATACTGAACCCTGAGGGACTCCACTAATAACATTAGTCCACGAAGATCCAGTGTCCATTGATTACCACTCTGTTTTCTCCCACTCAACCATCCCTTTATCTATAGCAGCAATTTGCCTCAAATGCCGCACTTCTCCAATTTGTGCAGTAGTCTTCCATGTGCAACAATATCAAAAACCTGTCTAAGATCCAAATATATGATATTAAAGTTATTCTCTGCATCCAGTTGCTTTGTGACCACATCATAGTATCCATTGAAATTGGCCAGACAAGACTTCTCCTTAACAAAACCATGCTGTGTCCGAGCTATAACTGAAGTCTTGTCTAGATGATCCTTCAGTGCTTCTTTAATCAGTGCCTCCATTAATTTCCTTCTTTAACCAGTGCCTCCATTAATTTAGAAGTTAAACTAACAGGTCTATAATTACTTGTATTGCCCTTTGATCCTATTTTGTGAATTAGGGTCACATTTGCACATCTACAGTCCATGGGTACCACCCCCGAGTTCAAGGAAGCTCTCATAATTATGGCTAAGGGTTTGCTTACTTCCTTTGCTGCCTTCTTTAATATAACTGGATAGATCCCATCCACCCCAAGTGCCTTTCTTATGTTTGTCTTCAACAATTTCTCCTCTGCTTTCCTCTCAGTTATTAAAAAATCATCTAGCTCACTGCCAGAGTTTAGTTCACCTCTGGCATTCCCCTCCCTCAATAACTCCTCATGTGTGAATGTAGATGCAAAATACTCATTTAGTTTGTTAGCCACCTGAGCACGATCATCAACAGTTGAATGATCAATATTCAGTGGACCAATCTGATTCATTCCCTTCCTTCTAGAGTTTACATAGGTAAAGAATTCTTTGCTGTTTTTCTTTGCATCCTTTGCCAAAGATTTCTCTTAATCTGCCTTTGTCTGCCTAACCTCCTTTGTGACTTGGTTACAGACCAGCTTATATCTATCATAGGCTTCCATGTCACCCATTAATTTTTATGTAACCCATGCATTTTTCTTCTCTGCCAAGTCTCATTAGTTCATCTGACATCCATTTAGGCCTAAATCTTGAACAATATTTCTTAGTTCGTATGTAAAGCCTAGTAGCTTCCAAGATAAATTCTTTGAATGCTTCCCATTTTGAATTTGCTGTTGGTAATATCATCAGTTGGTCCCACCGTATTGAATTTAAATACTGTCTCAGACCACCGTAGTCGCCTTTACGAAAGCAAAAACTGTTCCCTTTACCACTGATGGTAGTTACATCTTTGAGTAAATCCCACTTCAGCACACTGTGATCATTGCCACCTAGTGGTTCCTTTAAGCCTAAACATCCATTTAAGCCTAAACCTTGAACAATATTTCTTAATAGGTATGAAACTTTTAGTAGCTTCCAAGATTAATTCTTTGAATGCTTCCCATTTTGAATTTGTTGTTGGTAACATCATCAGTTGGTTCCACCATATAGAATTTAAATACACTCTCAGACCTCTTTAGTCACCTTTAAGAAAGCAAAATCCCTTCCATTTACTCTTGATGGTAGTTACCTCTTTGAGTAAATCTCACTTCAGCACACTGATCACTGCCACCTAGTGGTTCCTTTATCTGCAGAGTCTTAATGCATGAACAATCTCTACTGATAATCAAATCAAGTGTATTACTCCCTCTACTTGCCTCCTGAATATGCTGATGTAGAAAACAATCATCCAATAAATCCACAAAAGCCTTGTTAGTGTGTGAGTCACCAACCCACAAATTCCAGTCAATATCCGAGAAATTAAAATCCTCCATTGTAAGACTGATTTACTGGCCCATTCTATTTCCCTGTACAGTTTTTTATTATACTCATCAGAGTCATTAGGCCTCAGAGTTGTAGAGAACATACAATTTTTTTTTACACTTGGCATTAGCAAAGGCACATGATGCCAGAAAGCAAGCTTATATAGCATCAGCAAAAAAAAACAAAAAAAAACCCTTATTTCACCCATCCACTCGCTCCAAATGTTTGTCAAGTTCTGCCTTGAATCTATTTAAGCTATCAACTTCTACAATGACAGATGGAAGTTTGTTCCAGCAATCAACCACCATCTGGCTAAAGGCAAACTTCTGCACATCTATCCTATGCAACCGTCTGTCCTCAATTTGAATTTATGCCCTCTCAGGCGATTATTCTGAGCAAGAGGAACAATCCTATTAGCATTGAGCATGCTCAAACCATTCAAGGCTTTATACACCTCAATCAGATCACCTCGCAGGTGCCTAGTCTCCAGACACCGTAATTTGCAAAACTTAAGCTTTCTTCGTAAGAGCAACCCTTTGTTCTATTCACTAATCTTGTTGCCCTTCTCTGTACTCATTCCAGCAGCTCTACATCCTTCTTGAAATGAGGCCTCCAGACCTGTGTACAGTACTCAAGATGTGGTCTAACCATTGCCTTATACAAGGGGATAATCACCTCCTTATCCCTGCTAGAAAAATTCCTGTATATCATTGACAAGACACCAGGAGCTACTCTTGTAGACCATCTGCACTGCTCAGAAAACTTCATATCTGCCTGCTCAATTACCCCCAGGTCCTTTTCATTCTCTACCACTGTCAGTGTAGTACCACAGAGTTGTTACATTACTCTGGAATTACTGCTTCCCATATGTAGTACTTTATATTTACCAATGTTAAACTTCATTTGACATCTCTCAGCCTATCTGCTCAACTTTCCAAATCTTGTTGCAGCAACATACTGTCATTAGTGTCATTAACAACCCTGCCAACCTTCGTAATGTCTGCAAACTTGGACATTAAGTCTGATATACCATCATCAATATCATTTATAAATACAGAAAACAACAATGGACCCAACACTGAACCCTGAGGGACTCCGCTAATAACATTAGTCCGCGAAGAGCCAGTGTCCATTGATTACCACTCTCTGTCTTTTCCCACTCCCTTTATCTATAGCAGCAATTTGCCTCCAATGCCGCACTTCTCCAATTTGTGCAGCAGTCTTCCATGTGCAGCAGTATCAAAAGCCTTTCTAAGATCCAAATATATGATATAAAAGTTATTCTCTGCATCCAGTTGCTTTGTGACCACATCATAGTATCCATTGAAATTGGTCAGACAAGACTTCTCCTTAACAAAACCATGCTGTGTCCGAGCTATAATGGAAGTCTTGTGTAGATGATCCTGCAATGTTTCTTTAACCAGTGCCTTCATTAATTTCCTTGGTACAGAAGTTAAACTAACAGGTCTGTAATTACCTGTGTCTCCGTTTAATCCTCCTTTGTGGATTGTGATCACATTTGCACATCTCCAGTCCATGGATACCTCCCCTGAGTCCAGGGAAGCTGTCATAATTATGTCTAAGGGTTTGCTTGCTTCCTTTGCCGCCTCCTTTAATATAACTGGATAGATTGCATCCACCCCAGGTGCCTTTCTTGTGTTTATCTTCAACAATTTCTCCTCCACTTTACTCTCAGCTATTACAAGATTATCTAGCCTACTGCCAGAGTTTAGTTCACCTCTGGCATTCCCCTCCCTGAATAACTCCGCACATCTATTCTACATCTGTCTTTTCTTAATTTGAATTTATGCCCAATTAGGTTTGTAATCTGAACAAGTGGAAGGATCCCATCAGAATTTAGGGTGCTCAACCCATTCAAGGCCTTATACACCTCAATCAGATTACCGCACAGGTGCCTAGTCTCCAGCCACTGCAATTTGCAGAACTTAAGCCTCTCTTGGTAAGAGGATCCCTTCATTCCCCTCACCAATCTTGTTGCCCTTCTCTGTACACGCTCAAGCAAATATACATCCTTCCTAAAATGAGGCCTCCAGACCTGTATGCAGTACTCAAGGCGTGTCCTGACCATTTCCTTATACAGAGGGACAATCACCTCCTTTTCCCTGCTAGCAAAATTCCTATATATCACTATATATCATTGACAAAACCCCATGACCTGCCCTTGCAGCCTGTCTGCATTGCTCAGAAAACTTCATATCTGACTGCACAATTACTCCCAGGTCTTTTTAATTTCTACCACCTTAAGTGTAGTACCACAGTTGGTATCTTTCTCTCAGGTTACTTCTACCCATATGCAGTACTTTGCATTTGTCAAGGTTAAACTTCAATTGCCACTTCTTAGCCTATCTGCCCAAATTATCTAGATCCTGTTGCAGTAGCACACTGCCATTACTGTCATTAACAACCCTGCCAACCTTTGTATCCTCTGCAAACTTCGACACTAAGCCTGATATACCTTCATCAATATCATTGATAAATATACAAAACAACAGAGGGCCCAACACGGAACTCTGTGGGACTGCACTAATAACATTAAGTCCACGTATATAACCACTTCTGAGTTAGAGTATTAAAGCATTATAAAAAACGCATAAAACCCCAAAAATGCAGAATAGCTTTCAAAGCTACTCTGCATTTTAGCAGTTTTATTCTGCTTTAATATTCTTCCATATATGTATCTTATTTTTATTTTATTTTGTAAATAAACTATTTTAAAACTATTATTTGTAACTAAACTATTTTTAGTACTGTAATGTGGATTACATAAATTTTTTTAATTTCAGGATATGACGAGCCAGGAATTTAGAGTTATTGAAGTTAATGAACAAGCAGATAAACTAATAACAGAAGGTCATCCAGAAAGAGAAGTTATTTTGAAGAGAAAAGAGGTGGGTCAAGATAGAATGTATGTGTACAAAACCTCCAAACATAAGATATGAGATTTTTCACTTGTATTCTTAATAAACAAATAAGTAAAACTTGCAAAAATCTGCAAAATTGCTGTTAAGGAAATATGATAGACAATTTAAATCTAAAGTGTAAAGCATTTTCGGTGCCATTTTCTGAATAGTTAAAGAGATTTAATATAGATTCCGATGGGCATTTTCCCACACAGGACCGCAGGATGGAAACACTATGCTGAATTTTGGGCTAATGTAAATTTATGTAGAATTTGGATACGATAGTGATTAAATATTCATCTACATGTTAAAAATTACATGAAGCCCTTGTCAGTAGCTTCAGGAATGAATAAAACTTAATGTGTTAAAAAATACTTAAAATGCATTGCTATTTATTTCTTACTGGTGATCATCGTTGTCCACAGAACAGAAAGGAATTTTCAACATATCAGCCTGTTTCCAAAAAAACCAAAACCATTACTTTTTTTGTGTTCCATGGATTGGAAGGATCAACAGTAAGAATAAATATGTAGATCCTTTTTGGTATTTTTTCAATCTTTAATGTGTTAAAGTTTCAGTTATCTCTAAAGCTAAGGAAGGAACTGAAGAAGTCCCTCATCTCACTAACTTCAGGGATAGCTAAACTTTCACTTTGGATTAACAAAGTTTAGGATAATAATAATCAATCAGTATTGTGATATGACTTATTTTCAAAATACAAGTCATATCATAAATACTGCTTGATTATGCAATTTTGTTCCAAGAATAAGTTGACTGTAGTGTTTTACTACAGTATTAACCAGAAGTCAGCAAAGTTAGCCAGTGTTAGTCATGGTTATAGTCAGCCATGGTGACAACTTGTTTTTGATGTGAAAACATCTTTGGCAGCACCTACTAAATTTTTCAGACTTAAGTAAACTGATTGGTAATGAAAATGTGAGACGGAAATGCTTACATCACTCCCAACTAATCTCTGACGTTGAACTGGCTTATCTGCTTCTGCCTTGCTTCTCCCACATCAGTCACTAACATTGATTCAGTAGAGTAAGTAGCAGGCGTAAGCATAAAATGTTACTTGATTCATAACTTCGGGGTGTCTCCGTAGCCAGGTGGACAGGAGCAGCAGTGCATAGCACATAGCACATGCTTCTTGATTAGACAGGGGTTCGAGCCCCGTGACCACCAAATACGGAGGATGTGGAAAGGTCAGTGAATGACCACCGCATATCCCAAGAGCAATATGGCCTTAGTTGCTAATGCTCCTAAAAACCAAACAACAACATCATAACTTTGGTTCTAAAATGAAATGCAGGGTTGTTATTTAAGAATGCAACAATACAAATACAGTCCATTCCGGTTATTTGGGACACATCGGGACTAGTGCATTTTGGCCTGATTAAGTGGCTGCCCCAATTATCCGAAGTTTCACGTAAATAGTTAAAAATACAATGTATCCCCCTTTTACAATTGGTTCAGTGTACAATCAAATCACGTTACAGCGAACTCACCATAGTAAAGTACCATTCACTATACGATGTGTAGTAAGCGCTGGTCATTGCGATCATGTTTGTGAATTGAATTTTAATTCTATTAAACAGCGATTCTAATTAGAGAAAATAGGAGGAATATTATCCACAGGCTATAAAAGCAAAGATATATTAAGCACAAATTTACCCTTTATTACCTTACCAATTAAAAAGTTAAATGATACGTGAAAATTCGAAGAATATACATGATAATCGGAATAATTAATACGTACTGTAATATGTACATACGAACTAGTTGACATTTCTGTTCACTGACATTTGTGGGTGGAGGTTAAAATTTAAAACAGTAAAAAGATAAGCAATCAATAACAAAGAGCACGGCACACACAAATTGCAAGTAACATGATACGCGCAAGTGAGAACAGAGTAACGAGTTACAAGGCTTTAAAAATAGGAATGAAGAGAAGATCTTAAAATTAATTTTTTATATGATTGAAGATTTCATGGAAGTGTAAACACATTTCACCGTAATAACCCACAGAATTCCAGCTGTTGGTATTATCGCAAATTCAATAAGATCGAGTTTACCATCCATTTATGATTGATTTCACTAACAGAAAAGCCCAATAAACAGGTGACTGCTAATTGTTTTTATTGATTTATTATGGTTGTGACCTCCAGAATTTCAACCGAACCATGTGGTACCGTCGGAGACAATCGTAGGGTAATCTCTAGTGCTGCGGTCTTCTGTCCCGATTAAACGGCATGCTGTCCGAATTAAGCGAAGTAAGCCCTGGCTATTTTCTTGATTGGTTTCCGTTTTTTAAGATTTGCCCAAATAAACGGTTGCCCCGATTAACCGGTGGCCCAAATAACTGGAATTCACTGTATTTCACTTCCTACAATAGTTTTTGATTGTGATGTCATACTATTCTACAAATGAATTTCACTAAGTTTATTAGCAAAATACATTTGTAGGATAGTATGATGTCACAATCAAAATCACACTGTTTCTTATTTTAGCTATCACAAACCCATTGTAAGTAATTTACCAATTGAACATGTATTGCAACCCTCAAATTGATGAAATTGTCGAAAAAAATAAATGTTTTAAAATGTTAAACATGTTTGGATTCTTTTCATTCCTAAAACCCTTTAATCTCGTCCAAGCCAAGGATGTTTTCACATAAAATAAAACATCTTTCATGTGTACAAGGTACACATGCTGTTTTTTTTTTCAAGCAAAATGCATAATGAATAAAACCAAATTCATTTTTGATCCTTATGCATTTATACATCTCAAATGCAAATAAATTGTATTTTATGTGATTTTTAAGCTTGCTTGACTTGGTTCATACTGTCAAGTTGATTTCTAGTTTAAACTTGGCAGTAAGTTGAATTTATTAGCATGCCAGTTGACCACCACCTATGTTGTATAAGAATAACATAGAAAGAAGTTTTTTCCCCTTTTTAGTGAGTTTTCTAGTTTACTTAATGTAAATTAAAAATATATATACAGGGTGTCTCAAAAATACACGGCATAACTTCAGGAATGAGTTCCTCATATGTAGACAATAAAAATATTTTATATCACCATAGTTCCGGAAATGCTTGGTTCCCGAGTTATTAACCAGAATGTCTTATCTCCCGCAGATGATTTCCTTCATCACAAGGTACTTCAAGGTATTCATGTATTGATTGCGGCCTCCAGGGTTTCCCCTATATACCGCTGATTTCTCTGTAGTTTTAAAGCCGGCGAGTGTGTGTAAAAATATGTATGTAAATGTGTGTTTTGTTGTGTGTTGTTTGCTGGCACCTGCAGTCAGGAGGCAAGCACAAATATATCTTGCGTCCTGACTCCCGTCCCTAGCCACGAGGAGGCACTCCAGGGAGTCTAGCATACTGCTAATTGAGGTTCGAGGAACCTCAATAAAAATAAAAGGAAAAAATTAAGTTAGGAGAAGACAAGAGAGATAGGACAACAAGATAGTTCAAGTAGAAAAATAAACAAGAAGAATAAATTGTCAGGCGGCGAGCCCAATTCACCACCTCAAAAGACAAGAGTAAACAAGAAATGAAAGAGAAAAAAAAAGGGGGAAAAGCAAAGAGGAAAATTAAGAAAGCCGAAGTATATATAATATATACCAAAGAGAATTAACAAAAGGAAATTTCCAAAAGCAGAAAATTCCCAAAAGTTATATGTACAAAAGAAAATTTTACAACGACTAGTTATCTAAAGCACAAAATATGATACAACCGAAAAAGAAACACTTCCAACAGAAGAACAGTGAAAACTCCTGAGACCAGAAAATACAAAAGTGATATAAGTGACACAAGAAAATAGAGGAATTAGGTAAACAAGAGAGAAAAAGAAGAAAAAGTTAAGTATCTCAGTTAAATGAGGGAAATTCAAGAGGCAAAATCAGAAGAGAACCACACAAAGCCAGTAGGTGTGAAGATCACTATTAAGACTAAAAGAAAAATTATTACATGACGTAAATATAATTTCACAATCTAAAACAGTTAAATCTAATAAAATCTAATATAATTGGACTGGCCAGTAACAAAAGGGACCAAGCAAGGTCCTAAACATATTTAAATGAAACACACAAGGTATTAGGTTAGGAAAAAAGAAAAGAAAGGAGAAAAGATATATATATATATATATCTCTCAGAAATCTCAGTTAGGTAAGGAAAAATCAATAGGCAAAATCTGAATACCAGTCCAGTATGTGTGAAGGTTAAAGTAAAAACTTAAGGAATGTTATTACATGACATAAATAAATCTAGGCTTAAGAACTCAATTAAATCATTAGTAATTTAAAAGCAATTTAAACTAATTTAAAATCAAGATGGAAACTCTGCAGAAGGTACAAAATAAACCAAAAGAACAGATATATATACATATATTCATAAATGCAATATTAAACAAGCTAAACATGAAAAGTTTCCAGGGACCTTCCTAGAAACAGAAGAAAAACAACTAATGGCTTTAACCTAGTCTTGTAAGGCTGCAACCAAGTCTCTAAATATTTACAAAAACCAGAGCAAAGAAGAAAACTTAACTAACACTGCAGAGTTTCACAAATAAAAACGAAAACTCTGCAGAAAAACTAAGATAAAGCCAAGAGAACAAATATATATACAAAATTACAACATTACTTAACTGAACACGAGAACTGTTTCCAGGGACTTTCCTAGAAACAGAAATAAAACAACTAATGGCTTTAACCTAGTCCTGTAAGGCTGCAACCAAAACTCTAAATATTTACAAAACAAAGCAAAGTAAGAAAAATTTTAACTAACACTGCAGAGTTTCACAATTCAAAATCAATTAAATTCTAATAATATTCCGCTAATCTAAAACAAACAATTTCTGATAAAATTAAACAGGCCACTAACAAGGACCGAGCAAGGTCATCATCATATGTACAAAAATACAGATACACAATTTACAGTTTAAACAAAAAACTGCAGGGCCAGCACCAAAAGAAAACATTATTTGAGTACCATGGCATTCAAACATAATTAACCTGAAAACAGTAAAATCAGGAAATCAATATAAAGCATAATTTGTCCTAAGCCTAACTTCTTCAACAGCAGACATAAAGACAGTACAACTTTGATCTCTAAATGAATGGTTATGGTCCTTTTTTCTCACCCTACAATTTGGGCAAGAAGCAGGGATGTTAGGATTAGGGCAATCAGAGGCTTGATGGCCAGATAGACCACAGAGGCCACAAGTGTGTACAGTCTGTCTGCAAGTGCGAGAGGAGTGTCCATATTGCAGGCACTTAAAACAGCGTAGGGTGATGAAGAAGTCTTTTATAGTGTGTCCCGTCCAGTTAAGGAAAACACGATTTTTCATACCAATAAAGTAAGATCTAATCCTGGGAGAAACCTCAAGAACCCAATGCAAGTTTCCTTTATTTTTGGCAGTGATTTTAAGACAAATTTTAGTCTCTTTTGAGAAATCCGATGAAGAGACCTCAAAACCAGAGAGGTTGCGTTCAAACAAATCTTCCAGCAAGTCTATCACTTGTGTCATGAGGAATATCGTATATTACCATAGTAGGGTTTATTTTCTTAGCAAGTTCAGTTTTTAATTTCAGCTCACCAAATTTAGGGCACTCTTTGATTTTATTAAGGTCGAGAAGTGAATCCGTTTCAATAGATACGCCTTTGTCTCTAATTTTCCTGATGGATTTAATTTTGACGTGTTTCAAGTCAGATTTCAAGTTCCTGGTGATAGTACAATGAACCTCCTCACTGGTAACAAAAGAAGAACTGTCATCCGATTTAACTAAAAGGACAAAGCTATTTTGAGGTTGAGATGAGGCAGGAGCTCTAAAGGCAGAAACAGTATTAGCAAAGGTAGGGGGGCTAGAAGAGGATGGTCCAGAATCACGGGACTCAGGAGGCAAGGTCACTTTGGAATTTAGAACCTCCAACTGCAGAGTCAGGGAATTCAATTTAGATTGCAAATCCAATATTTGATTGTCTTTAGAAGTCAGAGGATCAGGAGGCAAAGAAGACGAAATCAGAGTAGAGAGTTCTTCTAACCGCGTGGCAAGAGATTCTAATTTTGATTGAATTTCCGCAGTTAGATCGTCTTTAGTTTTAAAAGCTTCTGTTACGTTATCAAACTTTTCAAAAAGCATCCCCAAAGAATCCAACTTGGAGTTGAGTATGGTAATTTGGTTGTCCTTAGATTTTAGTAATTCTGTTAAATTGGTGTTATCCCTGGATAAATCCTGTAAACTTGAAAGTCTTTTATTGAGTTCTGCAATCTTGGCATTCTTTTCAACCACAAGAGAATGACCTTCCTCAACTGAAGGGGCTACAGCTTGAATGATTTCCTCAAGTGATTCAATTGATTCAATCAGTGATTCAATCCAACAGCGCCAAGACATACTAAGAAAAGAAGCAATTGTGGTTTCAGACAACTCATTTGTAAATTGAACATATCATTTTTTATAATGGTTAAAAGCTTTAATAAGAACACCAGGCTCCCATAAGTTCAGACATTTACCAGCAACAGAAGAAGAAGAAGCCGATGCATCCACTGTAGACAAAGGTGTAGAGGTGGAATTAGTCACAAGATTATGGTCTTTAGCAATCACCGGAGAACCAGACAAGGACTGGGTGTCACTCGCACAATCAGCAAGGTTCACAGTTTGATTCAAAGAGTGATTCAAGTCAGGAGCTGACGAGGGCTTTGTGGGCCTAGGCTGAGGGAAGCCTAGGAAAGAATCACCAGAGCCAGAAGAAGAAGAGATATTCATCTTATTGAATTATTAAAGTGAAGGAAAAACATGTATGTATGAAAAATTTGGTCTCTGTTAAGGATCAGGGGAAGAAATCGCACTAAAAGAAAATAATCTTTTAGTTACCAGAAAAACTGCTAGGTGGCAGTGTTGAACTGAAGATCAGGGTGAAAAAAGACTGTAAACTAAATTTTATTAAAATCGGTTGGATAGGAGCTGAGAAATGCCGTCTACAATATTTCACTAAAAATGACAAAAAAACCCGGGATGAAAAAAGGGGTTTTGGTGAACCGGTAATATCTCCGGTAATTATTGGACGATTGATGTGAAACTTTGTCAGGAGAAGAAAATGTCTGTCTTTTACTCATATATACTGTTTCCAAAAGAATAGAGTCACTTGGTATGGAGATAATAACGAACTCGAGAACTGGCCACCAGAAGGCACTGGCGACCACACCAGAAGATGGACAGTCTCAAGAGGTTATAAGAAGAAGAATCATGTAGGTAGAGTCCATAGGAACTGAGAATCCACAAGTTTACCAGCCCAAAAACAGCCCAACATCAGTTCTTAGGCCTAAGTAAAAGAGGGGTGGTCGGTGACATCAAAAATATGTCTCTATAATGTTCGAACACTAAGTTACCTGTTTCTGAGGTAAGAAAACAAAAGTCACTCCTAAACTTTTTTCACCTCAGTATACATATATACACAACTAATGTTATAAAAGCAAGGTATGATCCAAATATTTTTCACCTTAGTAATTTTAAAAAGGTAAAGACACATGTCACTTTGATTCTTGCACCTCAGTATATATATAACTACTTAGTGCAAGGCAATGACAACTCAAAGTAAGTACCCATGATGCACTTCAATAGGGTCTACTAATATTTTTACATAAAGATACAGTGGTACCTTGGATTACGAGTAACTTGGTATGCGAGTGTTTTGCAAGACGAGCAAAAATTTTTAATAAATTTTAACTTGATAAACGAGCGAGGTCTTGCAATACGAGTACAGTCAGTCCTCGTATAACACGTGTTTACACTACACTAATTCGATCATACACGATTTATAAATAGGGGAACGATATCTTATATAACACGAACCGAATTCGCTTATGCACAATTAGCCCTTGTGTTTACAAGAAATGGCAGTCGAACGCAGAATCACCCCAACCGAACGCAACCCGATAGGAATGAAGAGATTTTGAAAATGTATTTATGGTTTTTTATATCAGTGAAGTGGAAACACATTTCACCATAATAACGTAAAAACTAACACAATTCCAGCTATCGGTATAATCGCAAATGCAATTAGATCGAGTTTACTACCAGTTTATAACAGATTCCACTCGCAAGAAACTAGAAATTGTTTTTATTGTTTTATGGTAGTAACCCCTAGAAATGTGCTTTAGTAAAATGTGAGGTGTTAATAGAGTTGTCTCTGCCTTTACGGTGTTGTTTATTCAGTTGCTACACGCGCAGCTTTGTTTATGTGTATCAAGCGTGCCTCCTCGTTTTGTAGTTGTGCTTTATTCCCTAAAAATGAGTAAAATAATTAAAAGGTGTGAAAAGGAAGCATCCTGGCGAAGACACTGCAGATTCAGAGAGAAAAAAAAAAAAGCAATATCGATAAACAGAGGCGGATGGGTCAAAAATTCTTACCCGGGAAAATTTATAGTGGCCTCATACTACGGTTTATGGCCAAAATCACACCGGCCTCCGGCCCACTGGGCTACACGCGTGCAGCTTTGTTTTATGTGTATCAAGCGTGCCTCCTCGTTTTGTAATAGTGCGAGCGATGAATCTGATTTCCGTGAAATCCTCAAAAGGAGGCAAAAGCAAGTGTCATTGGAAAGATTCCTTGTTAAAGTCGCACAAAAAGAAAAAATCAACAGATAGCAGTGATTCCGTTAGAGACAGTGAAAGTCGTCCTACCCAATAATTAATAAATTCGATTGCTTTATGTATATTAAATTTAATTAAAAATATAAAAAAGGTATGTATTTTGTATTAATCATTTTTACAGTATATGAATATTTTTGAGTTTTGGAACAAATCATCTGGGTTTCCATTATTTCTTATGGGGAAATTCGCTTTGATATACGAGTGCTTTGGATTACGAGCACGTTTCCGGAACGAATTATGCTCGCAAACCAAGGTACCACTGTACCTAGTTCTGTACACTCAAAATGGCAGTCTCACTCTGAATAAGTAGCCACATATAAGGCCTAGACAAAATCGAATGTTAATCAAAATGGCGGTCTCCAGTGGGGGCAGCCATGATATTTAAGATGGCAGCCTGCATAACATAACGTTCCCTCCAAAAACTTTTAACCTTAAAGCTCATTGGCTCGTCAGTCGAGGAAGAAGCAATGGCGTCAAGTCAAAACCAAAAACTAAATCTGAGGGCAAAGCCAAATAATCACAACTTTTTTTTATGGCTGGCTATTGACACACTAAATAAAGTTGTATTCAGTTCCCCAGTGTCACCAGCAGCCACCCTAAAGTTCCAGAATAGTGTGAAGACCCTAGACACCCCCTATTACAGAAGGTCAAAGGCCAAGCTAAAGATATTCAGTCCGTCAGCAGAGGAGACAATATTAAGTGGTAGCCATTTTTCCATGTTATTATACTTTTCAAAAACTCTGAATTTAGGCAGTGCAAAAAACAGTTAGCAAAGCGCTACCCCAGTGCTGACAGACAACAGAAGGTGTCAACCAACTCACCACAAACTCTTCTAACTAAGGGTATACATTTTACTTAGGGGGATGGCCTGGAAACACAAATTTAAAGATAATATCCATAAGACACTGAAAACACGTCATCACAAGGCAAGTGCTATCCACGTAGTAGGCCATCACAAGGTACCGACAGAATCTGGTGGTTTTCCATTCCGACCATGTACTTAAATCAGGAGCAAGCGGATATGCACTTTATGTATGGTTTGGCAGACGCAGTGCTCTGGAGGCTCATCGTTTGTACCATGAAAGGTTCCCAGAACGAAGATGTCCAGACAGGAAAACATTTGAAGGTATCCATTGCCGCCTTTGTGAACATGGGACCTTTACACCTCGTGCTGCCGACAGAAGATGACCAAGATCTATGACTCCTGAAGTAGAGGAGGAGATTTTGGATGTTGTGCATGCCACTCCTGGAATTAGCACAAGCAGAATAGCAACGCAACTGGCTGTTCAACGTTGGACTATTTGGAGAGTGTTGCGAGAACATCAACTGTATCCTTACCATCTGCAACGGGTACAGGCCTTGTCACCAGCAGATTACCCTGTGCGAGTAATGTTCTGCCAGTGGTTCTTGCAGAAGTGTGGTACAACTTTCCTCACTTTCCTGCCTTAGTGATATGCACAGACGAAGCACAGTTCACATGAGACGGAATCCAAAACTTTCACAATCAGCATGTATAGGCTGAGGAAAACCCACATGCAATTCTTCCATCACATCACCAACAACAGTTCAGCTTCAACATCTGGGCTGGTGTTTTTGGTGATAAGTTATTTGGGCCCCACGTACTTCCAAACAAACTCACAGGGCAGGCGTTCAGAAACTTGCCTGTAAGGAAATCAGGCCTGATTTCTTGGAAACAACATGCCTGATTTCTTGGACGACACGCCACTGATCATTCGTCAACAAGCACACTTCATGCATGATGGCACTCCTGCACATTTCAGCCACCTAGCCCGCAATCACCTGAATCGAAGGTTTTCTGGTTGGTGGATAGGTAGAGGTGGACCAACTGCCTGGCCTCCACGCTCACCGATTTAAACTCACTAGATTTCTTCTTGTGGGGCCATTTAAAGTCATTGGTGTATTCGACTCTGGTAGCTGATGTGGAAACTCTCCGCAATCGAATTGTGGCAGGTTGCGAGACAATACGAAACATGCCAGGAATTTGGCATTGTCTTTGCGAGTCCATGAGACGAGGCCTGTATTCAGGCAGAAGGTGGACATTTTGAACAATTACTGTAAGGTGATGTGAACAATTAAGTGTCATAGACACCTTCAGACTTGGAAACCAAGCATTTTTGGAACTATGTTGATATAAAATATTTTTATTGTCTACATATGAGGAACTCATTTCTGAAGTTATGCCGTGTATTTTTGAGACACCCTGTATATATATTTTGTAATGAATCCCTTACTATTGTAATTAAACGGAGAATAGAGGAAATTAAATTCTTTTTATTAAATAATTTTAGTGCAGTGAAGTGACATTCCTATCACATTATATACCTGAGTAAAGTATGCTTTTTGACTGTCATATTAGAAGTAAATATCTGTTTATATCCATTATGGATGCAATAACTAAGAGTTTTAACTTCATTGTTACTGCTTTTTGCAACTGATATATTGATGCAGCAGTTAACACTGACCCTTGCATTTCTCTAGCAGTATGTGGACTTGGTATAGGGTGTTCATTGTAAACCTATGCATGAGCTTCGATTTCATGATAATGTTAAAAGATTAAAGTACTGCTGCTCATGTAAGAGTTCACTTTGCCATGATGGTATTGAAATTTTGGATAAAATTTATTTCACTGATGAGGTGAGGTTTCACCTTAGTGGCTACCTCAGCAGTCAAAATTAGAGAATATGGAGCACTGGAAATTTGCACATTTTTTGTGAAATCTTATATGATCAAAAATTGCTGTTTGGTGTGTTATATCTCAATGAAGGATAGTTGGGACTATATTTTTTGAACAAACTGTTACCTCTGATGTTTACCAAGGCATCATGATCTGATTGAGGTGTAGAGGAAAATGAAAGTGCCATCTGGCACTAACAGGATGGGCCAACCTGCCATACTGTACACTCAACCACCTAGGCTACCTAGGTCTTCTGATTTCACACCTCCAGATTTCTTTTAATAGGAATTTTAAGGCAGAAAGTTCACAAGATCAATCCATGAAGCGTTCAACAGCTTTGAGCGAGCATTGAAAATACAGTCAGGAGTGTATTTAATACACTCCTGACTCAGGAGTGCGAGAAGACAGAGGGTGGTAATCAATGGGTGCTGCTCTTCTTGGACTAATGTTATTAGTGGAGTCCCACAGGGTTTGGTGTTAGGTCCACTGTTGTTTTGTATATTTATCAATGATATTGATGAAGGTATATCAGGCTTAATGTCGAAGTTTGCAGATGATACAAAGGTTGGCAGGGTTGTTAATGACAGTAATGGCAGTGTGCTACTGCAACAGGATCTAGATAATTTGGGCAGATGGGCTAAGAAGTGGCAACTGAAGTTTAACCTTGACAAATGCAAAGTACTGCATATGGGTAGAAGTAACCCCAGAGAAACGTACCAACTGTGTGGTACTACACTTAAGGTGGTAGAAAATGAAAAAGACCTGGGAGTAATTGTGCAGGCAGATATGAAGTTTTCTGAGCAATGCAGACAGGCTGCCAGGGCAGGTCATGGGGTTTTGTCAATGATATATAGGAATTTTGCTAGCAGGGAAAAGGAGGTGATTATCCCTCTGTATAAGGCAATGGTCAGGCCACGCCTTGAGTACTGCGTACAGGTCTGGAGGCCTCATTTTAGGAAGGATGTAGATTTACTTGAGCGTGTACAGAGAAGGGCAACAAGATTGGTGAGGGGAATGAAGGGATCCTCTTATCAAGAGAGGCTTAAGTTCTGCAAATTGCAGTGGCTGGAGACTAGGCACCTGCGCGGTGATCTGATTGAGGTGTATAAGGCCTTGAATGGGTTGAGCACGCTGAATTCTGATGGGAACCTTCCACTTGTTCAGATTACGAACCTAAGGGGGCATAAATTCAAATTACGAAAGGACAGATGTAGAATAGATGTGCGGAAATTTGCCTTTAGCCAGCGGGTGGTTAATTGCTGGAACAAACTTCCATCTGTCGTGGAAGTTGATAGGTTGAATAAATTTAAGGAGGAACTGGACAGGCATTTGGAGGGAATGGTGTGATTTTTTTTTTTTTTTTTTTTTTGGCTGATGCTGCATAAGCTCATATATTTGCTTTCTTGCATCACATGCCACTACTACTCTGTCACATCACTTGTAGTATGACCAGAAGAGTGAAGTTATATATTGCTAACAATGGAGGACACTTCCAGCATTGTTTATAAAATATTATTTGTTAATTATTCTGATAAATTTTTTTTGATCATTTTTGGATTTGCTTTTAAAATGACACTGTATTGCAATGTGGATTAGCTAATTTAAGTTTAATGGAGTGGGTTGATGTCACATTCAGGATAAATTCTTAGTCACTGAAAAAAAATACTTAATCGTGTGGGTGTAGTAAGTTGATTTATTTGGTGATTTACAATTACAATACTGATTCCCTTATATACAGGCATTTTTGCAGAGTGTTTTTTCAGATACTAGTAATTTGAAGTTTTTATACTTTTATAATTGTAGTTATTTATTATAGGAATTGAATGATGCCTGGCAAAGACTGAAAGCTCTTACTCTTCTCCGACAAGAAAAATTGTTTGGTGCTCATGAAATTCAACGTTTCAATAGGTAAAGCTTTCTTGATTCTTCCCATATGACAAAAATTATTGACAAAATTTTAATTGACATTCACTAGTGTACTGTTCTTTATACATAAACTTTCATATTAATTTACTTAATATACTCAACCACCCAATCAACATATTTATTATTGTTGATTATTGTATAACTGAAAGCTTTGGACACTAAAAGAAAACTTGGTAGTTGGGGGGATTTCTTGAGCTGTTGGCTACGTGTTGTTGCTTAACCCTTAGGATAATATTTACTTATTTATGATTTTTGTGTGTGAACTCTGCAGGGCTGTGTTAAGTGTTTATAGACCTTGGGCGCTATCATAATTATAGGACCACAAGTTAAATCTATAGATAAATGCTTGCATTCTGTAAAATTTGTAGATCCCATAATACAGTTTGATTCAAAATTCATGCATCCCAAAATTTTGAATTAGTGATATTTGGGCTATGTTAATTGTAAATCGTACTGTATAATCATAGATCTGTGTGATAAATGACTGTGATGTTCTGTCTGATACCATGAATGTGATGCGTTGTGTGATAACATAATTGTGATGCTCTTAACTATGATATTTTGTCTATAATTCATATTTCAATATTGTAATTCTTTGATGTTAGGAATATGTGTGATACAGTAATACCCCGACTTACGCTACCCCGACTTACGCGAACTCGGAGTTACGCGGTTCTTGATTTTTTTCGTTTGGCAACGCTGCCGCCCACTACCTTCAAGGTCGTTTTTCATATGTTATCGATATACGGTGCGACGGCGGAGAATGAGAGCGAAAGATGAACAAAATTCAACTTTGTTGCTTTTATGTTTTTTATATCAGTGAAGGGGAAACACATTTCACCATAATAACGTAAAAACCAACACAATTCCAGCTATCGGTATAATCGCAAATGCAATTAGATCGAGTTTACTACCAGTTTATAACAGATTTCACTAGCAGAAACGCAACTGGATTTTTATTGTTTTATGGTAGTAACCCCTAGAAATGTGAGGTGTTAATAGTGTATCTCTGCCTTTATGGTGTTGTTTATTCAGTTGCTACATGCGCGCAGCTTTGTTTATGCGTATCAAGCATGCCTCCTCGTTTTGTAATTGTGCTTTATTCCCTAAAAATGAGTAAAATACTTAATTAAAAGGTGTGAAAAGGAAGCGTCCTGGTGAAGACACTGCAGATTCAGAGAGAAAAAGAAAAGCAATTATCGATAAACAGAGGCGGACTGGGTCAAAAATTCTTACCCGGGAAAATTTATAGTGGCCTCATACTATGGTTTATGGCCAAAATCACACTGGCCCACCGGGGTTTCCCCGGTAAGGCTTATGGCCAGTCCACCTCTGTCGATAGAGAAAAAATATGAAATTGTGAAACGCTTTGAGCGAAATGAAAGACCATGTGATATTGCACGTGCTACAGGCCTAAATGAAGCAACGGCGAAAAGCACATGACAATTGCAAACTTGACAGGTTGAAAATTGAAAAGGGCTCAATTGTAAAGGGCTTAAAAATTTTAGAAAACATAAACTCCAACGAAGAACGCGTTATAGCTACAAAGCAAGGAATAAAAAAAATTTTAGCTTTCTACGAAGAAATTCTGCGTGAAAAAAAGAACGCGCTGTGTCGTCAGACGAATTTGTTAGATTTTATGAAGCCATCGACATAGAAATAACTTTTTTACGTAAGTCATTTGTTTTTTTTAATACATATATTGTATTAATATGTATAAAGAACTGCAATTTTATTAATATTTTTCTTCTAAACTAGTGTTTTTGTTAGTCCTTCGTCCCAATTAAGCAAAATTTATATGTATTTATATGCAAAGTTGTACCCCGACTTACGCGAATTCGACTTACGTGATTTTCATCGGACCCACCTATCGCGTAACTTCGGGGTATTACTGTACTTCATGTTATCTTTCTTGTTATGTGTATTTTCAGTGTAAGTTCGATTAAAAATATATCTTACGGACATGTCTTCAATAAAAGGTGCTATGAAAATGCACAACATGCACACACGTGTGCACGCACGCATAACATAATGCAAAGGAGATTTAGAGTGTGTTTTTCATTCATTAGTTTAAGATTTTTTTGGACCTGAATCTTTTTTTTGTAGGGCATTGGGACCATCATAGATGCTGTGCCCAATGGATAATCCAGCTCTGGGGCTCTGTGGAATACATACGTATGTATATACATATACACTTCCTTGTTCATTTCAGAAATATATGTGGTCTCAGTTCTTATCTCAATGATATCCATTTTCACTTACTGTCTGCCAAACCTCATGTACGTCTTCTGACAGAATTTCAGTTATTGGATGATACAACCACTGCTCATCTCAGTTGTCTGAATTATTCGCTGTATGATTTCCTTTCGCTTTAAAGTTGGTACTTGTGCATATGTCTGTTCTGAATTCCTTGTCAGAGGCTTAGTAATTTGGAATCTCCTCTTTTTGATCTTTTCTGTCTTAAAATCTCTCTCTCTCGCATTCTGTCAAATTCATCTGTTGCCTCTATCTTTCTTCCAGCTCCACTAATTACTTGGGACCCTTTGACATCCTCTCTTTGAAACTTGACTTTCTCCAATCCAACTTTCCTAACAGTGAGAATTTTCCTTGGTGATTTTAATGTTCACAACAATGGAAGCTGGCTTCCATTTTGTAGTCACGCAGACTCAACTGGTTGTTTTGCAATTACTAAAGACCTCACACAGATTGTTCATTTACCTACCAGAATAACAATCTGAACCACACAGCCAACATGCTTGATCTTTTTCTCACAAACAACCCTTCTAAGTACATGGTCGAAGTGCGTAGTCCTCTAGGCACCTCAGATCACAACTTGGTGATGGTCTCTTCTCCAATGGAACCTTTCTCTCATGGCCATTCCCAACCTCGTGTTGTTTAGCCTTACAAGAATGCAAAATAGGATGATCTGTGAGATTTCTTTTCCTTGGCCAGATTACTGTTTCAAAACTTCGGTGTCAACATTTGTTCAGATCATATCAGTGAAATTATTGTTCTCGGAATGGAATCCTTTATGCCACACTCCACCTTAAAATCTTGTCCTTTATCTAAACCTTGGTTTTATAATAAATGTGCGAAGTCTGTTCAAGAGAAAAATGTTGCATTCTTAATGGACTTGTTTCCAAATCTTCGGTTTCATTTTCTGCCTGCACTAAAGCTTGCAAAAATTGTAAAGCAATTATTAATCAGTCCAAACTAGATTTCAAACAGGCTAAGAATATAAAATTTGCTTCTTCACCAAATGGTAGCTGAGCATTCTGGTCTCTTGCCAAGGCTATTGGCTGCAACTTTTCATCTCTATTCCCACCTCTGTTAAAACCAGATGGTTCTATTGTTACTTTAGCCAAGGATAAAACTGATCTGCTAGCATCCTATTTTTCTTCCAACTTTTGTATTAATGATCTTGGTAAACCACCTGTGGTTTTTTGACAAAAGGATGTGAGAAAGAATTTGACAAATCTTGATGCTAACAAAGCTCTACGTCCTGATGGTATTTCTCCACTTGTTCTCAAAACTTGTGCTTTTGAACTTATTCCTATTCTTCCTCTCCTTTTTTCTTTTTCTTATTTCAAAGGTCTTTTCCTTTCTGTTTGGAAATTTGTTCGTATCCAGACATTTCCTAAAAAGGGTGACAAATCCCTCCCATCCAATTATTGTCCCATTGCACTTACTTCTCTTCCTAAGGTAATGGAGAAATCAATTAACCACCAACTCTTAAACTATCTAGAAAACTTCCATCTGATCGCCAGTATGGATTCAGGCAGTGTTGATCCACTGGTGATATTGTGGCTTATGTCACCCTTCTGTGGACAAATTCAGTGGAAAAGTTTGGTGAAACTCCAGCAGTTCTTGACATTTCAAAGGCTTTTAATCGTGTATGGTACAAAGGTATTCTAAATTAGCTTCCATCGTTTGCGAACTGTTTTTTGTAATTGGGTATCCAGTTTTCTTTTTGACTGCTCACTGCAAATTATGGTAGATGGCTCTGTTTTCTAACTTCTCCACTAATGCTGGTGTTGCCCAATGTTCAGTTCTTTCTCCCACTCCTTTCCTCTTGTGTGTTAATGGTCTTCTGCCATTGACTGGAAATACTATCTATAGTTTTGCTGATGATAGCTCATTGCATTCTACCTTCCAGTTTCAGAAAACCTTGCCCTGCACAAACAGCTTCAACTTCTCAAATATCCACTACCAATTCATTAAATGCTGATCTCCAGCTAATTCTCCAGTGTGCAAAGATAACTTAGTTGATATCAATCCTTCTAAAATTCAGTCCTCTCTTATATCTCACAAAAAAGGATTCTTCTGCTCCTATGTTTATTTTCGATGACACTCCGATTTCTAGGCAAGGTCATATATCTTTATTGGGAATTACGCTGACTTCTAATATCTCTTGACATAAGCACATTACAAATATTGCTTCCTCTGTCTAAAAAACTGGGTTTTCTCTTTCTCTCTCAGCATTACTTTTCTTCCAAACAGCTATTCACTCTGTACAAATCGTAAATCTGTTCTACCATGGAATATTGTTCTTACATCTGTGGCGGTGCCCCCAAAACCTCTCTTAAGCTTCTAGATTCCATTCAAAAGAGGGAAGTTAGGTTAATTAATGACTCATTTCTAGCAGAGTCTCTCCACTTCCTTTCTCACAGATGTTCTGTTTCTACTCCTTGCCTTTTCTATACATACTTCCATGTTCACTGTCCTTCTGAATCGGCTTCTATAATTCTCACTCCCTCTTTGAAAGCAGTCCAAACACGTACAGCAACCAGTCAACATTCTTTTACTGTCAAACAGCAAACTCACAGAACCAACTTTTTTCTTCCTCATTTATTCATTCAACTTCCTTTCTCTGGAACAGCCTTCCCTCATATGTATTTTCTGAAAATTACAATCTGTAGATGTTCAATATAGTGTCAATCATCCCATGCAAGGTACTAAGTACTATAGGTTCTAATACCACTCTTTTTTGGGGTTTTCATAAAAAAACAAACTTTTTTTTTTTTCATAATTCATTTGGGGAACGTGATGAAAGCTACGGTACAACCGAAACTAAGGTGTGAAGAGGCACATTATATTGAGGTTGCACTGCATTTAAATGCTCCTTTTCACATAATGGCTTTCTAGTTTGTTTGAATATTTTTTTAAGGCTTGATTATCATTGCTTTAAGTAGTTAAGTACAGAGTTGATTTGTTACATGAATCCCTGTTTGTTTTTGATAAGAATGTTCTTAACAAGAACATTCTTATGAAATATAATAAAAAAAAACAATGAACATATGTCTATCATTCTTAATAAGCTTATTTTTGTTTCCATTCTTTCTTTTTTCTCTTGTGAGTGAGTGAATAGTTTTGCACAGATAAATAATGACTTGCTAATATGTACTTGTGTAATATTGCATAGTATGCACACTTGTAACAGAAATGAATGACTGAAACTTATTATTTAAAAACAATTTAAGACTATTGTATAGATTTAATTATGCTACTTCTTCACAATACCAAATCTCTTTATAATTCTTAATGTATTGTTAAAATGCCTCTACATCTTGTCTCAGTGAAATTATATTGAAGTGTTTCCTGATAACAATGACATATAAATGTTGGAAATGTAATTCTGCATAGAGCAGAAACCAATCATATTCATCATGTTTTAATTTTTCTAGTTGCATAATTTTAATGATAATTTTTTAAAATTAATAACAGTTATATTGTTCTGTTGTTAAAGCAGTATTTTTGATACTTAAGTTTATTACTGCTTTATCAACATAATTTTAAAAGATATGCAAACTAAAATACTTATGGTGGTTCTGGCTTTTGATACAGAACCAAGGTTTTATGTGAGAATGAAGAATTAATCTAATTGCAGTGTGGTTTTAATTGAAAATAATCAAGATGTAAAATATTGCTTTTTTTAAAATACCAAATCGTTTCTGACAATTTTCTTTCATTTTTCTCTTATAAATTAAGCAAACTTTATTCATCTTGTTCTATGCAAAAGTAAATAAATAATTAAAAAAAAAAAATTCTGCTTTTCAATTGTAGTTTAATGCTTATAAAATTGATTTATAGGGATGCTGATGAAACCATTACGTGGATTACAGAGAAGGATGTTGTTTTATCATCTGATGATTATGGACGAGATTTAGTTAGTGTTCAAACATTGCAAAGAAAACACGAGGGAATTGAGAGAGATTTAGCTGCTTTGGAGGATAAGGTTAGTTTGTTATTCAAGTTGTATAGTTTTGCACCACATTTTTGCATTAAGACAGGACTGATTTTGGAGCTCTTTGTACACTGCTCTTAATTTAGTAGTAATTGTTTGGTAGGGTAATTGATTAATGCTCTGGGATATTGAAAATTCATTATTTATTCAATTACCTGTGTTTTCTTCAGATACCCTGCTTTCACTCTTTTTTTTTTTTTTTTTTTTTTCCTACATATTTTTATTTGAAAATTGTGATTAACTCCTTTGGGCAGTCATTTGTTTGTGTGCAGGCTATATGTTATGGCAGGGTGAACATTAACATTTGCAATATTTTAATATTCTAATTAATAGATTATGGAGGTGCTTGTCTTTGGTTTGATAATTCTAAATCTAATATTATGATTTGATAATTCTAAATCTAATATTATGATTGGTTAATTCTAAATCTAATATTATGATGTGATAATTCTAAATCTAACAATCTATGCAAAAAGGATAGGTGGAACAGAACCAGGGTATGTCTGCTAGGGGCAAAAGTTGATGATGTTGTAGGCAGATATCATCTTTTAAGGGCATAAAAGGTGATATTGTTGTACCTGTTGGCACTAATGACCTTAAGAGTAAGAGATCTACAGATTTACTTAACAAGTACAGGTCAATGCTGGAAAAAAGGTCACGAATTAGGGTTAAATTTGAAAGTGTCTGCAATTCTGCCCAGACCCAATAGGAGGGAGTATATGATGAGAGCCTTGTCAATCAGTTTGGCCCTAGAGAGATTGTACAAAGATCAAGGGGTAGAATGTTTTTTCAGCGTGGTCTGTGCTTGCTAACAGGAGAGACTGCTTTTACAGAGATGGGATACACTTAAATAGAAAGGGTGCAAAAATATTTGCTGATGCTATCGAGTTAGTGTTAGGTGGGTGGGAAAACTGCTAGCTTGTGGGGATTCACAGACTAAAAGATTAACAGTAGCTGCAGGCAGAGACAAAAGTGATTCTTGCACTGCTTCTATTGTAATGAGCAGCAGCTTAGAGAGCAAGTTGCTGGGGATTTCAAGAGCTGTTGAGAGACATCATGGAACAAGTTAATACATGGGCCGTGTTAGGGAAACTAAGAGTAAGAACAGGTGCATGTATACTTGCATGTACACCAATGCTAGAAGTATAGTAAATAAATTTGATGAATTTGAAGTGCTGATCAAGGCATGAAAGGCAGATATTGTTGGGATATTAGAGACATGGTGTCACACAGATATAAGCAATGCAGAATTCGAATTTGGGGAATACAATGTGAACAGAAAGGATAGACAGGGTAAGAAAGGAGGAAGAGTTATGCTGTTAGTTAAGAAACACATAAAATCTAAGGAAGTTCATCCAGTTGACATGGGTGGACAGTGCAATGTTGAGTCTGTTTGGTGTGACATAAACACTGGGAAAGGGAAAATTAGAGTAAGAGTATGTTATAGGCAGGCCTAATGACTGATGAGTACAACGAACAGTTTTGCATAGAAATAGAGTGGGCCAGTAAATCAGAATGCCTTGTAATGAGGGATTTTAACTTTCCAGATATTGACTGGAACTTGTGAATTGGTTATGTGCACGCTAGCAAGATTTTTGTGGATTTATTGGAGGATTGTTTTCTACAGCAACATGTTCGAGGGGCAACCAGAGGGAGTAATTTTCTTGATCTGATTATCAGCAGTGATTATTCATGCATTAGGAATTTGTAGATAAAGGAACCACTTGGTGACAGTGATCACAGCGTACCGATGTGGGATTTACTTAAAGATGTAACTACCATGAAGGGTAAAGGAAAGGGCTTTTGCTTCCGTATAGGTGACTACAGTGGGCTCAGACAGTTTTTAAATTTTATGCAGAGGGATCAACTGATGATGTTAGCAACAATGAATTCTAAATGGGAAGCCTTCAGGGACTTAATCTTGGAGGCTACTAGGCTTTTCATGCCAACTAAGAAATACAGTCAGTCCTCGTATAACACGTGTTTACGCTACACGAATTCGATCATACACGACTTATAAATAGGGGAACGATATCGTATATAACATGAACCGAATTTGCTTATGCATGATTCGCCTTTGTGTTTACAAGAAATGGCAGTGGGATGCGGAATGCAACACGATAGGAATGAAGAGAACATTATGAAAATGTATTTATGTTTTTTATATCAGTGAAGGGGAAACACATTTCACCATAATAATGTAAAATTCCAGCTATCGGTATTATCACAAATGTAATTAGATCGAGTTTACTACCAGTTTATAACAGATTCCACTAGCAGGAACGCAACTGGAAATTGTTTTTATTCTTTTATGGTAGTAACCCCCAGAAATGTGCTTTAGTAAAATGTGAGCTAGTCGGGTGTTAATAGAGTTCTCTCTGCCTTTACGGTGTTGTTTATTCAGTTGCTACACGCGCACAGCTTTGTTTATGTGTATCAAGCGTGCCTCGGCGCCTCAGTAGCCAGGTGGGCAGGAGCAGCAGTGCATAGCACACGCTTCTTGATAGACCGGGGTTCGAGCCCGTGACTACCAAATACGGAGGATGCGGAAAGGTCAGGGAATGACCACCGCATATCCCGGAGCAATATGGCCTTAGTTGCTAATTCTCCTAAAAACCAAATAACAAACAAACAAACAAGCGTTCCTCCTCATTTTGTAATTGTGCTTTATTCCCTAAAAATGAGGAAAATATTTAAAAGGCGTGAAAAGGAAGCGTCCTTGTGAAGACACTACAGATTCAGAGAGAAAAGGAAAAGCAATATCGATAAACAGAAGCGGACTGGTCAAAAATTCTTACCCGGAAAAATTTGTAGTGGCCTCATACTAGCGTTTATGGCCAAAATCACACTGACCTCCGTCCACCTGGGTTTTCCCAGTAAGGCTTATGGTCAGTACGCCTCTGTCGATAGAGAAAATGTATGAAATTGTGAAACGCTTTGAGCGAAATGAAAGACCATGTGATATTGCACATGCTATAGGCTTAAATGAGGCAACGCCGAGAATTACAAAGAATGCAGAGAAAATAAAAACAACTTTCATTGCAGGAACAACTCAAAGTGTAATTAAAATCCGTTAGATCAAGACACAAAGAATTGGAAGAGATGGAATGGCTGTCATCTGTTTGGATAGAAAAGCAAACAAAAAACAAGTTTGCTTACGATAGACGCAAAAGCATTATCAATATTTTATTACGATAATTTATTGTTTTTGGTAATGTTTTGGTTACAAATGTGTGTTCAATCTTGGGTGGTCGGCACCTAACCCCATTTTTTCCCATAGGGCCTGTTGTTTATATTGCATAATTTTGCATTGCACAAGGGTTTATAGGAACACAACTATCGTGCTTTACGAGGACTGACTGTACTGTTCAAGATTCAGGCCTAGAATGAATGTCAGATGAATTAATGAGGCTCATGGCAGACAAGAAAAATGCATGGGATGCATATAAATTAACAGGTGATACAGAAGCCTACGGCAGATATAAGCTAGTCTGTAATCAAGTCGCAAAGGCAGATTACGAGAAATCTTTGGCAAAGGATGCAAAGAAAAACAGTAAAGAGCTCTTTACTTATGTAAACTCTAGAAGGAAGGGGATGAATCAGATTGGTCCACTTAACGTAGATGGTTCGACTATTGATGATCCTGTAGTATAATGATCAAGTAGCTGATAAACTGAATGAGTATTTTACATCTACATTCACACGAGTTGTTCAAGGAGGGGAATGCCAGAAGTTATTCAAAACTCTAACAGGGAGCTAAGTGATTTTGTAATAACTGAGAGCAAGGTGGAGGAGAAATTGTTGAAGTTAAACATAAAAAAGGCACCTGGGGTGGACGGAATCTATCCAGTTATATTTGAAGGAGGCAGCGAGGGAAGTTAAACCCTTAGCCATAATTATGAGAGCATCTTTAGAGTCAGGGGAGGTCCCCAATGGATTGGAGATGTGCAGATGTATCCCCAATTCACAAAGGGAATTCAAAAGGTGACACAAATAATTATAGGCCTGTTAGTTTAACTTCTGTTCCGGGGAAAATAATGTAGTCACTGGTTAGAGGCGATACAGGATCACCTAGAGAAGACTGCAGTAATAGTTCAGACACAGCATGGGTTTGTTAGAGGAAGTTTTGTCTGACCAATTTGATTGGATACTATGATATGGTTACAAAGGAACTGGATGCAAAAAATAATTTTGATATCATATACTTGGATTTCAGGAAAGCTTTTGATACTATTGCACATGGGAGACTTCTGTACAAATTGGAGTGGTATGGCATTAAGGGCAAGTTGCTGCAATAGATAAAGGGATGGTTGAGTAGAAGATGGCAGAGAGTGGTAATCAATGGACACTGCTCTATGTGGACTAATGTTATTAGTGAACTCCCCCAGGGTTCGGTGCTGGGTGCATTGTTATTTTGTGTATTTATCAATGATATTGATGAAGATATATCAGGCTTAGTGTTGAAGTTTGCAGATGATACAAAGGTTGGCAGGGTTGTTAATGACAATAATGGCAGTGTGCTACTTCAACAGAATCTAGAAAAGTTTGACAAATGGGCTGTGGAAACTGAAGTTTAACATTGACAAATGCAAAGTACTGCATATGGGTAGCAGTAACCCAAGAGAAATTTACCAACTGTGTGGTACTACACTCACAGAGGTGGGGAATGAAAAAGATCTTGGGGTAATTGTGCAGTCAGATATGAAGTTCTCTGAGCAGTGCAGACAGGCGGCCAGAGCAGGTCATGGAATTTTGTCAATGATATATAGGAATTTTGCTGGCAGAGACAAGGAGGCGATTATCCCTTTGTATAAGGCAATGAGATTGCGTACAGGTCTGGGGACCTCATTTTAGGAAGGATGTAGAGTTGTTAGAACGAGTATGAAGAAGGGCAACAAGATTGGTGAGAGGAACAAAGGGGTTCTCTTACCAGGAGAGGCTTAAATTTTGTAAGTCGCAGCATCTGGAGACTAGGCACCTGCGAGGTGATCTGATAGGTGTACGAGGCCTTGAATGGTTTGAGCAGGCTCAATGCTGATGGGATACTTCCACTTGCTGAGATTAAAAACCTGAGGGGGCATAGATTCAAATTGAGGAAAGACCGTTGTAGGATAGATGTGTGGAAGTTAGCCTTTAGCCAGCGGGTAGTTGATTGTTGGAACATACTTCCATCTGTTATTGTGGCAGTTGTTAGCTTAAATAAATTTAAGGCTGAAATAGACAAACATTTGGAGTGACCAGATGGGCAAAATGGGAAGGTTATTTATTTTATTATTTTATTTTTTTTGGCTGATGTTGTATAAGCTTGCTTTCTTGTATCATATACCTCAACTAATGCTAACCTAACTGAAAGTTAGTTGAATTTTTGCAACTTTTTTGCATGAAACATTACACTGTTGTACATTTTTTTGCTGACCTAAAACTATGATCATAATTTTATTCCCTGTCTGATAGGATTACCAAAAAACCACTGATTTTTTTTTTTCCCTTTTTTGTACACATCAGAATTTCAAAAAAAAAAAGCATTACAACATTTGATATAGTGTATTCAGTTGATGTATAGAATGTATCATGACTTGTAATTTCTAGTAATGAAAGTGTTGAAGGTGTTTTAATTGTTTATTTGTCATTAATGTGTTATTATTAATGTAACATTTTTTGGATAATACTACATCATTGGTATGTCAACAGTCTTGATTTCTTCTACTATACCTGTAGAAATATTACACCATAAATCAGAGATAAGGAATTGCTAACTTTTACAAGAAAACATATCATGCTTACTAAGATAAATCATGGGTCCTGCATTGTTTGTCAGTCAATTAATACAAGAAGAAAATCCCTGCATTTGGTGTACTTATGGTATGATATGAACTCAGAGACCACACATCAGACTACATATTTTTACATATGCAGAATTACAGGTTACAGCACCAAGAACAAAGCTGCAATAAAATATCCAAATCTGTTAACAGTTGTGGGTCTTGTTCTCCAGTGCCAGTCGATCCTTAGAATTTTGACACTTCCAGCACAGATTCTGATTCTGAGTGCTCCTTAAAGAAGTATAATGAATTTGAGGGTACTGGTGAAGCTGAAATGACATTAAAGAGAACACCACAATTTACACAAACCAAATATTTAGTGTGGAACTTGGACCTACCAAAGGCTTCAGCACAGCTCTTGTGTTCTGTACTGATGTAAATGGCTTAATCAGTGCTTTAAACTGGATGTTAAATGTGATGAATGTAGAAATTTCATTGACAACTTAATGATAAGCTTAAAAGAAGGTCTGTTACGCAGTGGGAATATACAAGGACTGTTCAATAAAGAATGATCATAATATTTCATGAACAATCATACTGCTTGTTATTTTTAGCTGAGCTGCAGAGTTTAAGACCAAACCAAGCTGCATCACATAGTACCTGTGCAGTTGAGTCATGTGCCTGGTGTGACCTAGCGGTCGGTCAAGTTTATGCCTGTTCAGTTTTACCTATGTAACTATGGATGTGACACGCAAAGAACAGAATTGCTGCTCTCAAATTTTGTTTTTGTCTCAGGAAAATATCAGTAGAAGTGTATGAAATGTTAAAAGAGGCTTATGATGAATCTGTCTATGGAGGTGGTTTAGAATGTTTAAAGATGGACATGATTCACAAAAATTGGCAGTCCTGGAGCTCCAACCACTGCTGTCATGACAGAAACCATAAATGCTGCTTCCGTAATCAGGAGAGAAGATCATTGTATGACAGTAAGGCAACTGGCAGAGACGTTGAGATTATAAGTAGGAATCTGGCCTATTTCAAGAAACAGATATTAGAAGTAGTGAAGAGAAGATTGGATTGTATTATAGAAGTCTGTTGATTGAATTCCCACTTATCAGAAAAAGGCCTTTATAAGTGAGTGCCTAAAGTGCATGTGAATACTAGTTTAGTAAGAATTTTACTTGTGCATGTGTTTGCGAATTGTTAGTGTTCAGTGTCTTTTTTTGAAAATTAGGCATGCAGTTGTTTTTTTTTTGGATGGTTACAATAATGCTACAATAAGAAATTATTGTAGCAGTGAAATGATTTTACTTCTGTAATGTTTTTGTATTCATTATTACCAGATGGGTAGTCATTATTATTCTCGGGTATAGGAAAACAGGAAATTTCAAGGTCATTAAATTTTAAGGAACTATAATCAGCCACTGGGAATTCTTAGTAGAATAGTTGTGCTACCTGATAGCTTTGATGTAGAAGTTTTCAGGATACCAAATTGTATTAAAAAATACTCACGTGTTGCTGAGTTATACATTATTGGTATTTTCATGGTCACAGTAATTCTACCGAGTCAGCCATTTGGATGTATCCAGGAGATAAAAGAACTACAGCAGCGCCACCTGCTTGTTCAGTTGTGACTAGAAATTCGGCATAAATTGCGTAAAATTATTAAATTGTGACATCACGAGGAAGCTTCACCACTGATTAAGCACTACTCCATTTATATGGCTGCGTCAAGTTTAGTAGATCGGCAGCTTAAATCACAAACCCGGATAAATGGTGAGGTTTGACGTCAGGAAGGGCATCTGGTCGTAAAAACTATGCCAAAACCAAAGAATAGATGTGTTCCGGTTAAAGAAGTTAGTCCAGCTAGAGGAGAAGAAGAGAATGTAAGTGTTGGAATGGGAACATTGAATGCCGACCCCATATAACGTGAGAAAAGACAAAGAAGAAGAAGAAGAATGTTTTTGTATTCATACAGTGTGTTTCATCTCTTTTTAAAGGTTTTCGGTAGGTATTAAGTATTTTTCTGTGTGTGTTAGGTATTTCTCTGTATGTTAAGTATTTCTTCACATATTCTAGTTAGGATTTCTTAGAGATGTTATTGCATTATGGCTGTCATTGTTTAAGATGGTAGTTTTGTCAACTCTGTCAGGTTCATTGATTGTGTATACAAGGCTTTTCTTTTAGGCAATTCTTTTAGACCGTTCTTTAGGCAATTCTTTTAGGCTGTTCTTTAGGCAGCTGTGACTAACTCACCAAACTGAAAAGATGACAATTATAACAGTAGTTTGAGTGGAACCCTTCACCACCTATTCAGCAGTATATTGTTGCCATTAGCTACATTATTGGAGAGGTTGTCACTGATAGACTCATGGATGGGTAATGCCAGAGCTTTGCACTATAATCTAAATATGATTTTCAGCTCTTTGAGCCTCCAGTAAGCAAAGTGGTGCTACTGCACTGGGTAAGGAGTCATCTACCACTTAATATTTCCTGGTTACACAGAAGGTCGGTCATTCCTCTATATGATGCGAAAGCCACATGACGATCGTGGCCTATGTTGTTTTGCATCTTGGTAGGCATCTACAGTGTATTAGGTGTAATGTTTTTGATCTTATCCCACCATCATGAAGATGCAAAAAGATTTGGTTTTGCATAGTAACTGGACTTTGCTGAAATTCGGTCCACTTGACTTGTGTGTGACCTAGAAATAAGTTTCATCAGTGTCATTTCTCATCCCCTCTTGTGTTTCTGTATCAGCATGATTTAACTGCCTAATTAATGCAATGGTCTTAATGCTCAGAGCAGAATACAATATTGCAGAATGCTTGCAAGAAGCTTCAGTGTCCAAATGATTGTATTATGCTCTGAGTACTAGGGCCATTGCATAAATTAGGTTGTTAAATCCTGCTGGTCACAAAGACGCAAGAGGTCAAGAGTGTATTAGGTGTAATGTTTTTGATCTTATCCCACCATCATGAAGATGCAAAAAGATTTGGTTTTGCATAGTAAAATATTGCATAGTAACTCTATGCTCTTTGTACTCTGAATTAAACCAATCAGATTATGATATGTATCAGTAAACTTAACAGGCATATCCACTTATCCATATCAGTCTAAACAAGGAATATCCATCATTCCACCTATTTCAGTGTTGAATAAGGTTAAACTTTCAATTATTCTGAATAAAAAATTGTTTTATATTAGAGCTGTAATAAGTTTTTAGCTAGGTTTGTTTTTATATGAAATCTTATTTACTGTTATATTTATATTAAGAGACTGAGTTAGCTGCTCTTATATGGAGGTATAAGATTTTTAATAGGATTTTTCTTGTTTTTTTTTTTTTTTTTTTTTTTTTTGCCATCCTGAATAGGTATTGGAATAGATGCAATGTACAGAATCTGATGCACTGATGTTTCTTTGGCTAAGTTTTCATTTGGCTTCAATCTGTACTACCTACCTTGTAATTATTATGTTTGTGGTAATTCAAGCAATTGTTTCCCAACTGTTAATGCTTTTATTTATTTTTATAGGTAATGACACTAGGGCAAGAAGCTGAACGCCTGTGCACTATTCATGATGATCATTGTGATCAGATTAGAGCTAAACATGCTGAAATTGTGTCTAACTGGGAAATGCTAAAATCAAAGGTAGGTTTTCAAATTTATTCCCCTTCCCCATCCTTTCAGTATTAGTGGGAATAAGATATTTTATACGTTGTTTCTATATAATATGGGACTCAGGATGTTAAGCAATTATCAGATGTATGCACACCATCTTGTATAGTGAGTAGACTTGTTTGATGTCCAGTTGCTTTCATTAAATAGCTCTTTACTTTTAAAGCAGAGAGCTCAGAAAGGAAAAACTTGTTTTTTTACATTTCTTTGTTACTAATCCTACTAACTGTAACCACCACTTACTTGCTAAGTAGCATTGCTTTTGCCTCTGCATGACAGGGTCAGAAACTCTATTTGCTTGTTTTTAGGTGGTCAACCTGGATTATAAAAATTATCCTCCACTTCAGCTTTGCTCTTTGTACTCTGAATTAAACCAATCAGATTATGATATGTATCAGTAAACTTAGCAGGCATATCCACTTATCCATATCAGTCTAAACAAGGAATATCCATCATTCCTTATTATTCACTCTTTATTTACTCAGTTTATTAGTACTTTGTCTGCCTTTCTTTTTGAAAAATGCTTAGAAAAAGCAAATCCATCTAAAAATGGTGAAGACTTCTTCTATCTGGAGACTTGCACAGTGTGTGTGTTAATTGTCTGACGGCACCAGGGGTTTCCCCCATCTCTGCCGGAGGCTTGCACACTGAAACTTCTAGTCAGTCATTCAGAATATCTACTGAATTTTTGATGGAATCCCCATATAAATTACCTCACATGCTGCATAAATAATCTCTGAAAGGGTACTTACAGAGGTGGGACCTAATGTGAATAACCTGAATGACAAACCAATTTTAGAACTGCAGGAAGGGAAAGTTATTCAAGCAAAATGAATTGTGATTAGGAAGGATGGCCAGCTTATTTATATGTGAAATGTTATTCTTATTTTAATATATAATTCTTATCATTCATTTTAAGATTGCTGTTGCCATGTATGACCCTGTATGGCCACTCTTAGATGCTACAAGTGCAAAAAACTTGATCATGCCCAGGTTGTATGTTAAGGAGACACAACTTGATCTAATTATGGGTTTAATGCCTGTGTACAAACAGATTGTACTGTATTGCAGTGCCCAAATGGTAAAGGCAATCATTCATTCTATTTTGAAGCCTGTGAATTCTGGAAGACAGAAAAAGATACAGAAGTGCAAAATAGAATGGAAAGTAAACTATCAGGAAGCAAGGAAACAAATTACTTGAATAGTTTAGAATGTAGCTTATATAGCTGCAGTTTTGCTCAAATATTTATGTAGTTGCTCAATTTGAATGAATGGTTTAATATTCCTAAGTGTGATTTAGGATTATGCAGGTAGACTGCTGTGAAATAAGTGATATGAAGATCTCAGAGAAGCATTTGTTAGAAAAGGTACTCAGATTGAAGGAGGGCAGTGATCCAAGGTCAGATGGTGTATATTAAATTGTATTTAAAATGGTTGCATATGAGTTTATCAAATAATTGGAAATGTTAATTGGACTCTAGGATGATTCCCTTGAATCATCCTAGTCTTGAAGCAGTCTTCAGGGCGATGCTAAAAAGGAAATAGGTAATTATAGGCCATTGAGTTTGACTTCTGTGGGTTAGGAAGATTGTGTAGTCTGTGGTTAACAATGAGATTCAGGAACATCTGAACAAGAATGGTATTTTGAATAGATCATTGACAAGAATGTTATCTTAAAGGGAAGTCATGTCTTTCCAATCTGCTAAATTTCTCTGATGTAATCATTGATGCATTTTAACAATTAATAGTTAAAAATTTTGATATTATATAACAATTTTAACAGTTAACAATTTTGATATTATATATCTAGACTTTAGTAAAGCTTTTGATACTATCTTAAAGGGAAGTCATGTCTGTCCAATCTGCTAAATTTCTATGATGTAATCATTGATGCATTTTAACAATTAACGGTTCACAATTTTGATATTACATAACAGTTTTAACAGTTAACAGTTTTGATATTATATATCTAGACTTTAGTAAAGCTTTTGATACTTTCCCTAATGGAAGGCTGTTATATAAACTGGAAGAAGTTGGAGTTACTGGTAAGATCCTACACTGAATCGTAGGCTGGCTAAAAGATAGGAGACAGAAGAGTAGTCATACTTGGGCAGTCTTCAGGGTAAACCAGTTTAACAAGTCCAGTCCCTCAGGGATCACTGTTGGGTCTGTTCCTATTTCTGATTTTCATAAATGATAGAGGGTATTCAAGGTAAGCTGTCAAAGTTTGCTAATAATTTGAAGGTACGAAGGGTATTTTAAAAATTCAAACTGTGCCATGTTGCTTCAAAAAAATGACTTGGATTGGTTGCATATGTGGTTCAAAAAATGGCAACCAAAGTTTGATGCTTCTACTAAATGTTTCTTAATGTTTAATGCATTCTAAATTTAATTGTAAGTTTATACATTTTAGGGACCAGAAATCTTGGAGTAATGTATAAGGGGGGGAGGTGAAGAATGGTTCATGATGAAAAAAACTTTGGTGTTATGATGCATTCTGACATGAAATTTTCAATGTTGTGTAAACAGCAGCAGCAAGGCATGTAGTGTCTTGTCTATGGTTTATAGGACCTTTTCTAGTAGGGAGAAGGATGTCATTATTGTCTCTATACAAGGCAATGGCTAGACCACATTTGGAATATTGTATTCAGGTCTGGAGACAACCTAAAAATGGACACAGAACTTCTGGAGAGGATTCAGAGAAGGACAGCCAGATTGGTGATGAGTGCAAAGTGACCCACATTGAGGAAGGCTTGTTCTCCCTTGTAGGTAAGATGTGAATCAGGGATACAATTCTCAGGGAATAACAGAAGATTGGATCTCATAAAGTTCACCTATAGGCAGTAGGTTGTTGAATACTGGAATAAATTGCCTCCCACTGTGGTGGAGGGAGTTAGTCTAGTTAAGTCTAAAGCAAAATTGGACAATTACCTTGTGGGAATGTGAATAGTAGGAACATTTTTTACTTTAATTTTTATTGTTATTATTTTATTTATTTATTTTTTGGCTAATAATACAGGCTCAATCTGAATCTTAAGCACATGATTTTTCTTGAATGCTCACATGCTTTTGTTTCCATGCACTGTTTCCTTTTTGTGAATATAGTATAGGTTTGGTATGAGGCTTGAAAGGCATTTGTATCAGTTAATGATGATAATTTGTTTTGACCTTAGTTTGTAAGCAATTGGAGATTTGTTTTTTTTAGATTGTTTCTACTATTGAAGAAAAGATTTCAAGTTTATGCCTGTTCAGTTTCTCATAACAATGGATTTGACATGTAAGGAACAACAGTATATGGCTCTCAGATTTTGTTTCTGTCTCAAGAAAACATCAGCTGAAGCATATGAAACGTTAAGTCTTATGGTAAATCTGCACTTCCATATATTATAGCTCGCAGGTGGTTTAGATTGTTTAAAGATGGGTGGGAATAACAGGAGATTAGATAACAGGAGAGGAGATTAACAGGAGAATAACAAGAGAGCCCTTGATTTGGTCATAAAAATTGGCATTTCTGGCACTCCAACCACTGCTGTCACCACAGAAACCACAAACATTGCTTCTGTAATCATGAGAGAAGATTGTTGTATAGCAGTAAGGCAACTGGCAGAGATGCTGAGATGTCAATAGAAAGCATGCACAGTATTCTCCATGACTATTTGCATATGACATGTGTTTGTGCAAACTGGGTTCCAAGATTATTCACACCTGTGAGCAACAGCAGTTCGCATGGAGGTTTGTCAGGAGCTTCAGCAGATGATTACTGAAGATGGTGAGGTTCTGCACAAGGTGGTAATGACAGATGAGACATTCATCTTTTTGATCCATAGAGTACATATTTTGATCCATACAGTAAGCAACAAAGCTAAGTCATCGCCAGAAATTCTAAGTCAACACTGAAAAAACCAAAAGTTGTGGCTTCCGCAGGAAAGATCATGGTCATCTCTTTTTTGACATTCAAAGAATGGTTTACCAGCATGTTGTTCCACATCATACAACTGTTATGGGACCTTACCACACAATTGTACCGTACAGTTTGTGGGATCATTTTTGTCATAAACGACCACAACTGCATGCTGGTGGGTGGATGCTGCATCACAATAGTGTGAGATGTCTACTTAGACAGCATTAATGTCACATGTGTTCCTCATGTGCCCTTCAACTCTGATCTTGCATCCTGTGAATTTTTTTAATTTATTTCCAAAGTTAAAGAAGGGGCTGCGAGAAAAACATTAACAGTCATCAGAAGTTGTAAAGCTATCAAAGGTGCTTCTCAAATGTATATCAAAAAATGGCTTCCACCATGTTTTTGAAGAATGGCAGAAATGTTGGAGTTAGTGCATTTCCTCAAATGGGAACTATGTTGAAAGGACCATCAAAATATGGATTTTTAATAAAGACATTTTGTGAAAAAAATTATGACCATTCTTTATTGAATAGCCCTTGTACATAATTTATTTGGTTTCCTCACTGAAATCTTTTGTTAGCCTGTGAATTTGGGAATTTTTTGACTTGTGCACTGAATACTAAGTTGAGTTTTCTCTGAACTAGATTGATGTATTAAATCTGTGTGAATTGAGAAATCATTCCTGTTAAGTTATGTATCTACTAAAATCTCGTGACTAAAAGAAATGGCTATAGCTGTTTTGGCAATTCTGCATTGAGGCTTCTGAAAGATCAACTCATGCTTTATTCTTCTTTTTCGTGTAAAGAAAATGGATTTGTGGTTGATTAACAGCACTCTTGTATACTTTAATTGGTATGCCATTGATTCCAATTTGTGGTACAAGGATATCTTTAAACAACAGAAAACATTACTAGCATCTGTTGTGACTTCTGATATGTTGCCTGGGTTCACACTGTTTCCCCATGAGAAATTTCATCTTAAGAGTACTGTCTTTTTAAATAATAATAGTAATCCTTTTCCTGAAGGTTATAATCCTTTAGCTGAAGGAGCATTTTCAGGAAAAACACAGTGCCAGTCTACCAAGGCTATAAGGAAGTTAGATAAGTGGTACACTCCACTCAGACTTCAGTGAGATTCCACCTGTCAGATGGGAGAAACAAACACAGAAACATGGGTGAAGAAGGAACTCTGTGGCATGACTTCCATCAAGACTTTGTAGATAAGGAAACTTCCAACGCATAATTCACTGGGACACTCTTCCCCAAGACTGAAGCATTCATGATTGCCATCCAGGAACAGGTAATCAACACCAGGAACTACAGAAAATACATCACCGAGAATCCTGGAGTGTTGGATGACACAGGTTGACAGTGCCACCTTGCAATAATCCAACACATCACCACAGGACGTCAGATGATCACCCAGATAGAGTACACTCACAGACATGACCAAGTTGCCAGAGTAATATAACAGAAACTAGCAAAGAAATATCAGTTGATCAAAAAAAGTATATTAAATTACAAGTACAAACCTCAGGTTGTACTAGAGCCCCTTAATCACAAGCTGTACTGGGACTGCACCATAAGAACAGACAAGATGATACTGCACAACAGACTGGACAAGACCCTCACTGACAAGAAGGAAAAGACTACCTGCCTGATTGATTAGTAGTACCCAACACCAACAACCTCCAGAAAACCTATGAGAAAAAGATCAGGAATTACACAGACCTTATACAGGAAGTCAAAGGGATGTGGCATATTGAACAATTAACTACCATCCTGATCACCGTTTCAACCACTGGAATGGTACCAAAGTGCTTACCCAATAACTTAGAAGCAGTAGACTTCCCAGAGAACACCAATTCAGAACTCCAGAAGGGCATGATTCTGAACACCTGTAGGATTGTCACAGAATTCCTCAACCAATAAATATAATAATGACTGGACATAACAACCACCCCATACTCTTGGTACCAGTACCTGCTGTGGAGTTGGGAAAAGCCCATAAGAAAAAGAAAGAAGATAATATGAGGTGTGGCTATTAAATAATGAGACTGTTGCAATAAAATAAATATAATGAAATATTTCGTACATTACAAGTTATTTCCTTCAAAATAATTGACTTGGGCTTTAAACACACTGATTCATATTTCTTATAAGCACAGAAATATTTCTGGAAGTAATCTTCTGTAAGCCATTTTAACACTTCAGTTGTTTTTTTTTCTGAATGTCTTCAATGGGCTAAAAATAGGTTGTGGAAGAGAAAAAAAAGTCACAAGGGGCTAGGTCTGGCAAGTAGGGTGCACATTCACACACACTGATTTGTTCTGGTTAAAAAACAAATTTGTGTGCTGGAGCATCCAGCACACAAATTTCTTAATATTGAAGAAAACAAGAAGCATGGTTTTTATTTTTGATTTTGACATGCTTACTTTTTTTTCGTTCTGTAGGATTGTTTTGTCATCAATTGCACTGACTGTCTTTTAGTTTCTGGGTTGTACTGGAAAAACCAGCTTTCACTGCAAGTAATTCCAGTACTTAGAAAGGTTGGATCTCCTTCAGTGTTTTTTTTTAAAACATCTTCACAAACTTGGAGTCTTCTCATTCTTTGTCTTCATTCAAAATTTTTGGCACCATCTTGGCATATACTTTTCTCGTGCCTAAATTTTCACTTAAAACAATTGTTTCCTTATTGAGTTCTGATGCAACCATTCTGATGTATAAATGATGATCACTTCTAATCAATGTCCTTACCCAGTCCACATTTTCATTAGTTTTCATGGATACTATACAACCTGTACTTTTACTTAGTTCATAGGCTTCCACATCCTATGTTCCTTCTAAAAATTTTTAATGCCATTTAAACACACAAGCCCTTGACAATAGTATCTTCTCCATAAACTCAACGTAAAAACTAATAACTTTGAGTTGGTGAGTTCTTTAATTTTGTTAAAAATTTAAGGTTTGATTTGTTGTTCATTTTTTTTTTCTCTGTCATTTTTCTGGCAAACTGCAAAAACATAAGGTAATGAAAACCTGGCTCACTGTAAAGTAATGAGTGTGTTGGAACGTGACTTGGCAGGCAACTAGGGAAAGGCACAAAGTCAACTGTTGTGCCTGTTTCACAGGTGGCACTTGGTGTGTAGGGGTTGCATGTGCAGTCTTGTTATTTAACCACACCTTGTACAGTCAAACCTCTCAAACCTGGCAACATTATCATCTTGCCCTTGACCTTGAAATTTCCAGATATTGAGTGGGCATAAAAAGCTACATTTATATACTGCAACTTATTTTACAAACACTGGTGTGCAAAATTTAAGAACCAGTCAGGTTTTTAGCCTGTAGCTTCTCATAGGAATGGCCTGGATATGGGAAAAGCATACCAAAGGAACCTCGTAAGGTACAGACACGAGTGGATTAAGGTCGGTTGAGGCCCCGGGCGCAGAAGAAAATATTGGGCCCTTTAAAAAAAAGAGAGAGACAGGGAAAATAAAAATACATGTTAACCATTTTTTTAAATAAATAAAAAATATTATGTACTATTAATGTTTTATTTCCAATAAAATTTGAATATAATATATATATAATATAATTAATAATAGCATAATAATAATCACAAAGTTTTGAACTAATAGTTGAACATATTAGTTGAACTAGTATATTCAACTAATTTGTTGGGGTTTTGCATGGGCCCTTCAGAAGTCGGGGCCTAGGGCACGGGCCCGGTGCGCCCGCCGTTAAATCTGCCTCTGGGTACAGAAATGATGAAGGAAACAACACCGACACAACAACGGAAACAAAACGGTACAGAGGGACTTTATTCAAAAATGGCAGCATAGCACTGGCTGCCATGACACAGATGCATCGCTGCCAAAATGGAACAAAGGGAAGAGGTGGTCCTCAGTAGGAGATATGGCCGCCCCTAATGTCGATGCAGGCTTTGCATCGCCTGTCCATACTTAGAACTATGTTGTTGATAAGTTCTTGCGGTAACATCGTTCATTCCTCTGTCAGCGCCATCTTCAGCTGGTGAACATTTTCTGGTGGGTGTGGATGTGCCGCTAGGCATCTCCCCAGAGTATCCCATATGTGTCGATGGGATTTAGATCGGTGGAACGGGCAGGCCAATCCATTGGAACAATGTCCTCACTTGACAAAAGCATATCAACAGCTGCTGTGCGATGGGGGTGTGGCGTTATCATCCATAAACACGAACTAGAGGCCAATGGCACCTCAGAACAGACACACACATGGGAATGGATTACCTCAGGACAGTAGCGTGCACCAGTTACAGTACCACCTTCCAATATCTGGAGTTGTGTATGTCCATCCAAGAAAACGTCTTCTAGATGAGAACACCTCGACCGCCATATCAATCCCTTTCAGTGATACCATGTGCCAACCTCTCACCAGATTAGCTGATGTCCGGAATCGCTGCTGAGACTGAATCTACTATCATCAGTAAAGAGTACCTTAAGTAAAGATTTTGTGATTGTAACCTTTAGAAATAATGTTGGTCCTTAAATTTTGCACACCAGTGTAGTACTCTCAAATGTATTCTCTCTCTCTCTTTTTTTTTTTTTTTTTTTTTTTTTTTTTTTTAGGCAGTATACATTATATGGAAAAATTTGGTAAATATTCCACAGTACAGTAAAAATAAAATTATTTTCTCTTCTAATATTGGCCATTATTAAAATTATTATCCCTTTCAAAAATCCTGTGCAAAGTACAGTACATTTTGGAAAGGATAAATAAAAAAAAGCTATCAATCACTTGCTTTATTGACATCCCATTGTCAGGCATCTTTTGTCAGTACAACCTTTTTGCAATAGATAAACACCTCTGTATGTGTTTTGGGAGGCCACAATTTGCCTCCCAAAACAAGGGCCGCAAATTCAGTAAATAGATGAAGTTGTTGCTTGTCAGTTTGTACACAAACTGACAAAGTTTTAGAAACATTAAAAAGTAAATCTGTTTAATGAATCATTAACTGAGTCTAATGCTTCATTTAAAAATCATGAAACTGAGAAACTCAATAATCCATCTCTTATTATCAGTGTCACTAATCTAATGAAATCTCTGTTAATCTAATTATATAATTATAACTTAATAAATAAATTTAATTTCAGGCACAAGAAAGACGTCGACGGCTAGATGAATCATATTTACTTCACCATTTTCTTGCTGACTTCAGGGATCTTATTTCTTGGATTCATGATATGAAAACAATTATATCAGCTGATGAATTGGCTAAAGATGTAGCTGGAGCTGAGGCCCTGTTGGAAAGACATCAGGAACATAAGGCACGTCCATTTTTACATTTGATAATATGTACTTTTTTTTTTTTTTAAATTTTTGATGGTTATTATAAATGTAATGAATATTCATTTCTGTTGGCATGGCTGTAAAAACTAAAATTATTAAACTAAATATATTATAAATAACTTGTGCATCACAGATGTAGCAAAATAAAAATTAAATTTTTAAATTAACGGTAAAATAATGAACAGTTGTCTATGTTGTTAATTTGCTTTTCATACAAAAAAGATTTTGACTGGTGTACAATATATATACACCACATATCCACTTATATAGCATGTAGCGCCTTTTGAGCCAAAAACAATGCTTGTTGTTGTTAATTCCGTGAAATATAAACTGTTATTGTATAGTTTATATAAACTATAAACTGTTACATTGGGACTGGACAAGATATAGTTTTTTTTTATTTTTATTTTTTTGATATAGTTTCATATGTAAACTAAGTGGCTGTTTGCCTTTTATAATTGCCACTTTCTGTGGTGCAAAGCTAGTTAAGAATGTCTTTAAGTAAGGTGCCAAAGAAATGTGACATGAAATTTCATAAGACATATGTGAGATTTTCATGTATTGTGAAATCTGAAAAAGGTGACATGTTTTCCTGTGTACTGTACTGTACTGTACTTTACTTTATATACTATCCTGTGTTAATATGATTTTTCAGTTTCAAGCAGCTGAAAATATTTAATCAGACATTTTCAAACAATTAAGCATAAGGAAAACATGCACTGCATAGGAAGAAATGCAAAAATAGATCTAGCATTTCATAGTAACATTGGTGTCATTCATGCTGAATGTTTATTTGCATATTTAGTCATTGAACATAATATTTTTCTGAGTTCTGCTGCTCATGCAGGCATGTTGTTCAGAAATATGTTTCCTGATAGTGAAATATCAAAAAAAAAATCAATTTTTTGGAATAACATAGACAACAGGCATTGCCAGTGCAATAACATGGATAGGGAAAGAAGAGATAGTGAAGGCTATGAAAAATTGGCCATTTTTGATTGCTACAGATGGCTGTAATCAAAGTGATTCCAAGCTATATCCCATCATTCTTGCTTGTTACTGAGAATTATGCAACAATAATTAAAGAATCTATACTCCACGATAGACATGTGTGTAAGGTGGTAATCAAAGCTTGAAGTGAATCAGCAGAATACTGACCATATATAAATGACCCAAAAGATTATGTCAGAACCTTATGTTTATTGGCATTATTTATTTTTTTAGGTTAACCCGAAACATCTGTCATGATCAAAAGGTGTTCAGGACTTAAACACCCTACGTCCCCTAAGAAATATGTTGGTTGTATATACATGGTGTTGTTATTTTTTTTATTAGTATTTATTTATTTTTATTTTTTGCAATGATACATTTAAAATCTTGGCTTTCTTGCATTTTTGGGCCTTTAAATAATATGCAAGAAACTTGTTTGTGAATGTGGAAATATTTTTATAGAAATGGGGAAATTAATAAAATTAGAATTTCAGAAAGCTAGCCAAAAAATTCAAAAATTGGAGAACGTGTGTATATTTGTAAAAAATATTCAGGAGTGTAAAAACTTTAAAATCATTGGCAGTTAAAAAGGAAGATAAAGGTAGCTGTTCGTATTTTATACTACTTATTTATCTCAACACAGCGTAGTACACTACATAAAAAAAAAGAGAAAGAGTATTTAGGATATATTTAGCTTTCTGAGACATTCTGGTTTCTTTTTTGGTTTGTGCTTTCTAAAATTATGGAATTTTTTAAAAATACAATACCAGAAAATCAATTAATATAGAGTAAAAATAAAATATAAAGAATTTATTTAAGGTGTCAACCACAAGGTCTTGGTGAACAAAAAACCTTAAGCATTGTATATTTTGATATTTAGTGGTAATTTCATTCTATTTGATTAGAGTTGTGGACTCCCTTTACAAAGCTAGGAGTTAATCCATTGTCAGTGATGTTTGCATATCTCTATGATATCATGGATGTGGCTCTTAGTAATTATATACAGGGTGATTCACTACCAGTGCGACAAACTTGCAGGAGGTGTAGGGTGCACAAAGACGAATCGGAATCACATAGCATTGCAGGGTCCGAAATGCCTTCGTCATGCGGTAGAGAACGTTGAATGGGAGGTCGCGTGAACAGCGATCCTGCTGGAAGTCAGCATTTGCGAACCGGTTCCCGAGGCAGTAGGATGGACGAGTATTCAAACGTTGAACTGGCCGACATGCACCTCATGTATGGAGCTGCAGATTGTAACGGGCGCGCCGCTCTGCGCTTGTACTAGGAACGTTTCCCGCACAGGCGTGCTCCTCATCATACGATTTTTGCACATGTGCATAGAAGGTTACATGAGATTGGTTGTTTCACGAGAGGTACCATGAATCGAGAGCGAACAACGAGGACGCTAGACAATGAGGAGAATGTCCTACGTCTTGCAGAAGGCAATCCGAGTACGAGTACTCGAGCGATAGGCCAACGATTGGGTATTTCCCAACCCACTGTATGAACTTTACTGTCAACAAACCAAATGAGTTCATACCATCTGCAACGCGTCCAATCATTGGAGCCTGCAGATTATCCACTCTGGAGGACTTTTGCTACTTGGTTTCTTCAACAGAAACAGTTCGCAAATGCTGACTTCCAGTGGAATCGCTGTTCACGCGACCTCCCGTTCAACGTCCTCTACCACATGACGAAGGCATTCGGACCCTGCAATGCTATGTGATTCCAATTCGTCTTTGTGCCCCCTACACCTCCTGCAAGTTTGTCGCACTGGTAGTGAATCACCCTGTATAAGTTACAAACATCATGAGCTTTTTCCAATTTGTCCATTGTTACATATGATCAAAAGTTTCTGTTATTTACAGAATAAATTGTTGTTATTAAGCACATTTGCATGTTATGCTAAAGCCCCTATTGTCTTCATCATGTCCACATATAATAACCTGACTCTTAGTGGTTGGATTTTCATGAAATTTCATATTTGATTCTTTTAGAAATATTTTTTGAGCCATTCCAAATTTTATTAAAATCGGACCAGTAAAAATCCAGCAATTATTATTTGTTTGTCTGTCTGTCTTCATGTAATAATTCTACTCCTAGTGGATGTTGCAGAGATGGGGAAAAAACCCTTGCTACTGTTTGACACTAAACACACTCACACTCTCACTCCTACTGGATGTATTTTCATCACATTTATATTTGGCTCTGTTAGAAAGATTTATTGCCCTTCTCAAATTTATTTAAAATTAGACTGATAGAAATCTGGCAATTATTTCTTTTTTTCATACATATCACATAGGCTACTGTATTGGAGGAATGAATGAGCAATATGATGGATGCACATAAATGAAATTTCTTGGATTTCACTTAAGTTGCTGCTTTTTTCTCATTTTTTGTTATAAATCATGAATTATTACTATTTGCTATCATGCCTGAAATGTGTATGTGTAGTTTTGACCACTATGCTAGGCTGATTAATATCAGTTTATTATTTAAATTTCATGTTCGTATTCTATCATCAAAGCATAATCAAATAAAAAAATAATAATAAGAATTTTGTAAAGTACATTCCTGAGAGTAGGTTAGCTACTGTTACATGCTCACAGTAGTGTAATCTTGAACCTGGAAGAGGTGCCATCATCTTTTCAGTGTAAAAGAATTTTGTCAAGTAGCACTGCTCATCCTTTTAGCTGTTCTTAATGTTTCTAATTGTGAAAGTGATTAAGATGCTGGCATAGGTTCTGGGTTTTGCTCAGGGTCACTAGATGGGTGTTAATTTAGGCTTGTGTCTCTTCTATCCTGATAATTAACTTACGAAAATTAATATTATGCATTAGTACGAAGTTTTACATTCGTTATTTTGCTGCTTCCCAAATTTTGCCATTATAAGTGACTGCACAGTTAGCTTAGTTGTTAAACTACTACTTGTTGTGTTTATTAATTCTTTAACTGTATAGAATAAAAGTAATAATATTGTAACAGCATTGTTTCTATGTGAGAAGAATTTATCCTGCAGATTGCAACATTTGTTTTAAAAAAGTATTATTTGTTCTAAATATCTTCCCACATTAAATATTATAATACTGTGTTGAGATAGAAAGAGATAATTTTAAAAGTACTTACACAAGTTTGGTGTACAAAAGTATACCAAACTTGCTGATATGATCTTGAAATGCATATAATAAAGGTGGATTTGTGAACTAAAATACAAAAATAAAATTAAATAAAATAAGTAATGGAATAGAAGATTGCATTTGCCAGCACCTTATCTGTCAGGAACAACAAGGCACTTACGTTTGAAAAAAAACAAAAAAAACAAAGGGATAGCATTAACCTCTGTAACCTTTAAACCTGTTATAGGGTTGGGTTTGAAAGGCTGTGTTCCTATGCCATGTAGACTGCTATCAAGAAAAGTACTTACCAAACAAAGGTTGAAGATATAAGAAAGCTTGGAAGAACTTCAGTGATTACACCTGGACAGTGCCTTTGTAATGAAAACTAATTAAAGAATGAGACTGGCAGAAGGGATAGTTCTATAGGGGGAAGGATAAAAGGAAAATATGGATGTAGTTTTTCATATTTTATTTTATATTTTATTTACTTATTATTTTAGAAATATTTTAGTTATCAAATTGAGCAACCTTTGGAAGTACTGGCTGTAAACAAAACAAGATCTCAGCAAGCTTGGTGTACTTTTATAAGTGCTTCTGAAATTATCTCTTTCTGTCTCAATGTAACATAGTGCTAAGTGAGTAGATGTGTAATTACTGTGCATTTTTATAACCTGTGCTTAGACTTTTAAATTGATCTTGCTGCCTCTTGCATGCCAGTTATAAAGATGTAGTCAGGAGGTATCATTGAATACGGAAATGAGAGGTTTGCACACTGCTGGTCTGTGTGAATAGTTTTTTGTTCTCATTTTTCACGATATACAGATAGTCTGTATATCGTGAAACTCGGGTACCTACCCACCCACCGAAGAAGGGCCAAATAGCCCTGAAACGGTGCCGTCTGGGTGGTGGTATCCATCTGAGAATAAGTAACATTAGTCTTCTCCTCAGGTGAAGCGTTACTTATTCGAAGTAGTGCAATATCATGGCAACTCGTTGTGAAGGTATTCACAATATGAGATATAACTTAAAACGATGCCGCTTTACCAATATTCTGATTTATTCAGATATAGCTATGTATTTCTGATGCATTTGCACTATATTTATACACAGATAGTCTGTGTATTTTATTTAATGAAGTACTTTAATGGAATTTGTCTATTGGAGCTTGGTGTAGTCACATTTCACTTTATATAATTCCTTTTTGGGAGTGATATGGTATGTATTTGCACATTTAGCTCTGTTGCTATTAAGTGTGCAAATTAATTTCCATCTTGTGCTTGTTTATTTATTTATTTTAAATGAAAACTCCAAATATGAAAGGTATTTGAAACTTTAGTACTTATGCATGAGTTGAAGATGTTGAAGGTCAAGAAGACTGAAGACACCTGTTAACATTAGACTTGAATTTCTGTACATTCTAAATTTCAGAAAATACATATGGAGGAAGGTTGTTCCAGAAAATAGAAGTTGAAGGGATAAATGAAGAAGTTGAAAAGTTGGTTCTGTGAATTTGAAGTTGGACAGTAAAGGGATGCTGACCGGTTGTGGACTGGTTTGAAAGAGTGGGGGAATTAGAGATGCCAATACAGAAAAATAGTATCCATTGAAGTATGTATCTATAGAAAATGCCTGCAGCTGAAACAGAAAGTCTGAGACAGAGAATGATGAGACTTTCTAAGAGATGGGTCATTAATTAACCTGAACTACCCTCTTTTGAATGGAGGCTAAAAGTCTGAGAGATGTTTTGGAGGGACTCCAAAATGGGAACAATATTCCACTGTGGGACAGATTTGAGATTTGTACAGAGAAATAGTTGTTTCGAATAAAAGTAAAATTGAGAGTGAAAAAGAAAACAGTTTTTTATATGCAGAGGTAGCTATATTTGTGATGTGCTTATGTCAAGAGAGATTAGAAGTCGGGTTAATCCTTATAAAGGTATGTAATCTTGTCTAAAATTCTGAGTCACATCAAAAAATAAGTATAGGACCTGTCTTATATCTCACAAAAAAGCAGTAGATGCTTTTTTGTGAGATATAAGAAGATTCTAAAAAGATTTTAGAAGGATTGAAATTGACTAAGTTATTTTTGCCCCATTGGAGAATTACCTGGACGTCATTTAAAGAACTTGATGGTGGATACTTGAGAAGGTGGAACTATTTGTGCAGGGCAATGTTTTTCGAACTGGAAAGTGGAATGCAATGTGCAATTATCAGCAGAACTTTGGAGGATTTCCAGCCAATGGAAGAAGATCATTAATATACAAGAGGAAAAGAGTGGAAGAAAGAACTGAACCTTGGGGAACACCAGCATTAGTGTAAAAGTTAGGAGACAGAGCCAGCTATCATCACCTGCATAGAGCAGTCAGAGAAAACTTGATATTCAGTTTCAAAATACAGTTGGCTCTCCATAAGATGGGAGCTTATTTAGAAGACTTTTATGCCAAACATGATCAAAAGCCATTAAAATGTCAAGAGCAACTGCTTGTGACTGTCCCTCTGTATAAGGTCAGGCCACGTCTTGAGTACTGCGTCCAGGTCTGGAGGCCTCATTTTAGGAAGGATGTAGACGTGAGGGAAATGAAGGGATCCTCTTACCAAGAGAGGCTTAAGTTCTGAAGTTGCAGCAGCTGGAGACTAGGCACCTGCGAGGTGATCTGATTGAGGTGTATAAGGCCTTGAATGGGTTGAGCATGCTGAATTCTGATGGGATTCTTCCACTTTTTCAGATTACGAATCGAAGGGGCCATAAATTCAAATTGAGGAAAGACAGATGTTTGTTGTTGTTGTTGTTTGTTATTTGGTTTTTAGGAGCGTTAGCAACTAAGGCCATATTCTCCGGGGATAAGCAGTGGTCATTCCCTGACCTTTCCGCAGCCTCCATATTTGGTGGTCACGGGCTCGAACCCTGGTCTAATCAAGAAGTGTGTACTACGCACTGTTGCTCCTACCCACCTGGCTATGGAGGTGCCAAAAAAAGACAGACGTAGAATGTGCGGAAATTTGCTTTTAGCCAGCGTGTGGTTAATTGCTGGAACAAACTTCCATCTGTCGTTGTGGTAGTTGATAGGTTAAATAAATTTAAGGAGGAACTGGACAGACATTTAGAGGGAATTGTTTTGTAAATTTTTTATTTTATTTTTTTGGCTGATGCTGCGTAAACTCATACACTTGCTTTCTTGCATCACATGCCACTACTTACTACTAACAAGATTATCAATTAAAGAGTTGGGAGAATAGCAGGATGCTAGTAAGTTGGATTAATCTTTAGCTGAGGTGGCAATAGGATGATCAGATTTTAACATAGGTGGAAGTACAAATGGAAAAAAGTTGTAGCCAATAGCTTTGGCAAGAAGAGACCACAATGCTCAACTACCATTTGGGCAAGAAACAAGTTTTCTACTCTTAGCCTGTTCAAAATCTAGTTTGGACTAATTACTAACTGCTTTACAACTGTTGCAACGTTTGGTTAGGCAGAAAATGAATTTGGATGTTTGGATGCAAGCCAATTACAATAAGCAACACGCTTATTGTAATTGGCTTGTATTGTATTTGGAAATCCATTTCCAAAGTAGTGGAGAAATCTATTACTTTGGAAAGAGTAGAGGTAAGTGCAATGGGACAATTATTGAATTGTAGGTATTTGTTACCCTTTTTTGGAATTGGCTGGATATGCAAATTTCTAAGCAGAGGGATAAACACCAGTGGAATTAGAAAGTGTATGAAGGTGCTACAGAACAGCAGCAAACTTAAGCGCACAGATTTTTAAAACAAGTGGAGAAATGGCATCAAGAACTAGAGCTTACTTGTCATCAAGATTGTTCAAAATTCTTTTGACATCCTTTTGATGGAAGACAACAGGAGGCATTGAGTGAGTGTACTGGGAATTGTAGAAGGAGGTTTACCAAGATTATCATTACAGGAGTTGGAAAAAAAATACAATGCTAGTACATCTCTATTTATGAAAGTGAAGATAATTAACTTAATTTTTTCTTATCAGGTTAGAGAAATATGCTTCCTGCCCTATAGATTGTTACAATTTTGTATAAAATTGCTTTTTATTTTTGTTATGATTTAGGGGGAAATAGATGCTCGTGAAGATAGTTTTCGTACTACAGCTGAAGCTGGTCAAGTTCTTTTAGATGAAGATCATTATGCTGTGGGAGAAGTCAAAGAAAAGGTAATTTGTTATAATCATTTGATAGTAGTAGCGATGTTGATTTACTGATATAGCTATACTGCATAAGATGTGATTCATATAGTATGCAGTCATATTTCTAATCTAAGTCTAGCAGCTGTTTTAATGAAGTAAAACTGAAAAAAATCCTCATAATAGGATTTTCCCAGTGAATAAACAAATTTTTAATTGATATACTAATTTATATTTGTGTTCATATTGATGCATATATTGATTTATTCATAATTGTTATATTTTGATAAACTGATGTAATGCATGAAATAGGATTGTTTACCATCCAGGTAAATAATCTAATAATTTCACTTATAGCTTTACTTTTCGTGCAAACCGAGGTCTTGATGTCTTTGTAATGACCTTACCTGCTAATTGGAACAATTCATGTTCAAATGATTTTGGTGAATGAAGAAACTTTTCTTATTATTGGGTGTTGAATTTGTTTGTGTGAAGTGGAAGTTGTGTTTCATCACCAGGAAACTACTTATGCCTTGTAAAACAGACAAACTGATCTTTAGAATAAACAATTTGACATAGGAGACTGATGTATCATGGCTTAAGTTGTTTTTAATGCTAATTTAAGCAGCCATCTTATTTAGCTCATGTCATACCCACCTCAAGCTTTTATTGAGTGGTTGTAATTAAACTGCATCCATTTTTAAGGCCTATAGAATCGAAATCTAGAATGGACACTATCTAGCCAATATGGAATGGTTTTGTTAAAAAAAAAAAAACTTCTGTAAAGTGACACCACAGGAGAAATGGCGTGTTACATTGTGTTCTTTGAATAGCTGTGCAACACTTATTTGTATTCCACGTATTCCTCATCAGACATTTTGTTGAGATGTGATAAATTAATGGTATCGTGTATTAGTCATGATACCTGATATGGGACCATATGCTTGAACCTCGTTAAAGAAGAAGAATCCTATAGTGAATACAGCAATGAAACCATATTACAAATTAACATAAGGGGAATACAGTGAAATTTCATTAACAAGTATGAAAATTAATTAGATAGTATGAATCAGAGCTGTAATACTCAATATGTTCTACGTTGATAATATTAGTAAATTAATAAGAGGAGTTTACCTCAATATAGTACGTGGAACACTTCCGTATGATACCCTCCAGAAATTAAAACGGAAAAAACGAAAAAAATCGACAACTTACCGGTACATTAAAGTAAAATATAAATAATTAAAGTAAAATATAAATAATTAAATAATCAATTTAACACAATTCAAAATCAATTCAAAACAATTAAAATTCAAATTAACACAATTAGAAGAATCTAACGAAAATATTCAAAACGATTTTCCTTCCTGAAGCTGACAATGCTTTTCGACCGACTGTCGTGATCACAGGAATGAAAATTACCGAATCAGGCTAAACCTGCAACTTAAATAGTGATTATATGTCTTCGCGCATGCGGGTAAAGGTCCACGCATCGGAGATCAAATATGGCCGCCGAACATTAACAGAATTCTCGTGTAATTTAATTTCAACGGTTTCTGCAATTAATAGTCGCGTATAATTACGTTGAACGTTAAGTATTTTGGCCTCGTTAAATAAAAAAGTATGTTTTTCGTTAATGGCATGAAAGGCTAATTCTGACCCCCTGCTGAACGAGAAGCACGAACTGAGGCTTCGTGTTGATTTACACGAATATTAAGAGAAAACCGCGTCAAACCCTGGTAAGACGAGTCGCAATCACCGCAAGAAATGTTGTATACTAGATCATTAATTTGTGTTGCGAACGCGGAAAGAACCGAGCGATTGTTCAGTATAGTGTGTAACTTCCGTATAGGCCTAGCTATAATTTTAAATTCGGTATCTTTAAAGAATCTGTTAAGCTGTTTGTGCCACTGTTCAACATATGGGACAGAAATAAAGTATTTTTTGATATTACTATTGTTGATTGGTGTAGTATTTTTTATCCTATCCTTAGCTTGTACCCTAATTCGATTTATTGTGTTAATGGGATAACCCCTGTTCAAGAATCTGCTAGTTAATATTTGTATTTCTGAGTCCAAAGCAGAATCCGTCGTTGAATATTTATAGGCATTTAGAAATTGATTAAAGATAATCGATCTTTTGTAGGTGAACGGGTGGTAGCTATTATAATGTAGAAGCATACCGGTGTTTGTGGGTTTTCGATAGATGCTAAATTGTATTCTGTTCGAGTCCCGGGTAAGCGTGAAATTTAGAAAGTTTAATGACTTAGTATCCGTATCTTCCCTTTCCAATGTAAATTTGAGTCTAGAATGAATATTATTAAACGAATGTAAAATGTCTTGGATAGTACTACTATCGGTAATAACTAGAACATCGTCTAAATACCTCCCATAGTATGTGATACGGGGACGGAAAGGTGTCAAATGTATCTGCTCAATCGTTGAGAGATAGATCTCTGACATTAAGCCACTCAGGCTCAAACCCATTGGTAATCCAAAAATTTGTTTGTACACCTTGTCTCGAAAGGTGATGTAGTTAGCCTCAACTAATAGTTTAATTAAGTGAAAAATTTCCTTAATAGGCAGCTTCGTATAATTAATCGGTGTCGAGTTTTTATTTAACATATCCCAAATAATATCTAATGTGTATTCAACGTTTACATTCGTATATAATGAGGTAACATCTAAGGAGAATAAATTGTCATTGTCGCCGAGTCTACAGTCTTTAAGATTATTAAATAATGTATCGTAATTCTTAATCCCAAATTGTATAACCTGTCTAAAAGGTTTTATAATATTATATACATGTGTGGCTAAGGCTGAAAATGCCGAGTTCCTGTAGGAAACAATAGGTCGAATCGGAAATCCAGGCTTGTGTAATTTTACCTGACCAAAAAGTGCAGGAATATTGTATGTTCTGGACTTCAATTCCTTCAACTGAATCATAGTAATGTAGTCGTTTTTACGATATGTGGTTAACGTTTTATTGTATTGATTTACCAAATTGGTAAACCGTGTCGGGTCCACTTCACGATAAGTGGAGGTATCAGACACAACTGAATGTAACTTATTAATATAATCATGTTTATCTAGTATTACCACTGTATCTCCTTTATCTGCCCTCTGTATAATAATGTCCTTATTTTCTCGAAGTTCTCGTAAAGCTGAACTGTCATGTGTATTCAATTTAGGAAGTCGCGTTTCTTTTATGTTATTCACTACTTGGTTAACTTGTTGAATAAATACATCTTTTTGTGGAACACTACGAAGTCCAAATTCAATATCAATTACGCATTGTTTTTTTGGCAGCTTTCGAGGTGGTAAATTATAATTTAATCCTTTGGATAAAAGTGAAATCTGGTCCTGCGATAGTGTACACGAGGAAAGATTTGTAACCTGTTGATATGTCAGTTCGTTGGATACTGGGTGAGGGGGTGTTCGTGAACTAGCCGACATATTCTGTGGTAGTGCGTTATGTGTCTGTGGGGGGGATGTCACCCAACTCGTGTGAACTTGGTCGCAAGCTCGCGACAATGTGTTAGAATTCGCATGAACGTGTCTTGAACTATTCGATAATGCTTGCAACTTATTAACGTGTCTGTTTTTTATTTCTGAGGCTTGTGCTTCCCGTCGCAAATCTATGGAGGTCTTCAATACAGACCAATCGTTCGGATGTAGATAATTTTTTAATTTATCGCGAAGCTTCCTAACCTGGGAAAGGTATTTTTGTTTATCCGAATATCGAGATTTTAAGGCAAGCTTAACAATATTACGTGATGTCGCCAGTGATAGTTGTTTTATGCCTGAAATTTTTTGATTTAAATTCACCCTGGCAAACTTCGGAACGATGTTGTTTTGAAGGCAATATTTTAGGAAAGAAATATGGTAACTTTGGGCCGAGTACCTTAGTGTAGATTTAATGTAATTTTGTACCAAGCCATTCAAAAAATCTCCCATAATTGTGTGTATCGATTGTATACTACTGGAGAGACAGGAAGTGAATGAAATAGTCAATAAGAGTTTGAAAATTAATTAGATAGTATGAATCAGAGCTGTAATACTCAATATGTTCTACGTTGATAATATTAGTAAATTAATAAGAGGAGTTTACCTCAATATAGTACGTGGAACACTTCCGTATGATACCCTCCAGAAATTAAAACGGAAAAAACGAAAAAATCGACAACTTACCGGTACATTAAAGTAAAATATAAATAATTAAAGTAAAATATAAATAATTAAATAATCAATTTAACACAATTCAAAATCAATTCAAAACAATTAAAATTCAAATTAACGCAATTAGAAGAATCTAACGAAAATATTCAAAACGATTTTCCTTCCTGAAGCTGACAATGCTTTTCGACCGACTGTCGTGATCACAGGAATGAAAATTACCGAATCAGGCTAAACCTGCAACTTAAATAGTGATTATATGTCTTCGCGCATGCAGGTAAAGGTCCACGCATCGGAGATCAAATATGGCCGCCGAACATTAACAGAATTCTCGTGTAATTTAAAAACAACATCGTTCCGAAGTTTGCCAGGGTGAATTTAAATCAAAAAATTTCATCCAGCATCCAGTACTATTTTAAAAAAAAAATAATAAATAAAAGTTCTGGGATGCCCACAATCTTTGTCTTATTTAACTCTATTTATTCTATAATTTGGACTAGTATCTGTTATACTCCCATTGTTACCATTGGGCTGCTGCTGGCCATTTTAATTCAGGCAGGCTGGGTGATTTGGCTGAACATGGCGCTGGTTTGATCGTAGCCTTATTAAAATTTGAAATCATTTTTTGGTGGTGCAGGTGCTACTAAAAGGCAATCAGACTTCTCATTTTAATAATTTACTTCCCCCATGATGATCCAAAACACAAAAGGTATTGGAACCTATTGTAATTTAGTACCATGTATGGGTTGAAGGCTATAAAGACGGTTGTTGACATTAGACTTGAATTTCTCTAAATTTTAATTTTTGGGAAATACACCTGAAGGAGCATTACTGTATAGGATAAGAAGCGATAAACAAGGAAGAGATTTGAGTATTTCCAATTCAAAACTCTCAGTTTGGAAGTGGACAGTGAATGGATTTTAGCCAATTGAAGCATGTATTCAGACTTATTTGGAAGAGAACAGTAGAATCACAGATATCATTCAACACAACAGTTCCTATGGAAATGTTTATGGAAAAGGCATGCAGCAGGAACTGAACATCTGTGTAGTAGAGAGTTTGTAAGTGATGGTTCATTAATTAACTAGACTGCTCTCTTTTGGATAGAGTATAGGAGGTTGACAGAGTTTTTGGAGGCACCATCCCAGATGCGGGAGAAATATTCCATGCCAAGGCAGATTTTTGATATTTGTGCCAAGCTAGTGGTTGTTTAGATGAAAAGTAATGCCAACAGCAAAAAGAGAAAACACAGTATTTTTGTTGCAGTGGAAGCAATATTTATGATATACTTATGTGATGAGAGATTAGAAGTCAGATGATCTTCCTAGAAATCTGAATGTTATCAAAGATGAGAATGGAGCATCATATTCCTTTTGGTGGGACATAAGACTGAGTTTTAGAAGTTTTGAAGTTTTTTTTGCCCCATTAAAAAATTACCTGGAAATCTGCATTGAAAAAATTGGTGATGGATATTTTGAAGTTAAAGCTGTTTATACAAGGCACAATTTCTCATACTGGAAGATGGAATGTAGTGTTCTGTCATGAATAAAACTAAGAATAGGTACAAGATGGAAAAGAGTAAGAGAAAGAACTGAACCTTAGGGAACACCATTAGTTGAGAAATTAGAAGACAGCCATCTACTATCCCCTGCAGTGAGTAGTTAGAGAGAAAATTGTGTATGCCAAATTGCAAAAACCGAAGACAGTCCATAAAAGATGGAAGCTTGCTTTGAAAATCTTTATGCCAAATGGGATCAAAGGAGCCTTAGAAATGTAAAGAGAAATTGCTTTTATTGAACAAATTTTCCTTTTTAGACAAATTCTGGAAATTTAGACAAGTTTTTCAGAATTTTTTCAAAGAGGAGCAACTTAAGCCGAAGTATCACCAGTTGTTTGATGGAATTCATATTGGTCAAACAGAAGGTTTTTAATTAGTATTGTCAGTAGATGCATTTCCATCAACCACAAACTCTTGGTTGATAGATTTCTCCATTACTTTGGAAAGAATAGAAGTAAGTGCAGTGGTATGATAATTGGAAGAGTGGGATTAAACTCCTTTGTTATCAAAGATGAGAATGGAAGCATCAAATCCTTTTTTTTTTTTTTTTTTTTGTGAGAAGTAACACAAGACTGAATTAGAAGTTTTGAAATCAGTTTTTTTGTCGCATTGAAAAATTAATATGACTAGGATAGGAACTGGCTGGATATGAAGCTCTCATGCAGAAGGAAAAAGACCAGTGGAATAAGTGAGTGTAAAAAAATGCAACAAAAAAGAGGAGTTAGTTCTGGAGTACAAGTTTTGAGAACAAGGCTGTCAGGACCTAGAGCTTTTTTGATATTAAGATTGTTTTGCAATTTTCTAATATTCCTTTGTCAGAAGACCATGGGAGGCATTGAGTGTAGTGCGTTTGGCATTGTAGGAAGTGATTTACCTTGATCATCAATACAAGGTTTAAAAGAGTAGGCTGCTAATAAGTCAGCTTTATCTTTAGCTGAGATGCAACAGAACCATCAAGTTGTAACAGAGAGGGAAATATACTGTAAAGTGGAAGTAGGCCTGGCCAATAGCTTTGGCCAGAACTATAAGAATAATTTTGCTGTTTGGTTACTATATGGTGCATGCTGTCATAAGCAGACTTTTATTTGATTTTGTCATTTAGTAATAACTAAAGCATTTTGAATAAATTGAATCTTTTTGAAAGTTAGTATCATCTCACAATACACCAATGTACTATAACTATTATGAAATTATGAGGTTGCAGGAGTCATGCAAAATTTTTTTTAACAAAATGGAAAAGTCTTCCATTTATAGAATTAAGTTAATAATAATACAGGGTGTGGTACAGCTTATGGACACAGTTTTAGAATGCACACTGCTAAGTGCAGTGTAATGGTATGTGAAGGTCAGATATTAAAAGGCAGGTACTTGGAGTTTGGTTCCCCATAATTCATACCAGTCTATGATGGAACATTAGCCATGTGGCTGTGTATTGCTTTTATTTATTTATGAAGATGGATTCTATAACAGAAACTCAATGAACGTTTTATTGTCAGTTTGAAATCCATAATATTCCTTCTTTTCATTCCATATTAACTTGGAATGAAAAGAAGGAATATTAGAAGGGTTATTAAATGGTAAATGATGGGCCCTGTTCAAGACACACTCATCATGTTTTCAATAATAAATTAAGTGGAGTAAATTGTTTATTTTCAGAACCAGAATATTATTAAAATTATAATATGTAATCATTATAATTCTTCTATTTTTCTATCTGAATTTAGACAGAACTTTGTGAAAATTTAACTTTTGTCAACATATGGCCTTGTCTGCACCCCCTCCACCACCATTCGTAATATTGCGTAATGTGACTCAGAGATATCCTTGGCAAATTTAGCATGCCACAGTAAGAATGCCAAAACAGAATTCTACAACCTTTTGCAGAATGTTGTTTTATATTATGTGATGGTGTATGATCACTGCTTAGAAAGGTTTTCTCACTATATCCTTCACATTTAAAATTTTTCACTTTATTCAATTCATTCTGTATAGATGATGAAATCTTGTAAAGTTCATGAATTATGACCCCAAAGAAAATTTAAGGGTTTTATTGGTTTTTCATATGTAGTGAGTAGTTTCTTTCTTCATTTAGTATTTTTTTTTTCCCATTATTAAAAAGAGAACTTTCTGTAAAATAAATCAATAAATTCACACTATTTGAGTAGAAGCATTGTGTTTTTATTTTGCTATTCATTTATTTTATTATATAAGAGGGATGAATTTTGGTTTGGAACATTATTATAAAACTATTTTTCTTGTTAAGTAAAGAAAATCACACTTAATATTTATTTATAAACATTTAACATTATTACATAAATCTTTTGAAAATTAAAGTATACTTGCTTATCTTTTAGTTAATGACCTTAGCCAATGAAAAGCAATCACTTTTATCTCTCTGGGAAGAAAGGCGGATTCTTTATGAGCAGTGCATGGACCTGCAATTGTTTTACAGAGATACTGAACAAGCAGACACTTGGATGGCTAAACAAGAGGTAATTGCATGTCAATATATTAATTATTATTTTTTTTTTGAATGAATTTATTTTATATAGTACATTATGCTGCAAGCAAAGAGAGTGAAAAAAACAAACAAACACCCAACCTCATTTTCTCTCAAGTATATCTTAATCTATTTGTGAAGTGCATTTAATATTAACTGAATTTTTCCATTTGATGTGATTAATAGAAATGAAAAAGTGAATAACTAATTAATAACTTTTTTATTAATTGTTAATAATATATAGAAAGTAATTCTTTAATTTTATTTTGTTCACTGCACTCACCTCACAATATAATATTTACTCAACTTTCTGTTCTACTTGTGTTCTTCTGGATTTTAATAAAAAATGCAACAGATCTCCTGGACCTTCTGTAATTTAATAAATTAAACAAATAGCAACATGCACTTCACAACATGATATGCAGCAACAATTTTTTAATGTATTTTCTTATTTCTTTCTTGATTTTAATAAATTGAAACAAAACACATATTTTATAGATCTTCTGTGATTAATAGAATAAACAAAAACAGGCAAATCCAGTACAAGGTGCAGAAGCCTTTTTTTGTACTGAAAATTGTTTCTAATGAATATCATTAAAAATTATTTAAAAAGAACAAGTAATTGTTCAAGGAAGTTCTGCTACACCTTTCCAACATACAGAAGCAGTAATTTTTTGCTTTATTTTACTTGTTATTTATCTTTATTTTATCTATTTTAAAATCAATAAATAAAATGTACAAAAAATATTTGTGCAGAGTGCAACACATCTCATTCATTCAATGCATTCAACATGTTTTGAAAGCATATTTTGTTGCTAAGAAATACAGTACCATATAAAATATTAAAAACCACACATTCAAAAGTACAGTATATAGTAGATGTACTGTATTGTTAATTTTCACATAAATGTAAATTTTTGTTTTTAATGTTTAATTTAAATTTAGTGCATTAATACAAAAATTCTACTTCTTGCATTTGGAAAAAATGCAGGTTGAATAAGATTACTGATTCTAATGCTTTTTTTTCTGAAGAATGAAATGCTAATGGTAGTCCATTATGAAAGAAAAAACGGTTGCAACCCATTGTATCAGGGCCATGTTAATGGTGGAAGCTGGAAGGGGCTACATAAAGGGCACAGCTCTCAGGGATGGCCAAGTGAATGCAGACCATGTTTATTGGGGGACAGCAAAATAAATACTGACTTTCAATGTTTTAGCAGTGATAGTGTTTGCTTCTTTGCATACAGGTGCTTAAATGCCTTTGACATGATTCTGCACTGCATTGTGCCATTTTTCCAGTATGAGTGAATGACGTGGAATCGATGATAGTTTAAATAAATTCAAGGAAGAACTGGACAAACTTTTGGAGTGAATGGATGGGTGAAATGGGAAGGGTTTTTTTTTTTTTTTTTTGGCTGATGCTGTATAAGTTTGCTTTTTTTTTTCATTATATGCCTCTATTAATGCTAATGATTCCAAATTTATGATTTGATCACAACAAATCTGGGATCATAAGGAAATTATGAATTTCCTATGTTTTCTTCAGATTTAGAATGTTTTATTTATTAATTTAAGGGGGAAGCAGTAGGTTTGAACATGATCATTCAAGAGTGTGAAAAATGTAGAGAGCATGATACTGAATTATCTCATTGAGTAGCACAGTGGTTAAGATCTCTGTCCTTCCATATTGGGTGCCTCCGTAGCCAGGTGGGCAAGAGCAGCAGAGCGTAGCACATGCTTCTTGATTAGACCGGGGTTTGAGCCCATGACCACTAAATATGGAGGATGCAGAAAGGTCAGGGAATGACCACCGCATATCCCCGGAGCAATATGGCCTTAGTTGCTAATGCTCCTAAAAACCAAATAACAACAACAACCTTCCATATCATGTGAAAAAAAGGCCCAGATTTAGTCCCATCAAAATGAGAGGAATTTTTGTGTGCTCTTTTCAATCAATGGCTAGACTAGTCACTCTTGGGTGAAAATTGAATTTCTTGTTTTTATGAAACCCCAAACATGAGCAGTATTAGAACCTATAATACTTAGTACCAGTGCTCTTTTTTTGGGACAGTACAGTGTACCGGCACCTTTATTAACAGTGACATGTGACATTTGGATGCAATGCACTTCAAAATTTGTAACGTTCCGTAAATTTTTTTTACATGTTTTTCACATGTCAAATATTAACAATAGACAGTAAAAAATGCAAATTTAACTAAATTTGCATTTTTTACTGTTTATTGGTAATATTTTCTATATAAAATTGTATAACCATCTTTATAATTCTAAATTACTCAGTTGGTTTAATTTTTTTGAATTAAATCATGTATCTCTATTTAATTATTTTGAATTCCCCTTGGAAGTTACATTTAGAATAGTTTCCGTGGGGTGAAGAAAATTTTCATATAGCGAACAGATTAGGAGAGAATTAATTCGATACGCCCTGTTCATATTTCTGGCCTTCAGGCAATTTAGGCAATTAGTGCTGCTGCACAAATTAAGAGAGCTAAAGGGATTAGCATTCTATAACTTAGTGATATCTGGTAAAACCTATCCAACCATCTGTCCCACATATGGAGAAGTAGCGCTGGTCAAGAGTGAGCAGATCAAGGCGTATTCCCAATGGGCTCTGGCCCACCTTCTACTGTAGTGGTGTCCAACCTTTTCCCATACAGGGACCATATTCAAAAAAATTATATTCAAAGTTAGATTTCTTTAGTGTGTTACATTTTCCATTTCTTGTTGCATGTAAAAGTAAAATTGAAAATATTCAAAAATTTTATTAAGTACAATACACAATTACATTTACTGAACAAAAGATTTAATTAGAAACTGTTTTTGATAATAATAACAAAATTTAAAATGCTGTTTTAGTTCACTTTCCTCATGGGCCGTAGGTTGGACACTGCTGTGAATCAACTCTAAGTGCCCCGTTCGAGAATTATAAAAGTGATTTTCTTTTACCGCAACTAATAATCATCTGTTGTTTCGTGGAAGTGCGTTATCCACATTTTTCCATAAATTTTCCCTATCTCTGTTTACATCGTCACAGTACCTGAATATCCGAATGATACCAATATTTTGGACAGTTTCAAAAAAAGAAAAGAAAAGAAAAAAATCAAATTTAAGAACTAGTGACAATACCGATGATGAGAGAAGGACAACGAGGACAATGAAGGTATTAATCCTTCTAAACAGGAATTGTTGGCATTTGGTGAAAATGAAGTTAGAAAATTGTCAATTACAGTTAAATGCAATTCATGAATACCTAATTGATAAGCAGGTTTCGGAAGAATTGAAGCATTTGATGAACGCTCTGAGTACCATACCAATTTCACCAAGTGAATATTGTTAATGACAAAAACAGAGTCTTCACTACTGTTTCTTAAAACTGTAGGCCCACCATTGATCTGCTTCGATCCAGCAAAATATGTCGATTCATGGCTGCTTTGGAAACGTCATTCAGCAACCGACGCACAAAGGGAAGGAAAAGAAGTTGGCATAGGGTGTCAGATAAGAACTTAATAAAAATTTGGAATATTCTACAAAAACTATTATGAAATTATTTTTACTTATTTTACTCACATTTTACTTATTTTTTTTATATACTGGAATAATAAATTTATGCTTAATAAACTGTGTTAATATACTTAATTTGTTGTTCTTATTCTAAAAACATTACTACTAAAGTAACAATATCAGGAGAAAAAAAAAATTTTAGAGAACTGTTCATATCCATTTAATTTTCAATTTTTCTTGATAGCAAAGAAAGAGTACCAGCACCTATTTTTTTACAAAAAAAGCACTGCTTAGTACTGTTTGTGGGTTGAAGGTTGAGAAGATGAAAGAAGTTATTTGTTGGCATTGAACATCTGTACATTGTAATTTTCAGGAAATACATATGAAGGAAGGCTGTTCCAGAGAACAGAAGTTGAATGAATAAATGAGGAAGAAGAAAAGTTGGTTCTTGAGTTTGAAGTTGGTCAATAAAAGAATGTTGACTGGTTGCTGTACGTGTTTGGACTGCTTTCAAAGGAGTGGAAATTATAGAAGCCAATTCAGAAGAACAGTGGCCCTGAAGTATGTATAGAAAAGGCAAGGAGTAGAAACAGAACGTCTATGGTGCAGAGTGGAAAGACTGTGTTAGAGATGAGTTATTAATTAACCTAACTGCCCTCTTTTGAATGAGATCTAGAAGCCTGAGAGAGGTTTTGGAGGCACCACCCCAAATGTTGGTGCAATATTCCATGGTAGAGTGGATTTGCGATTTGTACAGAGTAAACAACGGTTTGGAAGAAAAGTAATGATGAGAGGGAAAGAGAAAACCAAGTTTTTTAGATGCAGAGGAAGCAATATTTGTAATGTGTTTATGCCAAGAGAGATTAGAAGTTAGGGTAATTCCTGATAGAGATATATGATCTTGCCTAGAAATTGGAGTGTCATTGAAAATAAACATAGGAGCAGAAGAATTATTTTTGTGAGATATAAGAGAGGACTGAATTTTAAAAGGATTGATATCAACTAAGTTATCTTTGCCCACTGCAGAATTAGCTGGAGATCAGCATTTAAGGAATTGGTAGTGGATATTCGAGAAGTTAAAGCTGTTTGTGCAGGGCAAGGTTTTCTCAAACTGGAAGGTGGAATGTAATGTGCTATCATCAGTAAAACTATGGATAGGATTTCCAATCAATACAAGAATGTATTAGTATTAGTAACGGCCGTATGGTGCAAGAAAGCCTATGGCTTATGCTGCACCAGCCAAAAAAAAAAAAAAAAAAAAAATCCGAACAAAACAATGATAAAAACAAAAAATAAATAAATAACTAAATAATAATAAAATAAAAAATAAATAAAAAAAATAATAATAAAATAAAAAATAAATAAAAAGGAAATGAATCCTATCATCCTATGCGCTTCCCTACCCGAAAGTACTATCCAGATGACCTTTGAATTTCCTCAAACTGTCGGCCTCTACCACCCATGAAGGCAACTTATTCCAATAATTTATAACTCGCTGGCTAAAATAAAACTTCCTGCAGTCCAATCTAAACATTTCCCCCCGTAACTTGAATTTATGTCCCCTAGTTCTAGCATCATTTATAATCTTGAAAATTTCGTCCTCATTCATTTTACTGATGCCTCTCAGAGCCTTAAACACCTCAATCAAATCTCCTCTAAGGTGTCTAGTTTCCAAACTCTGCAACCCACATATTCGAAGTCTTTCTTCATAAGGACGCCCTTTTGCTGATCTCACCAGGCGAGTTACCCTTCGTTGCACCCTTTCAAGAAGCTCGATGTCTTTCTTTAGGTGCGGTCTCCATACTTGAACACAGTATTCCAAGTGTGGTCTAACATAAGCCTTATATAATGGGATTATCACATCCCTATCTCTACTTGCAAAAGTTCGATAGATCATCGATAGGACACCATGGGCCTTCCTTGCAACCTGTTTACAATGATCAGAGAATTTCATGTCTGACCGTATCGTAACACCCAAGTCCCTTTCCTCCAGTACTGGGTTTAGTTGAACTCCACCAAGTGAATACGTTATTTTGGGATTACTGTTTCCCAGGTGTAATACCTTACACTTTGTTGGATTAAAGCACAGCTGCCATTTTTCTGACCATTCCTGAAGTCTATCTAGGTCTCTCTGAAGAAGCTCAGCTTGACAGTGATCATTAACTACTCTACCAATTTTAACGTCATCTGCAAATTTAGACATCACGCCCTCTATCCCTTCATCAATGTCGTTTATGAAAATTAAAAACAACAGTGGCCCTAATACTGATCCTTGGGGAACCCCACTTCTTACATCAACCCAATCTGAGGAATAGCCATTTATCACAACCCTCTGCCTCCTGCCCTGAAGCCATCCTTCTATCCATCTAAGGATTTTCCCAGTGATTCCAACCTGTTCCAGCTTATAAAGCAACCGCTCATGTGGGACTGAGTCAAAAGCTTTGCTGAAATCTAAATAAACAATGTCGAAATTATTCCCTAAATCCAGCTCGAGAGTGACCCTTTCGAAATAGCGAACCAGATTTGTTAAACATGATTTTCCCTTTACAAAACCATGCTGAGTATCCTTGAGAATTTCAAGTCGATCCAAATGATCCTGAATTCCACCCTTGATCATTGCCTCCATGATTTTCCCTACTACTGAAGTCAGACTGACAGGTCGATAATTTCCCACTTCACTTTTAGAGCCACCCTTATGTATGGGAGATACATTTGCACTTTTCCAATCCAAGGGAATCTCCCCAGAGTCTAGTGATGCTCGCATAATTAGCCTCAATGGTTCAATGCACTCGCTTGCCGCCTCTCTTAAGATTATAGGGTATATTCCATCAACTCCAGGAGCCTTACTGGTCTGTAGGCTCGAAAGTTTTTTCATTAAATAATCTTGCGAAATTTCAATATCATTAATTACATATTTTTTAACTTCGCTCCCACAATTTCCCATTGCCACAAAAGGCTTTTCATTTGTAAATATCGATGCAAAATAACTGTTGAGTTCATCTGCAACGGCAGCTGGTGTATTTATTACTATCCCCTTTCCCTTACGTAAAGGTCCGATCTGGTTTGTCCTGCTCTTCTTGACATTTATATATGTGAAGAATTCTTTATCCCCCCTCTTTGCTCTGTTTGCTAGTGATTTCTCATAAACTGCCTTTGCCTGTCGAACCTTTTCTGTGGCTCTATTACACATCACCTTGTAGCTGTTATAGGCTTCAGTACTTTTTATTGCTCTGTAACTTTTCCATGCCACCTTTTTCTGCTCAAGTAATGTGGCAACTTCACTATTCATCCAACTTGGAACCCTTCTCGTGGAGTATTTTTTTAATGGTATATACGCATTCAAGGCATCTGTGATTAATGTTTTAAAAGCGTACCACAGTTCAATTGTATTCATTCTCTGCGCGATATCTACCCAGTTAATAGAGGCCATGTAGTACCTTAAGGCATCGTAATTTCCTTTTCTGAAATTAAAACCCATTCCTTTGCCTTTTACTTCTGCTACCTCTCTCGTCATCATCCACCGTAGAACTCCATGATCACTTCCTGCTACTGGTTCCTCTACTGTCAGCCCTGTTATGTCCTCTGATTCATGTGTGATGATGAGGTCTAGGATATTCTTTTCTCTAGTACTTTCCCTGACATGTTGATACAAATAACAGTCATCTAGTTGATTTAAAAATTTTGTTCCCCATGTCGAGTTTCCTTCCCATTTACTCCAATCAATTAGAGGCAAATTGAAATCACCCATAATAAGGCATTGACGCTTACTTGCCCATTCCATTTGCATGTAGAGGCTTTTGTCATAATCTTCACAATCACCTGGTCTGTAGATTACTCCTACTCGCATTATACCTTTGTTTCCAACTATCTCACACCATACAGACTCTATACTAGCATGTGAAATGTCTGAATCCGGGAAAGCTATCGTCGCACTCAGGCTGCTTCGGATAAGAAGCATTACCCCACCACCCCTTTTATCTACTCTGTCCTTCCTAAATACATTATACAAGCCGTACTGAAACTCATCATCCCCAATTTCCGGGTGGCACCACGTCTCTGTAAGCCCTATTATGTCCGCGTTACTTGTTTTAACCAGCAGTTCGAATTCGCTCATTTTATTGACGACACTTCTAACGTTACTGTATAAACAATTAAGATTTACTGATCTTGTATATTTAATAACCCTAACACAGCCCTTGAAATTTTTTAGGCTCTCTTCCCTGATATTAGCTACCCGCTCACGTGAAAGGTTTTTGGCCCCAGAACATCTAGATAATACGTCCAGTTGGGGTAACAGATAAGAACTCTTAAGGTATGTGCAAGAGTTACATTGACCAATATTATCAGATAAACGCGTGTCAGTATTACCCACATCCCCCTAACTAGCAGTTTCCCTGAGCCTTTAAGGTATCCTCAATAATACTGGCAAAAACCTTTGCACCACCTTTGTTTAAGTGTATCCCGTCTCTACAAAACAAATTCCTTCTACCTACAAGTGTGGGCCATGCTGATAGAAATTTACCCCCTAAAGCCTTGCAGATTCCTTCAAGTCTTGAGTTAATCCACAAGGCTCTTAACATATAATCCCTCCTATCGTGTCTGGGCAGAATTGCAGACACATAGACATTATGGCCTAGCTCGCGACATTTCCTCAGCATGGTCCTATATTTTTCCAACAAATCGTCAGATCGTGTACGTTTAATATCATTTGTCCCCACATGACTAATAATATTTTCTTTACCCCCTTTAAAATCTGACAGTCTGTTGGTGACATCATCAATAGTTGCTCCCGGCAGACATACCCTGGTTCTGCTCCACCTATCTTTATTACAAAAAATATTCCCCGTTTCCCTGACAATGGAGTCTCCTAATAAAACAATGTCCTTCTTAACCAGAGTAGTTTGCACTTGGTTTTTCTGTTTTGAGGTTCGAATCGGGTGTGCATCACTTGGTAGATTGCTGGAGTTTTGAGTCCCTGACGAGCTCCCAGATGCATTATTTTCGAGGGCAAGCACTCGTTTTTTCAGGGACTCAAATTGTTCCATCAGTGCACCAAATTGTAATTTAAGATCGGTGCACTCCTTACATCGATCACAAAGAAAGGAATCCCCAGTTGAGGTAGGATTAGTCACCAGGTTGACCTTGGAAAACATTCCACAGGTTCCACAACGGATTAAATCATGACTCACCCGTAAATCGCCATCTGCTATTTCCGTGTGAGTCACAATACCCTGTGACGTGTTTAAGGCAGATCTCGTAACTACCATTATGAAATGAAATAAATATCAATAAAAGTAACTTTAAAAAATTATATCTATAATATTATTAGAATCAAACAGTTACAGGAAAACCTATAACAAAATAATCCAACAATATCTAAATAAATCAAATATTTAAAAGCACTATCCAAAAGTAAACCACTTAACTGAGGAGCCCTGTCTAAGCGCGTCCGCTCACCTCGAATGCCAACGTACGAATGTCATTAATATACAAGAGGAAAAGAGTGGGAGAAAGAACTTAACCTTGGAAAATACCCATATTAGTTGAGGAGTTAGAAGACAGAGGGTAATCTACCATCACTTGCAATAAGTGGTCAGAGAGAAAACTTGATACCCAATTACAAAAAACAGTGGGCAAACTGTAAGATGGAAGCTTATTTAGAAGACCTTTATGCCAAACATGATCAAAAGCCTTTGAGTTGTGGAAGCCTTTGAGTTTCACCAAACTTTTCCATTGAATTTGTCCATAGATGGGTAACATAAGCCTCAATAACACCAGTGGATCAACACTGCCTGAATCCATACCAGTGATCATTGATCAGATGAAAGTTTTCTAGATAGCTGGTAATTAAATGATTTCTCCATTACTTTAGAAAGAGTAGAACTAATTGCAATGGGACAATAATTGAATGGGAGGGATTTGTCACCCTTTTTAGGAACTGGCTGAATATGAGCAAATTTCCAAGCAGAAGGAAAAACACCTTTGGAATAAGAAAGTGAAAAAAAGTGAAACAGAATAGGAGTAAGGTCAGGAGCACAAGTTTTGAGAACAAGTGGAGAAATACCAACAGGACCTGCAGCTTTCTTAGCATCAAGGTTCATGAAAATCCTTCTGAAATTCTTTTGACAAGATTGCAGAGGCATTGAATGGAGTGTACAGGAAATGGTGGGAGGTGGTTTGCCAATATCAGCAAGTACATGAGTTGGAATCAAAATAGGATGTTAGCAGGTCAGCTTTAACTTTGCTGAAGTGGCAATTAGAACCATTTGGTTTTAACAGAGGTGAGAACAGAGATGGGCAAAATTCGTGACCAATAGCTTTGGCAAGAGACCAGAATGCGCGGACAAGAAGCAAGTTTTCTACTCTTAGCCTGTTTAAAATCTAGTTTGGACTGATTAATAACTGCTTTACAGTTGTTGCAAGTTTGGTTTAAGCAGAAAATGAACATGAAGATTTGGAAAAAAGCCAATTATGATATGCAACATTCTTCTCTCGAACAGCCGTAGCACATTTATTGGAAAACCAAGGTTTAGATAAAGGATGAGATTTTAAGGTGGAGTGCGGCATAAATGATCCATTCCTACAACAATAATTTCACTGACATGATCTGAGCAAACTTTGACATCAGAAGATTTGAAACAGTAACCTGACCAAGGCAAATTAGAAAAGAAATCTCGCAAATCATCCCATTTTTGCATTCTTGTAATGCCAAACAACACAAGGTTAAGAATGGCCACTAGAAAAGGCTCCGTTGGAGAAGAGACCATCACCAATTTGTGATCTGAGGTGCCTGGAGGACCGCTTACCGCGACTGTGTACTTAGAAGGAGGCGCCTCCGTAGCCAGGTGGGAAGGAGCAGCAGTGTGTAGCACACGCTTCTTGATTAGACTGGGGTTTGAGCCCGTCATCACCAAATATGGAGGATGTGGAAAGGTCATGGAATGACCAACGCATATCCCGGAGCAATATGGCCTTAGTTGCTAATGCTCCTAAAAACCAAACAACAAACAAACAACTTAGGAGGGTTGTTTGTGAGAAAAATATTAAGTGTGTTGGCTGCAGAGTTAGCATTGTCATGTATTTTTGTAGGTAAATAAACAATCTGTGTGAGGTCATTAGTAATTGCAAAACTTCAGCATTTTTACCAACTGGGTCCATGTGACTAGAAATGAAAGCAAACTGGAGTTGTGAAGATTAAAATCATCAAGGAAAATTGCCTCACTGTTAAGAACGTTTGACTGGAGAAAGTCAAGTTTCAAAAAGAGGAAGTGAAAGAGTTTCAAGTGATTAGTGGAGTTGGGAGAACAATAGAGGCAACAGATGAATTTGGCAGAATGTGGTAGTGAAATTTTAAGCCAGATAAGATCAAAAAGAGCAGATTCCAAATTACTCTGACAGGGAAGTTCAGAATGGACATACATACTCACAGCTACCACCTTTGAAGCGAAAGGAACCATACAGCGAATAATTCGGATAACTGAGATGAGTAGTGGTTGAATCTCATTCGTGTAATTCTCCATTTTCACACACGAATCCCACTTGGTACAGTACTCTGAATAGGAAAGCACACTTTTTTTTTCTTTTTTTTTTGCAGGTTAAGAGGACTCATTTCCTACCTTGCACAAGACACACATATTAACATTTACATGCATATCTACCTTCACTTACATATACATATATTTAGATGGGGGGGGGGTAATGCTCTTAGTTAAGAAGCATATTAAATCTAAGGCAGTGCATCCAGTTGATGTGGGAGGCCAGTGAAATGTTGAGTCAGTTTGGTGTGACATAAGCACTGGGAAAGCGAAAATGAGAGGAGTGTGTTATAGGCTTTATTATGACAGTGATGAATATAACAAACAACTATACAGAGAAATAGTGAGCCAGTAAATTAGAATATCTTATAATGGGAGTTTAACTTTCCAGATATTGACTGAAATTTGTGGTCTCTCACAAGACTTTTATGGATTTATTGGATCATTGTTTTCTGCATGAGCATCTTAGAGAGGCAACATGAGGAAGCAATATACTTGATGATCAGCAGTGATTCTTCATGCATTAAGAGTCTGCAGGTAAAAACCCACTGAGTGATAGTGATCAGTGTACAAATGTGGAATTTCCTTAAAAACATAACTATTGTCATGAGTATATCGAAGAAGTTGATGAATTTGATTACTTAGGGTCAAGAATAAATAAAAATAGTGACTGCTCAAATGATGTTTGGTTTTTTTTTTTTTTTTAGGAGCATTAGCAACTAAGGCCATATTGCTCCAGGGATATGCGGTGGTCATTTCCTGACCTTTCCGCATCCTCTATATTTGGTGGTCACGGGCTTGAACCCCAGTCTAATCAAGAAGCATGTGCTACGCACTACTGCTCCTGCCCACCTGGCTATGGAGGTGCCTCCCTCAAATGATTTAAAGAGACGACAAGCAATTGCTAAAACGTTTGTCACTGATCTGATAAAATTATGGAGAGATCATGATCTGCCCCTAAAGACGAAACTGAGAATCATTGATTCATTAATTTTTCCATTTGCCACCTATGGATGTGAAGAATGGAATCTGAAAAGAGTTGAGGAAGAAAATTGAGGCATTTGAAATGTGGTGTTACAGGAGAATATTGTGTATTTCTTACTTGGATCGAAGAACAAATGAGTGGGTATTGAATAAAATTGGTAAGCCTAAAATTCTTCTTCATAGCATCAACAAAAGAAAACTCAAGTGTTTTGGTCATATAGTAACAAGGGAAAACTTTCTGTTCAAGAATATAATGGAAGGAAAAACCGAGGGGAAGAGGTGCAGAGGAAGACCTGCAACTAGGTGGAAGGATGGGATCAGTGAACTTCTGGGCATGACACTTTGCTGCTATGCTGCTCATATAGCGTATGATCTATGCTGTTGGAGGAATTTGTTGGTGGCCACAACAGCTCCTCAGGGAGCTATGTGACTGGAAGAAGAAGAAAGGGAAGACTTTAGTTTTCATAAAGGAGACTACATGGTCTCAGACAGTTTTTAAATTCTGTGCAGTGGGACCAATTAATGTTGTTACCAACAACAAACTCAAAATGGGAAACATTCACCGAACTAATCATAGAATCTACTAGGCTTTTCATACCATCTAAGAAATACAGTTCGAGGCTTAGACCTAATTGGATTTCGGATGAACTGTTGAGACATGTGGAAGAGAAGAAAAATGTATGGGATGCATATAAATTATCACATGGTGTGGAGGGAAGGGGAGTGTCATGCTTGGTGACATGATCACAAGGTCGAGAGCTATCCATTGGGTGATTCTTGCTGTTGGCTGCTATTCTTTGTAATTATATTATGCCCATGAGTGCTGAGAAAGGAACATGTAAAAGACCAAGCAAATAATACCCCAGTCACTGTACCACCAACTATTACTCCATCACACTCAGATACTGAGAGTAGGAGAAATATTAAACCTCAAAAGATTCTAACCGCAGATATGGAAATTGATGACAAAATTCATAGCGATGAAACAGTTTTAGAAATACATGCTGAAGAAGACATGGATACTGCACGACCCACTTTTCTGAGAAAAGATAAAATAAAATTGGAACGCCATAAACAGATTGGATCCAAAAAACAGTCAGAAACACCTACTTCAAAAACTAAATAATGGATCAGTTAATTCAATGGAATTGTAAAGGCCTCCGTAGCAACATAGACGATATTCACGATTTGATAAATCAGCATCATCCAGTAGGCATCTGTCTACAAGAAACAAATCTCTCTCTCTCCGCAAGTGACACTTTCAGTTAAAAATTATACAATATTCAGGCATGACAGGATCTCTCCACATGGTGGTGTAGCTATACTGATTAATAGTAAAATCCCTTCCAGACGTATACCCCTACAAACCACTTTAGAAGTTGTTGCAGTATGCCTTGCTCTTGGTAAAACGCTTACACTTGTATCAATATATATCTCACCAAATCAGAACTGCTCGATAACTGAACTAAATGACCTTATCCTACAACTACCCTCTCCGTTCTGCCTGTTGGGCGATTTTAATGCACATCACCAGTTATGGGGATCTTTGCAGACAGACAATCGGGGATGCACAATAGAGGCTTTTCTTGTAAAGAATAATCTCACTCTGCTTAACACAGGCTCCCACACCTATGTCCATTTCCCAACAGGCTCAACCTCTGCTATAGACCTGTCGATATGCTCACCCACATTATTTCCAGACTTCGATTGGAGAGTCTCAGAGAACCCATTAAATAGTGATCATTTTCCTATAATCTGTAAGCTCTGCACAAGGACAAACTTACCAGTAAGCAATCGATCTAAATGGAAATTACCAAAAGCTGACTGGAATAAATATGCATCTAGTATTACACTAGAGGATGATATTATCCAACATCACTCCATAGATAACGCCGTTAAACATATCACAGAACAAATGTTGACAGCTGCTGCTACTACCATTCCTCAAACTTCAAATAAAGGATCGAAACACAAAAACTATTGGTGGAATTCAGCATGTAACACTGCTAAGAGAGAGAAGAACAAGGCGTGGAATCAGTTTCGAAAGAATCCAACCACTGCTAATCTCATTATATACAAGAAACTAAAAGCCCATGCCCGCTACACCCGGCGAAAAGCTAAAAAGGAATCTTGGATTCTGTTTTGCTTCATCTGTCACTAAAGACACAAGTGCAGGACTAATCTGGCGGAAAATAAGATGCCTTACTGGTAAGTTTCCATCAATTCCTTCCCCAATCATCATCTATAAAGGACAAGAGATAACCCTTCCAGAGGATATTGCAAACATCCTCGCGGAATCTTTTGCTCACCATTCTGCCTCAACCGCATATGATCCAACTTTCCTAAAAGCCAAAACAATAACTGAAAAATATAAAATAAATTTCGGAACGAAGTCAGCCCTCTCTTATAATAAACCACTAACCATGTATGAATTAGAAGAATCCTTAAAAAATTCAGCCAATAGTGCACCTGGTCCAGACGGCATATACTACCTAATGTTAAAGAATCTAAATGAGGGAACTCGTTACTCTCTCCTAAAACTTTTCAACCGAATATTTGTTGCAAATTATTTTCCAATTTCTTGGAGACATTCTGTTGTTCTACCCATTCCAAAACCAGGAAAAGACCAATCAGACCCGCATAATTATAGACCAATCTCACTTACTGGCTGCCTGGGTAAGACTCTGGAAAAAATGGTACACAGTCGCCTTACCTGGTATCTTGAAACTCAAACTACTATGAACAATGATCAGTTTGGATTTCGTAAAAACAGGTCTACCCTAGACCTCATGATTAAGGCTGAGGCAAATGTGTGAAATGCATTCATAAAGAACGAACATTTGGTCACGGTGAGCTTAGATATAGAGAAAGCTTTTGAAACCACGTGGCGTCATGGCATCCTTCGTGACTTACATGCCCTAGGACTAAGGGGACATTTACCATCATTAATTCAGAGCTTTCTCGAATATCGAACCTTTCAGGTTCGTTTTCAAAGTTCACTCTCGAAAATCTGCATACAGGAGGAAGGAGTCCCACAAGGGTCAGTCCTCAGTGCCACACTCTTCGCAGTTAGAATACACACTCTGACAACAGCCATCCCGAATTCAGTAGAAACTTACCTTTATGCTGACGATCTCACTATATCCAGTCACTCGCAAAATATGTTCTCCATTGAAAGGAAACTCCAACTGTCAATAAACAAAACGCAATCATGGATGTTACAAAATGGCTACCGACTATCTCCTCAGAAAACGTTTGCTATACACTTCTGCAAGAAACGAAAACTGCACTCTGATCCTGAATTGCGCCTGGGAAATCACGCTATTCCAGTCAATGACAATATTAAATTCCTAGGTTTAATATTGGACAAGAAATTAAACTTTCTGAAACACATACAGCATGTACGAACTATTTGTTTAAAAAAAATGAACATCCTTAAAGTTCTTTCTGCAATATCATGGGGAGCTGACCGATACTCCCTTCTTCGCTTATATAAAACCATAATCCGATCCAGACTAGACTATGGTGCACCCGTATATGACTCAGCTAGAAAGTCAGCATTACAGTCCCTAAATACCATTCAACATAATGCACTTAGAATAGCTCTAGGTGCCTTCTGAACATCTCCCGTGCATAGTCTATACATTGACGCACATGAACCTCCATTATCCTTAAGGAGACAGATGCTGCTGCTTATGTACGCTGCAAAGCTTCGGAGTATGCCCTCACATCCTATCTGTCCTTACCTCTTTAACCCGTCTTTCATAAATCTCTACAGGAACAAACCAAATGAAAATAAACCTGCTGGAATCAGATTGAAGTATGTTGCTCAGTATTGGAGTGTCCCACTCGACAATATCCACCAAGATACCGGAGAAATAGAGCCTCCATGGTCCACTTTTAAAACTTTATGTGATGACTTTTTTCGAAAATGGGGAAAACAGGCGCTGAACAATGAAAATATACAGCAGCTACATTTAGCTCATGCATCAGCAAACAAACACTGCCTGCAAATATATACTGATGGATCCAAATCTGATACAGATGTGGGCGCTGCAGTAGTTCTTCCCACTTGTTCAATCTCTCAAAAACTTTTCTCAAGTTGCAGTATTTACACCGCTGAACTTCATGCAATAAAAATGGCTATCGAACACGTCAAAAACAGGTCTAATGAAGAGATGATAATCTATACCGATTCCTTGAGTGCAGTAACCTCTTTACAACATAAATGTCCGAACTCTCACCCAATCCTGAAAGAAATCAGAGCAGAGTTAATTAATCTAACAGAGCATAACATAGACGTAAGATTCTGCTGGATTCCCGGGCATGCTGGAATCCAGGGAAATGAAAAAGCAGATCAAGCAGCAAAAAATCTGATCAACCCAGTGTCTTCACTTACCTCGATTCCTTATATGGACTGTAAACTCATCATAAAACAGTTATGTATTGACCAATGGACATCAGAATGGCAGCAACAGACCCATAACAAACTTTTCCAAATAAAGCAAAAGCCACAATACTGGAAATCTAGTTTCCGATTAAACAGACGAGAAGAGGTTGTCCTTGCAAGGACACGCATTGGCCATTCCCATCTGACCCACCTCCATTTGTTGACAGGGGATGAACCTCCTCACTGTCGTCATTGTTCTGCCCCAGTGAAACACATTCTCCTCGAGTGTCCCTACAATCATGCTGCTCGACTAACAAATTTTAAATCGGTTTTAACTCAAAACAATTCATTAGAGATGAACCATATTCTCAATGATGACGCAAATTTATCCGATTTATTTAATTTTTTAAAACAAATTCATTTATATGAACTTATCTGACATATGACTGGAAAAAAAAAAAAATAATAAAAAAATATATATATGTCATTTGCCGAGTTACTGTGACAGGCACAATTTGGCCTTAGTTGCCCTTGTGCCAATAAACTTCCATTAAACCAACCCAACCAACCTGAGAAAGGAAGTGTAAGGATATGTTACAACAGGAGAATAATTGTTGCTTCTGTTGGGCTGCTCTTTATGTATTTAATTACAGGCTGATGGTCTGTGATGGGGAACCTGTTGGGATAATCTTTTAATTATTGAATTCAATAACAGCATATATTTTATTTCTTTTTAAGTTAAATAGTTTATTAGTTTTTTAAACATATTCATTCTGTAAAAGATTCCAAGTTTTACTTTATAGGCAGTTTTTTTTTTATTATAAATTTGTGACTTTTAACGATGATTCATTACTTATTTAAATAGTTTTACCCATATATTTTCCATTTAATTAAAAGCTAGATAAATGTGTTATTGTTTTCATAGTGTATTTATGTATTCATTTTAATACCAGGCATTTTTGGCCAATGAGGATCTAGGGGATTCTCTAGATTCTGTGGAAGCTCTCATCAAGAAACATGAAGACTTTGAGAAATCTCTCGTGGCACAGGAAGAAAAAATCAAGGTATAGTTAATTATTTCTCTCCAAGCATTATCAATCCTGACATATCTACCAGCATAGTATTATGCTTTTTCATATCCATAATTTATTAAGTTTAAATAACATTTTAGCTTTATATTATTATTTGCAGGATAGTATTTTAGATAGAACATTTTCTAATAAAAATTTTGTTACATATAAAAAAATACAGCATATATAGTGAAACTTATAGGCATCACACACTTTTTTTTTTTTTTTTAAGGAAATAAAATAATGTATATTGTTACTTATGACAGCTTCAGAGTGGTGCTGTCTAACAGTAGAACTGGGTAAGTATTTGTTGTTCTTAGTTTAGGTCCGTTATTCATATTATTAGTATTCTATTGAATAGTAGATTGATATTATTATTTAAATAAACTAAATGCAACTAGGCATAATATTTTAAGAGTTTAGGATTCTATATCTCTATAATATCGGTGTATATACACTATAGACAACTCTTAAAGAAAAACTTCAATAGTAAAAGGCATCATTTCATCTGTATCTCATATTGTGCTCATCATTCACAATGAGTTATCAAGTATTGCACTACCTCGAATAAGTAACGCTTCACTAATAGAGAAGTCTATTGTTACTTATTCTCGGTGGGCACCACCCAGACGGCACCGTTTCAAAGCTAGTTGGCTTTTCTTTGTGGGTGGGTAGGTACCCTGGTATTAAAAATGTGTATCTACATCGATATTATATAGATATAGAATTCTAAACTCTTAAAATATTTATATGAAAAGCCAACTGGCTTTGAAACGGTGCCGTCTGGATGGTGGTGCCCACCGAGAATAAGTAACAATAGATTTCTCTATTTTTGTTTTCTTCATGCTTATGATTATACTAGACTGATTCCATATTGCACTGGCGACTCATGTCAACTGGATGCACAGCCTTAAATTTTATCTACTTTTTGATTCCTCTTTCTCTCCTGTCCTGACTGCCCCTTTGGTATGCATTGTACTTCCCATAATGAAATTCTTCATACCTCATCCCTCGTGGTTTGAGTGACATGTCTCCAGTATTACCATAATGTGGCTCAAGATTTGTTCAAGGTCTTAAAACCTTTGAAATTAAGAAAGGGTGTTTATAGATTGGATGTAAGGAAATATTCTTTTACAAAGGGTCATTGACTGTTGGAACAAATTACAACCTAATGTGGAAATATAGTTTATGCAAATTTAGAGAAGGGTCAGACAGATAGCTGGCAACAATCATGGTTTATTATTTTTTTATTTTTTAAGACTGACGCTGAACAATTCTGGCTTCCTCTCATCAAGTTGCCTTTATCAGTGCTAATAATATTTATATATAACAGTGTTATTCTGTTCCATAGTTGAATGACCACTTCATTAAAAAAAATGTGACATGTCTGTAGCCTCATGTTTTATTGATCCCAATTACAAAACGCCACATTGGAATACCAAATTTGTCCTGTTTTAATTTTAATTTATCATTTTCTTTCATTTAATATATGATAAAGGCTTATCATAATGTTTTTTTATTGATTAGATATTTTGAAAGAAGTAGATAAGCTTTTAAAATTTTATATGGAAAACATTTCATCAACCAACACATTTCTGTTATTTTCTTGTTATTAATTAAATTTTTTAGTAATTACACATGAAGTAATAAGATTGGAAAGAGTTAAAATAGGTGTTTCATAATTGTATTTGAAACCTAGTTTTCTCTCTCTGTATATCTAATTGGAATGAACGTGCATGACATATCATTTTTCATCAGAATGAATTGTTAGAAATGATATCAATGTACACCATTTATTTACCCAGATTCTATTCAATTCAATTCTATTCAAATTTTCTGTATTAGAATATTAGGGCTAGTAAACATGTATCTGCTAGGTTTTATGGGTTTCTGTAAAATTTATGGAAAATATCTCTTATAGTTTTACAGGCAATTTCTAATTTTTGCAAACTGAGGACTATCTTATCATTCTTGTATGTTTGGTTGCTAATAGAAGTTTGACTGCTAAGTAGAAAGGTTCTTTTTTTTTTTTTAAAACAGATTTCATTTGTTTATTATGTTTTTGAAATGTGTGTATTATTTATATTGTAGATAATATGCAACTTCCTGCAGGCAGTTGCAGTACTATGGTTTTGCCAGATGCATATGGGCAACATCTTGACTCTTTATAATATAGAGTATTATATTATAATTTAGTTTTTGTTTTAGTAGATACATTGAAATTTCTTTGCAGCACATGCAAGATTGTAATGTATATTAGCAATTTACAATAATGCAAAAAGTGAAATGGAAATTAGATTAAAAAAATTTTTCAATTTGGTTTTAATTTAGTTATTTGGGTTTAATGGTTAAAATGAAATTTTTATCCTTTTAATAAATTAATAGCTGATTTAATAAATTAATAACCTATTTAATATTAATCATATACTAGAATAATTAAAATGTATTTCTGATTTTAATTTAATAATAATTTTAGGCACTGGATGAATTTGCTACAAAATTAATTGAGGGCCAGCATTATGCAGCAGATGATGTAGCACAGCGCAGAGCAGCAGTAAGTTGATTTTTGCACAGACTTTTTAGTTAAAATTTAAGCTAAGTTATTGATTAAATTTGGTTTTTAATAAATTATAGCTACATTTGATCATGCATCATGTTATTAATGTGTTCTATAATATTTGACACAAGAACATTGGAAAACTCAAATGACTTTATTAGATGATCTAATCATTTGTGTTGACAAAGCAGATGAGTTTTTAGAAAAAAATATCATGATAAGACTGTAATTTTAGCACAATCTATAAACCAAACGACAAACATGTGCAGAACAACTTCAGGGGAAGAAATTCCAGCCAGGAAGGCAGAGTGATGTCAAAGGTTTTTAGATGGCAGTGGTATCATCCACTTTCAGTTTATGCCAGAAGGCAAACTATGACCGAAGGACTGTATCTCATCTTTTCATGATTGCATCTCTCAGAAACAACCAAGAGTAATGGGCTGAAAAGGACTGGATTTTGTTGAATGGCAATGACCTGTACTGCCATTCAGCAAAATTTTAATTAAACTACATTTTGACTAAACTGTAGCCTTTTAGTTAAACTACTTCATTAAAAATCTAATCACAGTGTTAGAGCATGCTGCAATTATCAGAGATTTTTAAAAAATGAATTTTATTTTTTGTTATTTTGTCTTTTCATGTACGGCAGATATCTCTTGAGTTACATGAATTGGATTGCATGTTTTTGCACATAATGCATTTGAGTTTAATGTGAGTCTTTAAATTGACCCATTGCTAGAATATTTATGGAACAATTTTTATAACTGTTCAGACTATGCTGTCTTTATTGAAATAAACACATTTGTGCACAGATATTTCTGAATTCTACATTTATGTAGAACTGAATATTAAAAAGAAAACCTTCCTGCGGTTAATTTATTCTTAATTTTTATTGCATTGTTTATATACTGGTCACTAGCTAAAATGCCCAGTTTCCTGTGGGATGCAATCCAAAAGAATATTTTCTTTATGACATTTGTCAATCATTGATAATGACCAGAAAATTAATTGGAAAAAAACATAAAAATAAATACACTAATGAAAAATTTCGCAAAACCATGTGAAAATTTGTGTTACAGAGTAATTATTTTTATGTTTCTGTAGTACATCATCATCAGCCATTTTCATTCCACTGTAGGATGAAGGCTTCTCCAGCAACTTTCCAGTTCCTTCTGTTTTGTGCAATGCCCATCCATTTACTACCTACAAACTTGTGAATTTCATCTGTCCACCTCCATTGTTGTCTTCCAGGTTTTCTTCTAACTCCTCTTGGGTACCATTCTGTTATTTTCTTAGTCCATCTGTCATCATGTCTTCGAGCTATGTGTCCTGCCCAAGATCATTTTAGTTCTTTATTGATAAGAATGTCCTTTACTTGAGTTTGCTACCTAATCCATGTGTTTCTCTTCTTATCTAATAGTCTGATTTCTATTATAATTTGTTCCATTATTCACTGCGTATTTCTCAGCTTCTCTTCCATTCATTTGGTGAGTGCCCAAGTTTCAGTTCCATAAGTCATGTGGCCTCTGTAGCCAAGTGGTCAGGAGCGGGAGTGCAGTAGCACACGCTCCTTGAGTAGACCGGGGTTCAAGCCCCTGATTGCTAAAATATGGTCCACAAGTCATGGTGGGGAGTATACATTGGTTCATTATTTTATGTTTCAGACAAATTGGGATATTGCTCCTCAGTATGTGACTAAATTTTGGATGGATGGCATTCATGTCATTCATCCAAAATTTATTCTCTCGACTTGCTGCCATTTATCATTATTACAGGTAATGACTTGTCCCGGATAAGTATATGAATCCACCTTTTCAATTACTGCTCCTTCAATGATTATATCCCTTTTTGTGGCATACTTGTTCATCATTACTCTTGTTTTAGCTATATTCATCTTTAGTTCGATATCTTTACTAACTGTGCATAACTGATTAAGATTTTCCTCTAATTCTTTAATTCTTTGGAATCATAGCTTATGATCACAGTGTCATCTGCAAATCATAAATGGTTTAGTTTAGATACTCTCCATTCGCATTGACTTCTTTCCGTGACCAATCTGATCTGAAAATTTCCTCAAAGGCAGCAGTAAACAACTTTGGATATATTGTGTCTCCTTGCTGAAATCCTTTCTCAATTTTAAATTTGCTACTGTCTTTGTCTAGTCTAATAAAGGAGATAGCATTCTCATATTTTCTTCAAAATCATAATATGTGGGGCATCTATACTTTGTCTTTCCAGTGCCCAAAACATTGCCTTATGCTGTATGGAGTCAAATGCCTTTTCATAATCCACAAAAGCCAGGCATAATGGTGTTTTATATTCATTTACTTTCTCCATTAGCTGTGATATTACATGAAGATGATCCATAGTTGAGAATCCTGTCCTTAAGCTAGCTTGCTCTTTCGAAGGCGCCTCCGTAGCCAGGTGGGAAGGAGCAGCAGTGCGTAGCACATGCTTCTTGATTAGACCGGGGTTCGAGCCCGTCACCACCAAATACGGAGGATGCGGAAAGGTCAGGGAATGACCACCGCATATCCCAGAGCAATATGGCCTTAGTTGCTAATGCTCCTAAAAACCAAATAACAAAAATAGCTTGCTCTTTCGATTGATTCTCATCATGTATTCTTTTTAATCTATTAGTAATAACCTTTGTGAACAACTTGTATATGTGGGATAACAAGCTAATTGGTCTATAATTTCCAATTTCTGATTTATTTCCTTTCTTATGCAGAAAAACTGTGGTTGCAGTATTCCACTCTTTAGGTGTGACAAAATGCATCTTTTCTAATGCATTTTGTGAAGAGTTTTGCCAGTTGCCAGTTTCTGTGTTATATCTCTTCCCCCCAATTTTAACAACTCTACAGTAACTTCATCTTCCCACAGAGCTTTTTGATTCTTCATTTTCTTCAATGCATGTTCTACCTCATCAGGAAGGATATCGGGTATGTCGTATGTGTTACTAATTTGTGATCCATCTTCCCCACTGCTGGCATCATTCCCTCGCTCCTTATATAATTCTCTATAGTAGTCTTCTGCTATTTGAACTATGCCTTCTCTACTATTTATAAGTACACCGTCGCTATTTTTCAGTTTCAGTATCATTTGTCTTTCTGTATTACTGATCATGGCTGTTGATTTAAGTCCTTTGTTTTCTCTTAATTCTTGTTCCACTTTTTTTGTGCTAAATCTTCACTTCTCCACTAATGCTGGTGTCCCCCAAGGTTCAGTTCTTTCCCCACTCTTTTCCTTTTGTATATTAATGACCTTCTTCCATTGACCGGAAATTCTATCCATAGTTTTGCCGATGATAGCACATTGCATTCCACTTTCCAGTTTGACAAAACTTGACTTGCTCAAACTGCTTCAACTTCTCAAATATCTGCTACCAATTCCTTAAATGTCAATCTCCAGGTAATTCTCCAGTGGGGCAAAGATAACTTAGTTGATTTCAATCCTTTAAAAAAAACTCAGTCCTGTCTTATATCTCACAAAAAGGATTCTTCTGCTCCTATGCTTATCTTTGGTGACACTCTGATTTCTAGATAAGATGATTTATCTCTTTTGGGGATTACCCTGACTTCTAATCTCTCTAAGCACATTACAAATATTGCTTCCTCTGCATCTAAAAAACTTGGTTTTCTCTTTCACTCTCAGCATTACTTTTATTCCAAATAGCTCTTCACTCTGTACAAATCACAAATCTGCCCTACCATGGAATATTGTTTCCACATCTGGGGGGGGGGGTGCTCCCAAAACCTCTCTCTGGCTTCTAGATTCTATTCAGAAGAGGGCAGTTAGGCTAATCAATGACTCATCTCTAACAGTCTCTCTCCACTCTGTCTCATTGACGTACTGTTTCTACTGCATGCCTTTTCTACAGATACTTCCATGGACACTGTTCTTCTGAATTGGCTTCTATAATTCCCACTCTCTCTTTCAAAACAGTCTGAACACGTGCTGCCACCAGCCAACATCCATTTACCGTCGAACTTCAAACTCACAGAACCAATTTTTATCTTCCTTGTTTATTCATTCAACTGTCATTTTTTGGAAGAACCTTCCTTCATATGTATTTCCTGAAAATTACGGTCTACAGAAGTTCAAGTCTAAAGTCAACAGATATCTTTCGTCTTTCAACCTCCAACCCAAGCACAGTACTAAGTACTATAGGTTCTAATACCTCTTGTGTTTGGGGGTTTCATAAAAAAAAAAAAAAAAAAAAAAAAACCCCATCTTATGTCTGCTCTTTTTAATGGCTTTGCATAACTCAGTTTTATCCTTGTCAGTGTTTATCTTGCTCTTCATTTGTCTGCCGTCTTCGGTACATCACGACAAGTGTTTCTTGACTAAGTTTTTCTTCTTTGGATTTCTTTTTACTTATAGGTTTCTTGGGCTTTATAACTTTCAGAAAGATGTAGTATTCCTCGTTGATATCGTGGTCCTGAACAGTTTGCATATCTCAAAGACCATAATATTTACTCGAGTCAGTTTTTTCTTTCTTTTCTTAGATCTAAATAAAGTGCGCATCTTACTATTCTGTGATCACATCCAACCTTGTTCAGGATGGTAACATCATTCACGATATATCTTCTGTTAGTGAGGATGAAGTCGACTTCATTAGTTGTTAATCCATTTGAGCTCTTCCATGTCAACTTTCTGTTCACTTTTTTTTGAATAACGTGTTCGTTACTGACATTTCTGCAAACTCCCTAAGTCTTTCATCTCTTTCATTTCTTTCACCAATTCCAAAATTTCCTATAGTTTCCCTTTCTGCGCTGTTTTATCTCTTTCCAACCTTAGTCCCCCATAATGATAGTGTAGTGGGTTTTCTGCTCATCTAGAAGACCCTCAATTTCAGTATACATTTCTTCAATCTGTTCATCATCATGGCTCGATGTTGTTGCATAAATCATTATAACCTTTAGCTTGTACCTCCTAGAAATCCTGAGTTGTAGTCGTCTGTATTACAGTCTGCATTAACTTCCCCACTCCTGCTGTCTTGAATTGTGGAGAAGTTCAATTTGTGGCCGGCTGTTATTGGAAAATTAAAATGTAAGGTGAGAAATTGAATTAAAATGAGCCAGTTTGTGGGATGGGAAACAAATACATCCAGTATTCTCAGGTGCAGGATAGGCTTGTTATGAAAGGAAGGTAATACATGAAACATAATCTGTAATATGTGAAAAGTATGGCAGTTTCTCTTTACATGTAGAAACTTCTATACTTTTTATATTGCAGGTTATTTCTCTCATGGGCTTCATTTCTAGAACAAAATAAACAGGCAGAACTAGGATGAATTTAAAAATGACTGATGAAAAAAAAAAGCATCCTTCTTTGGCTCCATCAAACTGGAAGTACCTTTTGACAAATAATGTAGAAATATATTCTACATTATTTGCGGATTTTTAGTATGATGCATGTGAGCAAAGATGCAGTCAAGGGATTCATTGAGCTGAGTCACACAGTTATCCTTTGCATTGAGGTATTCACCCCACTGTGCAAGGTGCCTTATTTATAGGATTTGTTCTGCTTCTTTGGTGAAAAAGTGACTTTTGGCACTATGTGATTTAATCCATTTGTTTATAGTATTTTGATGAATGTAATTTTTTTTCATTGTATTTACCTTGTTTTAATTACATTGCCTTGTTTTAACTACTTATGTAGCTCTTTCTGTCATGGTGAAATCAGTTGCAAAGGGCCTGTTGTACTTCATCATTGCATTGAGGATGATGTGGCAGTCGTTGGGGGGGGGAATTCAAGTTGTAAGGGGGATTTGTCAACTTGTTTTCTCTGCATTCTATGTAATGTAATATGATGAATGTGATCTTATCTCATCTTAAACATATGATAGTTATTGCTATGACGGTCTATCTTGCAGATGAATATTTGATATGAGAATTCTGCATTCTAGAATGCTCTCCTAAAAATAAGTTTCTGTGAAACCTAACTTCAAACCTATTGAACACCTGTGGGTTTAGTAGGTTTGAGGTTAGGTTAATGTGGATTAAACCACATAGTGCCAAAAGTCACTTTTTCACCAAAGCAGCAGATCAGCCACAGATCAGTCCTATATAACATGGACCATTGTTGTGCTGATATTGATAGGTTTGTTTCCATAGTACTATCGCTGTACGTAGCTCATATTTTTCCAAAATGGTTTAAGGCACTGCCACTGGACCAAGTCCAAACCGATTGAAACAGCCCCCATACCGTCAGACTTCCCCCACCAAACTTCACGATGTTATCATCATCAGCCATTTTAAATCCACTACAGGATTAAGGCCTCTCCAGCAACTTTCCAGTTCCTTTTGTTTTGTGCAATGGCCATCCATTTACTATCCACAAACTCATGAATTTCATCTATCCCTCTCTGCCTTTGTCTTCCAGGTTTTCTTCTTGCTCCTCTTGGGTACCATTCTGTTATTTTTTTAGTCCATCTGTCATCATGTCTTGGAGCTATGTGTCCTCCCCAAGACCATTTTAGTTCTTTAGTTTTGATAAGAATGTCCTTTACTTGAGTTTGCTGCCTAATCCATGAGTTTCTCTTCTTATCTAACTCTGATTCCCAATATAATTCGTTCCATTCTTCACTGTGTAGTTCTCAGCTTTTCTTCCATTCTTTTGGTGAGTGCCCAAGTTTCACTTGCATAAGTCATGGTGGGGAGTATACATTGGTTCATTATTTTATGTTTCAGACAAACTGGGATATTGCTCCTCGGTATGTGACTATATTTCCTGAATGCTATCTATCCAAAATTTATTCTTCTCTTGACTTCCAGCTATTTATCATTATTACAGCTAATAACTTGTCCCAGATAAGTATATGACTCCACCTTTTCAATTACTGCTCCTTCAATCATTATGTCCCTTTCTGTGGCATACTTGTTCATCATTACTTTTGTTTTAGCCATATTCATCTTTAGTCCAAAATCCTTACTGACTGTGCATAACTGATTAAGATTTTCCTCTAATTCTTTGGGATCGTGGCTTATGACCACAATGTCATCTGCAAATTGTAAATGGTTTAGGTACTCTCCATTCACATTGACTCCTTTCTGCTACCAGGCTAATCTTCTGAAAGCTTCCTCAAGGGCAGCAGTAAACAACTTCGGAGATATTCTGTCTCCTTGTCGAACTCATTTCTCAATTTTAAATTTGCTACTGTCTTTGTCTAGTCTAATAAAGGAGGTAGTATTCTCATATATTTTCTTCAAAATCATAATATATGGGGTCTATGCCTTGTCTTTCCAGTGCCCGAAACATTGCCTTATGCTTTATGGAGTCAAATGCCTTTTCATTTTCATAATCCACAAATGCCAGGCACAATGGTGTTTTATATTCATTTTCTTTCTCCATTACCTGTGATATTACGTGAAGGTGATCCATAGTTGAGAATCCTGTCCTAAAGCCAGCTTGCTCTTTCAGTTGATTCTCATCAAGTATTCTTTCTAATCTAAATGTCTAATTCTTTCTAATCTCTTCATGTTAGTAATGACCCTTGTGAACAACTTGTAGATATGGGATAACAAACTAATTGGTTTATAATTTCCAATTTCTGATTTATCTCCTTTCTTATGCAACAAAACTATGATTGTATTATTCCACTCCTTAGGCATCACACCTTTTCTAATGCGTTTTTTGAAGCGCCTTGTCAGTTTTTGTGTCATGTCTCTTCCTCCCAATTTTAACAACTCTACAGTAATTTCATCTTCCCCCGGGGCTTTCTGATTCTTCATATTCTTCAATGCATGTTCTACCTCATCAGGAAGAATATCGGGTGTGTTGTATGTGTTACTAATATGCGATCCATTTTCCCTAGTGCTGGGATCATTCCCTTGCTCCTTGTATAATTCTGTATAGTAGTCTTCTGCTGTTTGAATTATGCCTACTCTGCTATTTATAAGTACACCATTGCTATTCTTCAGTTCAGTATCATTTGTCTATCTGTATTACTGGTCATGGCTGCTGATTTAAGTCCTTTGTTTTCCCTTAATGCTTGTTGTACTTTTCTTGTGTTAAATCTTCTTATTAAGTTGTATTCATTGAGTTATTGAACGAAGGAGGCCCTCTGGGTTTGGGAATGAATGACATCAAAATATTCTTTAATGACTGCAGTATACAGAAGTAAACTAAAAATATATAAAAATTATATTTGCACGTAAAATGTATAAGTTGGTTAATGTATGCAGTGCATTAAATTTCAGGCATGTTAGCAAATAGTAATAATTCATGATTTATGACAAAATATTGACATGAAAATTTGTTGCAAGATTCCTAAAATATTTTAAGTGAGCATTGAATTTTGAAATGGATCAGAGCTGTTCTAAATTTATAGTAATATTTCTGTAGAGGGAAACTGGGGAAGGAATGCCTTGAAATTGATATTAAACTTAGGATCATTCTGGGGGCTAATAATGTATGTTGAAAATCTGGTAGCAGTCTGAATTTTTTTGTCGATTACTGCAAAACCATACTTTCATTTATATTGATTTTTGTAGTGGGAAATGAGGATTATGAAATTGTAACTGGACCTGAAAAGTTAAAATTACTGTTTACTCCAAACAAATATGTTGTAGTTAAAAAAAAAGAACCCTTTAATAAGGTAAACTGAAGCAAAAATAAACAAATTAAAAAAATAAACAAATTATTACAGAAGCTTTCAAGTCAAGGAGACTCTTCATCAGCTGATTATACGTTGGTACAAAAACAAAGAATGTCCGGTCGTGGTCATGTGTGGTAAAGTGTGGCATTAGTGCAAGCAATAATTACTGGTTGGAGTTAGACGTTTGTAGCTGTGATTTCAAAGTGCAAACAGAACTTGGGGTGCATGTCAATGTCCATCACACTGGAGGATAACTGTCACCATAATAGGATGAATACATGCTCCTTTGCCGACCGGGCTAGCCGAGTGGGTAAAGTACCTGCCCGGCAACCCAAAGGTCGCGGGTTCGATTCCCGCCTCGGGCTTGGATCAAAGTACTGCAAAAACCTTGGGAGGTGCAATATGGCCACAGAAGCCGATGCGCCAACAACTACCAAATCAAAAAAAAAAAAAAAAACATGCTCCTTTATTACGGTTTAAAGCACCATGGCAACATGTTATGTGGAGTGATTCTAACCACAATTATTGGTGGTAATTTTGTGAGTGGTCGATTACTTCGATGTCTTGGCTTGGGTCAAGATCATGCTGAGATGACCAACACTGAGCCGCTCTGTAATGGGGAGGGGATCGGTGTTTTCACTCTCGAGATGAGGGATCGCAGTTTTCTGCCAGGTAGCTATAAACATTTTACTCTGTGGGTGCATAGGATTTTAGAGAAGCGTTGTGATATAAACGCTTTATATCACATGGCCATGACTGGGCATTCTTTGTTTTCATACTAACTTATATTCAGCTGATGAAGAGTCTCCTTGACTTGAAAGCTTCTGTAATAATTAGTTTGTTTTTATTTTAGTTTACCTCATTAAAAGGTTCTACCTACAACATATTTGTTTTGAGTTTGTCTGGAGTAAACAGTAATTTTAACTTTATCATGAATACCAGATTCCGATGTTTTTTTAACCACGGACCTGAAAATTTCCCAAGGACCAAAAGAAAGGCACAGGTTGAAAATTTAGCTGTGATAGAACTTTTCTTTCTTGAGTAATATGTGAAATGCTTTCATTTATATGACTAGATTTCTATAGTCGTGAGGAGGTGGGAAGGCTCTAATTGATCTTAGAGGCTTTCCAGGGATCAATGAAACATGATAAAAATATAACAGCTGAACTTTTTCTTATTAAGCAATTCTAAACATCCATTAACATAACTTCCATTACAAGTTAGTTAATGTACTCTGTGTATTACATTTCAGGCACATTTTATTTTTTTTTTAAAATTGAGTTTTTTTAAATTTTTTATTTTATTTTTCTGTGATTACCTGAAGCGAAAAGTAAATATGGTTATTTTCTTATCACAATTAATTACTAAGATTATAATTTTATAGAACACTTAATAAAACTACATAGTTTTACATTTTCAAAACTTAGCCATTCAGTTTAGTTACAGCTGTATAATATTTATTGCACTTTCCCATATGCTTTTAATTCCCTTTTCTCTCTTTTTATGCAGATGTATATCCCTTCACAAGCAAGACTGTGTTTGTGAATCTTTCATAACAATACATGTAAAGTGTGCTTGGAGTGTCTAAAGCTAGCAATACTGCATTAAAACTATGTTTAATCTATGAATTTGTTTTTTCCCTATAGTTAGTATAGAAAAAAGAAATAATAATTGCCAGATTTCTATTTTTCTGATTTGAATGATATTTGGGATGGATTGACAAATCTTTCTATATGAACCAAATATAAAATTTCATTAAAATGCATCCACTGGGACCCCTCTGTTACGTGCAGAGGGATGGACAGACAGATGGGTGGACATGGTGAAATCAATAGGTGTTTGTTTATAAGTGCTAATGTGGCTAAAAAATGGTAAACCTGTTTGCTTTTTGGCTCTTTACTGTGTTTTTAACTTTATTTTATCCTGCTTTTACTTTAAGTGAACAGCTTTTGCCAGTTTTATATTTTGTGTAAATATACATTTTTATTTTACTTCTGTTTAAATTGGTTGGCATCATTAAAGAATATATTGATGATAGATATTGGGTTAGTTGTGCATTTTTATTTTTTATTAACTTGTCATTCAAAGATTTAAAAAATATTGTGATACAACTAAGATTCATTTAGTATTATTTTAGGAAAGTAAATGTGTTATGGGCATTTAAACTATCACTTCTAGCTTTATAGTACAAATTGAGAAATTGTATCTGATAATGGACTGCTTTCCACTACTCATGCAATTAAGAATCTTTATAAGCCTTAATTTTTTTTTCTGTACCATGTCTGCCACCCATTATATTTTTCATTCATTTATTTCTATTATAAATGTGCTAAACCTTTGATTACACTTAATTTCATTACTAGCTTTTGGAGCGCAGAGGAGCTCTTTTAGAAAAATCAGCAATTCGTCGTGCTATGCTTGAGGATTCCTACAGACTACAGCAGTTTGAGAGAGATTGTGATGAGACTAAAGGATGGATAAGTGAAAAGTTAAAAACTGCTACAGATGAGAGTTATCTGGTAAGTAAAAAAGTTTAGTTATTAAACCCTTCATTCAAGCACATTCAATATGTATGTATATATGTATATATGTTTAGTGTGCAATGTTGCTATCTAAAACAATAAAAAGAACTGCTTCCTGAATTGTTTTGTACTTCAGAAATATTTCATTTGAGACAAGAATTAATTTTAAGGTTATATTTCAAGAATATATAGTGGAAAGTTGATTTCATAGGTTTCTAAGGTAAAATTTATATTGGGGATTGACCCTCATGTTTTACTTTGCTGTAGTCATTTTGTAATCTGGAAGAAACCTGCCAGATACTGAGAAACCTTCATTTAGGGAAAGAAATAAAAAACAAACCAACATTAATTAATGTTGAGTTGTTTGCTGTACTTGATGCAAATATCAAAATCTGAGATCTTTCTGAAATTTTTTTTTAAGCTTTTCAGCTAAAATCCACCAGGAAGTGTTTTGACTTCCTGTGGATTTGAGGATTGGTAGGCTGCTACTACCAGACTACTAATCCTTTCATAGCTATAAATGGTGTGTGCTGTATCCTTTTCCAGTGCAACTTTTTTTTTTTTTTTTTTTGAGATATGTAACAGAAGTAATCAATATTGCTCTGTCCTCAACATAATACATCTCATAAAATTAAATAGCAGCCATCAAAGGTACTACTAGCTATTAGTATATACTTTATTGGTATGCTCGAACTTTGTTGGTATGCACTGAACCACTTCACTACTAAACTTAAACTATTTATGGCTACTTTTTGGGAACTCGTTTCCCATCTTCTGGCCTGCTAACGCGATCCAGGTGTGGAGTCTCTTGGTCCAGTTGGGGAAAACTTTTCCCCATTATGTGGCTTTTTTTTTTTTATGAAAACCCCAAACACGAGCGGTATTAGAACCTATAGTACTTAGTACTGTGCTTGTGTTGGAGGTTGAGAAGATGAAAGAAGATATTTGTTGACATTAGACTTGAATTTCTGTAGACTGTAATTTTCAGGAAATACGTATGAAGGAAGGTTGTTCCAGAAAACAACAGTTGAATGAATAAACGAAGAAGATGAAAAGTTGGACAGTAAGTGGATGTTGGCTGGTGCCGGCACATGTTCAGACAGTTTTGAAAGAGAGAGCAGGAATAATAGAAGCCAATTCAGAAGAACAGTGCCCATTTGCCTATTTGTAGAAAAGGAATGCAACAGAAACAGAACATCTATGAGACAGTGAGTGGAGAGACTCTGTTAGAGAGGAGTCATTAATTAACCTAACTGCCCTATCCTGAATGGAATGTAGAAGCCTGAGAGAAGTTTTGAGGGCACCACCCCAGATGTGGGAACAGTATTCCATGGTAGGGTGGATTTGTACCAAGTGAACAGCTGTTTGGAAGAAAAGTAACGCCGAGAGCAAAAGAGAAAACCCAGTTTTTTAGATGCAGAGGAAGCAATATTTGTAATGTGCTTGTGCCAAGAGAGATTAGAAGTCAGGGTAATCCCCAAAAGAGATATATCAACTTGCCTAGAAATAGGAGTGTCACCAAAGATAAGCATAGGAGCAGAAGAATCCTTTTTGTGAGATATAAGACAAGACTGAGTTTTAGAAGGATTGAAATTAACTGTTGTCTTTTCCCTGTAGATCGGCATTTAAGGAATTGGTAGCAGATATTAGACAATTTGAAGCTGATTGAGTAGGGCATGGTTTCTCAAAATGGAAAGTGGAATGCAATGTGCTATCATTGGCAAAACTATGGATAAGATTTCCAGTCAATGGAAGAAGGTCATTAATATGCAAGAGGAAAAGAGTGGGGGAAAGAACTGAAACTTGGGGGACACCAGCATTAGTGGAGAAGTTAGAAGACAGAGAAACCTCTACCATCACCTTCAGTGAGTGATCAGAGAGAAAACTGGATAATCAATTACAAAAAACAGTTGGCAAACCATAAGATGGAAGCTTGTTTAGAAGACCTTTATGCCAAACATGATCGAAAGCCTTTGAGATGTCAAGAGCAATTGCTTGTGTTTCACCAAACTTTTCCATTGAATTTGTCCATAAATGGGTAACATAAGCCAGAATATCACCAGTGGATCGACACTGATGGAATCCATACAGGTGATCGTTGATCAGTTGGAAGGTTTCTAGGTAGTTTAACAGTTAGTAGTTAATTGATTTCTCCATTACTTTAGAAAGAGCAGAAGTAATTGCAATGGGACGATAATTGGATGGGAGGGATTTGTCACCTTTTTTTAGGATCTGGCTGGATATGAGCATATTTTCAAACAGAAGGAAAAACACCTTTGGAATAAGAAAGTGAAAAAAAGGCGGCAAAGAACAGGAGTAAGTTCAGGGGCACAAATTTTGAGAACAAGTGGAGAAATACCATCAGGACCTGGAGCTTTCTTAGCATCAAGATTCATTAAAATCCTTCTGACATCCTTTTGATGGAAGACCACAGGAGGCATTGAATGGAGTGTGTTGGGAATGGTGGGAGGTGTTTTACCAAGATGATTAATACATGAGTTGGAAGAAAAATGGGATGCCAGCAGGTCATCTTTATCCTTGGCCGAAGTGACAACAGAACCATCTAGTTTTGACAGAGGTGGGAGCAGAAATGGGCAAAAGTTACGGTTAATAGCTTTGGCAAGAGACCAGAATGCTCGGCTACCATTAGGGCAAGAAGCAAGTTTTCTACTCTTAGCCTGTTCAAAATCTTGTTTGGACTGATTAATAACTGCTTTACAATTGTTGCGAACTTTGGTGTAGGCAGAAAATGAAACTGAAGAATTGGAATCAAGCCAATTACGATATGCAGCGTTCTTCTCTTGAACAGCCTTAGCACATTTATTGGAACACCAAGGTTTAGATAAAGGACGAGATTTTAAAGTGGAGTGGGGATGGGGAATAAAGGATACCATTCATACAAGAATAATTTCACTGACACGATCTGAGCAAACGTTGACATCAGAAGTTTTGAAACAGTAATCCGACCAAGGAAAGGAAGAAAAGAAATCTTGTGGTCATCCCATTTTGCATTCTTGTATTGCCAAACAACACGAGTTTTGGAATAGCCATGAGATAAAGACTCCATTGGAGAAGAGACAATCACCAAGTTGTGATTTGAGGTACCTAAAGAACTACTCACTTCGACCGTGTACTTAGAAGGGTTGTTTGTGAGAAAAAGATCAAGCATGTTGGCTGTATGGTTAGGATTGTTCAATATTCTTGTAGGTAAATGAACAATCTGTGCAAGGTCTCGACCAGCTGGGTCGGTGTGACTAGAAAACGTAAGCCAGCTGGAGTTGTGAACATTAAAATCACCAAGGAAAATTACCTCACTGTTAGGAAAGTGGGACTGGAGAAAGTCAAGTTGCAAAAAGAGGAAGTCAAAGAGCTCCAAGTGATTAGTGGAGTTGAGAGAACGGTAGAGACAACAGATGAATTTGACACATTGAGGTAGAGAGATTTTAAGCCAGAGAAGATCAAAGAGAGGAGATTCCAAATTATCAAGTCTCTGAGAGGGAATATTGGAACGGACATATGCACAAGTACCACCTTTGAGGCCAAAGGATCATCATACGCCAAATATTATGGGCAACTGAGATGAGTAATAGTTGAATCAACCGATAACTGAGATTCTTTCAGAAAAAGTACATGAGGTTTGGCAGACTGCAAGTGAAAATGGACATCATTGAGATTAGAATTGAGACCATGTATATTTGTGAAATGAACTTGAAAGTGTTTGGGAGGTTTAGATCTTTTTGCAGATAAGCTTACTGTATTAGTTTGGCAATTCATGGTGTATTCAATAGTAAGAAAAAGTGGGTTGGACATGCTGTATGAAGTAATGAAATTTTTGGATATGGCGTACACATGGTAAGAATATACCCAGATCCTTGACATAACGTGGCCTCGACAATGCCCCGCATACACACTTCTCAGACTCCCTCCAGTCACTATATGGCAGAGTAGAGGTAGCAAGATTATACACTAGCCGATCTGGAAGCCTCCTAAAGAGTTACCAATAGGTTCGGTCCGGTGGACTAACTAGCAGCCAGCTTGTAAACACCGTTTTAGAGCTGTACCCTCGAAATGTAAGGTAGATTGAATCTCGCCACGATGTTCACCATAACCTCAAAAGTCATCAATCATACTGAATGATGGAAAAGATGGGGAAGGGTTGACCGGAACTTAGCGTGTTATCTGTATGGCAGTAGAAGTTGATAATGATGTATTGATTAGTTTTTGCTCATTATTAAAAGCAGATTATTGGAGTTCATGAGTGGGCTGAAATATACTTATGGGTACACCCTCAAGACTGCCTCAGTCTTAGGATGTTTATCCCTCCTTCCTGCTGTTTTCCTGAGAGACAACAAACTTTTACTGCCACTACCGATAACATGCACCATGTAGGAGTCATTTTCCTATTTTAAAACAGCGGGAACGAGGGGGATAAACACCTTAAGACTGAGGCAGTCTGGAGGATGTACCCGTAAGTAAATTTCACCTGCGAAGGCATTATACTCATGAACTCCAGTAATCTGCTTTTAATAATGAGAAAAAACTAATCAATACATCGTTATCGACTTCTACTTCCACTACTGATAACACGCACCATTTGTTTACTGAGAATGCAGCGAGAAACTGCAGTAGTGGGAAACAATTTTGCCCGGTAAGTTTTCGCGAAATTTCCTGTAGTTCTTGTTTTTACTTACTTTACTTTCACCAGTTGTTCTTTACCATTATCACAAAATCACTGTATATTTTTTTTATTGTGTGAATTTTATCATATGTTGCTTTCTGAAAAAATTATGCTTTCTTGAATTATGTAGGATCCTACTAATTTAAATGGCAAAGTTCAGAAACATCAGAATTTTGAACAAGAACTGAATGCCAACAAGAGTCGCATTGATGAAATTACAAGTACTGGACAAGAATTAATGGATGCCGATCATTATGCATCAGAGAGAATTAGGTAATGGAATATTCTTTTCTTAACAGCATTCAGATGTTTTTGTTAATTTTTTTTATTTAGTAAATTAAAATTATTAAATTCTGAAAAGTTCTTTCTGATAAGATGGGTACTTGAAGGGCACAATAATATGCAGTTGTTAATCACAAGTAACAAAAAGACTTCATTGTATGAAAAACAAGGAAGAAAGAAATATTTAATGTAATAATAAGGATAACTAATTCTACTCAGTTTACAATAAAATTTATGGATGAAGATTTAGAATTTTGGGTGGCTATGGATATGTTAACAATACAAGTGAAAATTTAAGTAAAATCAAAACAAATGGGGCTATGCATTTAGATTTGTCTTCCAGCTCTTCCTGTGGGAAATTAGTAAAATTTTGCAAAGTTCTTTAAAGTTACAAAGCTTTAGTCTGTTACTCTCTGCATCTGAAGAAGTATGCTTGTTTAACTAATTTTCTTCTGTCACAGGAAGGAACAGACCAGAGTTCTTGCACCAGGAAGTAGCTGAATATATTGCTGAACTTTAGAGCTTTTCATTTTATAAATTTTTGTAGACAAACTGGACTATACATTTTTGATCAAACTGTGTGACCCATTTGTTGTTTTTGTCTAAGTTATTTTAAGTTTACCATAACAGTTTTTTGTTTTGGTACAATGTTAATACCAGTTTTAAAACTAAAGTTTTCAAAAGAACAGCGAAAAGCAATTTTTTATTTTATTTTTTAAATTTCTGCCAATATATTAAATGTTATTTTTTATGGTATTTAATACAGGTTTTAAACAAAGAATTTTTTATGGTGGTTGAATATTTCCGTTTGAAAATGTTATAGAGAGATTTTTTTTTTTTTTTTTTTGGGGAACTGCACTCAAATACAGTGGCATGTTGCATGGTAGAATTGTGAACTGTATCTGGGTCCGTGAGGTATGCCAAACTGGGCTTGCCACCTGGGAGTCTAAAACGCTATATCACCACTTTGCATATTGGAGGCTTGAAATGGTAGAACACATGTTAAATCTCCATCCAGAGGAAAGCTCCGGCAATCCCCTCCCAATCATTTCCATCATGCAGTATGATTGTCTTTTGAGGTTATGATGAATATCACAGTGAAATTCAATATTCCTTATATTTTGAGGGTACAGCTCTAAAGCAGTGTTCACAAGCTGGCCACTAGGTATCCACTGGACCAAACTTATTGGTAACTCTCCAGGAGGCTTTCAGATCAGCTAGTGTATAATTTTGCTGTCTCTACTCTGCCATATAGTGACTGGAGGGAGTCTGAGAAGTGTGTATGCGGGGCATTGTCGAGGCCACAATATGTTAAGGAGTTAGGCATATTCTTGCCATGTGTGCGGCATGTTTGATTACTTCATATAGATGTCCCCCCTCACCTTTTCTTACTACTGAATACACCATGAATTGTGAAACTAATAGAATAAACTTATCTGCAAAAAGATTTAAACTACCCAAACACTTCCTTGTTCATTTCACAAATCTATGTGGTCTCAGTTTCAGTCTCAGTGATGTTCATTTCCACTTATAGCCTGCCAAACCCAAAGTACTTTTCCTGACAGAATTCCATTTATTGTTTGATTCAACCACAGCTCATCTCAGTTGTTCGAATTATTCTATGATTCCTTTTGCTTCAAAGGTGGTACTTGTGCATATATCCATTCTGATATTAACTGTCAGAGACTTAGCAATTTGGAATCTTCTTATTTCGATCTTCTCTTGCTAAAAATTTCTCTACCACATTCTGTCAAATTCATCTGTTGCCTCTGCCATTCTCCCAACTTCACTAATCATTTGAAACTCTTTGATTTCCTCTCTTAGAAACTTTACTTTCTCCAGTCTAACTTTGCTTTTTTTGGTGATTTTAATGTTTACAACTCTAGCTTGCTTCCATTTTCTAGTCACACAGACCCAGCTGGTTGAGGTGCTCAGGCTTTTGCAATTACAGTCGATTCCGGTTATTTGGGACACATCGAGACTAGTGCATTTTGGCCCGATTAAGCGGCTGTCCCAATTATCCGAAGTTTCACGTAAAAAAAGTTAAAATTACAATGGACCCCCCTCTTTATAATTGGTTCACTGTACAATTAAAGCACATTACGTACTGTTCACTATATGATGTGTAGTAAGCGCTGGTCATTGTGATCACATTTGTGAATTTTGATTCTATTAAATAGTGATCCTAATTAGTGAAAATAGGAGGAATATTATCCACAGGCTATATAAAAGTAAAGATACATTAAGCACAAATTTACCCTTTATTACCTTACCAATTAAAAAAATTAAATGATACGTGAAAATTGGAAGAATATACGTGATAATCGGAAGAATTAATATGTACTGTAATGTGTACATACTAACTAGTTGACATTTCTGTTCATTGACATTTGTGGGTGGTGGTTAAAATTTAAAACAGTAGAAAGATAAGCAATCAATAACAAAGAACAAGGCACACACAAATTGCAAGTAACATGATACGTGCAAGTGAGAAAGGAGTAACAAGTTATGAAGCTTTAAAAATAGGAATGAAGAGAAGATTCTGAAAATCATTTTTTTTATATGATTGAAGATTCTATGGAAGTGTAAACACATTTCACCATAATAACCCACAGAATTCCAGCTGTTGGTATTATTGCAAATTCAGTAAGATTGAGTTTACTATCCATTCATGATAGATTGCACTAACAGAAAAGCCCAATAAACAGGTGATTGCTAATTGTTTTATGTTGTGATCTCCAGAAATCCAACCAAACCACGTGGTACAGTCAGAGATGATCTTAGGGTAACAATCATAGGTGTGACCAGTGCTGTGGTCTCCTGCCCTGATTAAACGACATGTTGTCCCAATTAAGCGAAGTAAACCCTGGCTATTTTCTCGATTGGGTTTTGTTTTTTAAGATTTGCCCCGAATAAACTGCTGCCCCCATTAACTGATGGCCCAAATAACTGGAATCCACTGTACTAATGACCTCGCTGAGATTTTTCATTTACTTAACAGAATACCAGACAATTCTAACCATGCAGCCAACACACTTAGCATCCAGGCACCTCAGATGAGTGGAGTCTTTCTCGTGTGGCCATTCTCAACCTCATGTTTGGCATTACAAGAATGCAAAATGAGATGATCTCTGAGATTTTTCTTCTTCTTTTCCTTGGTTGGATTACAGTTTCAAATCTTCCGATGTGAATGTGTGCTCAGATTGTGTAATTAAAATTATTCTTATAGGGATGAAACCCTTCATTCCACACTCCACCTTAAAATCTGTTCCCCTATCTAAACCTTGGTTTTCCAATAAATGTGCTAAGGCTGTTCAAGATAAGAATGTTGCATTTCGCAATTGGCTTGTTTCCAAATCTCCAGGTTCATTTTCTGTTTACACCAAAGCTCGCAACAATTGCAAAGCAGTCATTAATCAGTCCAAACTAGATATAAAACTTGCTCCTTATCCGAGCATACTGGTCTCTTGCCAAAGCTATTGGCCACGACTTTTGCCCATCTCTGTTCCCACCTCTGTCAAAACCAGATTGTTCTATTGTCACTTCAGCAAAGATAAAGCTGACCTGCTAACATCCTATTTTTCTTCCAACTCGTGTATTGACGATATTGGTAAACTACCTCGCACCATTCCCAGTACACTCCATTCAGTGCCTCGTGGTCTTCCGTCAAAAGGATGTCAGAAGGATTTTGATGACTCTTGATGCTAAGAAAGCTTCAGGTCCTGATGGTATTTCTGCACTTGTTCTCAAAACCTGTGCTCCTGTTCTGTTTTACTTTTTTTTCACTTTCTTATTCCAAAAGTGTTTTTCCTTCTGCTTGGAAATTTGCTTATATTGACAATTCCTAAAAAGGATGACAATCCTTCACATTCAATTATCGTCCCATTGCAATTACTTCTACTCTTTCTACAGTAATTGAGAAATTGATTAACTTCCAACTCTTAAACTATCTAGAAATTGGTTGCCAGCATGGATTCTGTCTGTTGATTCTCTAGTGATTTTTTTTTCTGGCTTATGTTACCCATCTGTGGCTTTTGGTTGTGTGTGCCACAAAAGTTTTCTAAATAAGTTTCCATTTTATTGTTTACCAACTGTTTTTTGTAATTGGTATCCAGTTTTCTCTCTGACTGCCTACTGTGGGTGATGGTAGATGTATCTCTGTCTGCTAATGCTGGTGTTACCAAGCAGTGGCGGACTGGTCAGTGTGTCAGCTTGCCCAATGGCAAGTGGGCTCCCTTAAACATTAGACAATATATTAAAAATGTTAATGATCTTTTAGTACCTTGAAAATATAATTAAGCAAAAATTAAATGATTGTGGGTGGGTTCCCTTTGTCTCCTGGCAACCAATATTTTTAGACCCAGTCTGCCACTGTTCCCAAGGTTCGGTTCTTTCACCCACTCTTTTCTTCTTGTATATTAATGACCTTCTATTGATCAGAAATGCTATCCATAGTTTTTCTGATGATAGCACATTGCATTCCACTTTCCAGTTTAAGAAACCTTGCCCTGCTCAAACTGCTTCAACTTCTCGAATATCCACTACCAGTTCCTTAAATGCTGATCTCCAGTGGGGAAAATATAACTTAGTTAATTTCAAATCTTCTAAAATTCAGTTCTATCTTATATCTCACAAAAAGGATTCTTCTGTTTCTATGCTTATCGTCGATGACACTCTGATTTCTAGACAAGACCATATATCTTAATTGGAGATTATCCTGACTTCTAGTCTCTCCTGACATAAGCATAATACAAACACTGCTTCTTCTGCATCTAAAAAACTGGGTTTTCCTTTTCGCTCTTGACATTACTTTTCTTCCAAACAGCTGTTTTCTGTACAAATCTCAAATCTGCCCTACCATGGAATATTGTTCACACATCCGGGTTGGTACTTCCAAATCCTCTCTCTCTCTCTCTCTCTCTCTCAAGCTTCTAGATTCCATTCAAAAGAGTGCAGTTAGGATAATTAATGACTCATCTCTAATAGAGTCTCACAGACATTCTGTTTCTGCTCCTTGCCATTTCTGTACTTACTTCCATGGCCACTGTTCTTCTGAATTGGTTTCTATAATTCCCGCTTCCTGTTCCAAAGCACTCCGAACACATGCAGCAACCAGTTAACATCGTTTTACTCTCCAAATTAAAATTCACAGAACTAACAGTTCTTCTTCCTCATTTATTCATTTGACTTCATTTTCTGGAACAACCTTCCTTCATACACACTTCCTGAAAATTGCAATCTACAGAAATTTAAGTCTAATGTCAACAAGTATCTTCTTTCATCTTCTCAGCCTTCAGCCCATGCATGGTACTAACTACTATAGGTTCTACTACTTCTTGTGTTTGAGGGCTTCATTTAAAAAAAAAAAAAAAATTAAAGTAATGGACTGGGATACCAACTTAACTGGGATACCAACTGCTACTGATGTTTCTGAACCTGTTTCCCTTACAATTCATGTTGAGAGTATTGGTTCTCTGCAAAGTATATCATGTTTTCTTTGAGATATAAATGCCACTCAGTGAACATTTTTTTAACTTCCTTATGATTCTTGTTAAGAGTACTCAGTTCAGTTTGCCACTATGGATCAGCAGCTAGAACATGGATGCTTGACTGTTACTTGAGCTTATTGAAAACTAACAAGAACTAAGATCACTTAATGTTAGATGACCAGTTGTTTGAGATGTACAGAAAAGTGGTTTTTGATACTTTTTGTTAGTATAGGAAATATGGAGTTAAGTGATAAAAATTTTTCTGGTTTTCAGATAAAAGAAGATGGTGTGCTCACTCAGCAGCATAGTGTTTCTTGAAACTATCTAGTAGTTGTAGTAGTAATGGCAAATGATGCAAGAAGGCAAGTTTATCAGTCAAAAAAAAAACAACCACACACTCACACACTATTCATCCGTACCCTCCAAGAATTTGTCTAGTTCTCACTTGAATTTATTCAACTCATCCACTTCCACAACAACAGATGGAAGCCTGTTCCAACAATCAACCATCCACTGGCCGAAGGCAAACTTCTGCACATCTATCCTGTCAACAAGCACAGGATAAATGTGCTTGTTGACAGGAGAAACTGCTTCTACAGGGATGGGGTACACTTAAATAGAAAGGGTGCAAGAATATTTGCTGATGCTATTGAGGCAGTGTTAGGTTGGTCAGAAAACTGCTAGCTTGGGAGGGATACACAGACTAAAAGGTTAACAGTAGCCTCAGGTAGAAGCAAAAGTGATTCTTGCACTGCTTCTATTAGAATGAGCAGCAGCGTGGAAAGCATGGTGCATGTATACTTGCATGTACACCACTGCTAGGAGTATAGTTAATAAATTTGATGAGCTTGAAGTGCTAGTCAAGACATCAAAGGCAGATATTGTTGGGATATCAGAGACGTGGTATCACACAGATATAAGCAATGCAGAATTGGAATTTGGGGAGTACATTGTGTACATGAAGGATAGACAGGACAGGAAGGGAGGAGGGGTTATGCTGTTAGTTAAGAAACACATAAAATCTAAGGAAGTGCATCCAGTTGATGTTGGTGGACAATGCAATGTAGAGTCTGTTTGGTGTGAAATAAGCGCTGGAAAGGAAAAATGGGAGTAGGTGTGTGTTATAGACCTAATGAATCTGATCAGTATAATGAGCAATTGTGCAGAGAAATAGAGTGGGCTTGTAAATCAGAATGTCTTATAATGGGGGATTTTAACTTTCCAGATATCGACGAGAACTTGTGGGTTGGTCATTCGCACACTAGCAAGACTTTTGTGGATTTATTGGATGACTGTTTTCTACAGAAACACATTCGAGAGGCAACCTGAGGGAGTAATACTCTTGATCTGATTACCAGCAGTGATTATTTATGCGTTAAGAATGTGCAGATAAAGGAACCACTGGGTGATAATGATCACAATGTACGGATGTGGGAATTACTTAGAGATGTAACTACCATCAAGGCTAAAGGGAAGGGCTTTTGCTTTCGAAAAGGTGATTACAGTGGTCTCAGACAGTTTTTAAATTCTGTACAGTGGGATCAACTGATGATGTTACCAGTGTTGAATTCTAAATGGAAAGCCTTCAGGGACTTAATTTTGGAAGCCACTAGGCTTTTCATTCCCACTAAGAAATACTGTTTGAAGTTTAGTCCTAAATGGATGTCAATGAGGCTTGTGGCAGAGAAGAAGAATGTATGGGATGCATATAAAGTATCAGGTGACACAAGCCTGTGGCAGGTATAAACTAGTCTGTAATCAAGTCACAAAGGGGGTTAGGCAGGTGAAGGCAGATTACGAGAAATCTTTGGTAAAGGATGCAAAGAAAAACAGCAAAGAGTTCTTTACTTAGTAAACTCTAGAAGGAAAGGGATGAATCAGATTGGACCACTTAACATAGATGGGTTGACTATTGATGATCGTGCTCAGGTAGCTGATAAACTGAATGAGTATTTTGCATCTACATTCACACATGAGGAGTCATTCAATGAGTGGAGTCCCAGAAGTTTATCAAATGCAACAGGGAGCTAAGTGATTTTGTAATAACTGAGAGCAAAGTGGAGGAGAAATTGTTGAAGTTAAACATAAGGAAGGCACCTGGGGTGGGCAGGATCTATCCAGTTATATTAAAGGAGGCAGCAAAGGAAGTAAGCAAACTCTTAGCCATAATTATGAGAGGTTCCTTGGACTGAGGGGAGGTCCCCATGGACTGGAGGTGTGCAAATGTATCAACAATTCACAAAGAGGGTTCAAAAGGTGACACAAGTACCTACAGACCTGTTAGTTTAACTTGTATTCAGGGGAAAATAATGGAATAACTGGTTAAAGAAGCATTACAGGATCATCTAGACAAGACTGCAGTAAAAGGAGGTCTTGTCTGACTAATTTGATTGGATACTATGATGTGGTCACAAAGGAACTGAATGCCAAAAATCATTTTGATATCATATACTGGGATTTCAGGAAAGCTTTTGATACTGTTGCCCATGGAAGACTGCTGTACAAATTGGAGAGGTATGGCATTAAGGATAAGTTGCTACAATGGATAAAGGGATGGTTGAGTAGGAGACGACAGAGAGTGGTAATCAGTGGACACTGCTCTTCGTGGACAAATGTTGTTAGTGGAGTTCCCCAGGATTCGGTGTTGGGCCCATTGTTATTTTGTATATTTATCAATGATATTGATGAAGATATATCAGGTTTAATGTCCAAGTTTGCAGATGATACAAAGGTTAGCAGTGTTGTTAACGACAGTAAAGACAGTATGCTACTCCTACTGGATCTAGACATGTTGGGCAAATGGGCTGAGAAGTGGCAATTGAACTTTAACATTGACAATACAAAGTGCTGCATATGGGTAGCGATAACTGAAGAGAAACATACTAACTCTGTGGTACTACACTCAGAGAAGTGGAAAGTGAAAAAGACCTAGGGGTAATTGTGCAGTCAAATATAAAGTTATCTGAGCAGGGCAGACGGGTGCCAGGGCAAGTCATGGAGTCTTGCCAATGATATATAGGAATTTTGCTAGCAGGGACAGGGAGGTGATAATCCCATTATACAAGGCAATGGTCAGGCTACACCTAGAGTACTGTGTACAGGCCTGGAGGCCTCATTTTAGGAAGGATGTGGAGTTGCTAGAACGAGTATAAAGAAGGGCAACAAGATTGGTGAGGGGAACATTGAGGTGCTCTTACAAGAAAGGCTAAGTTATATCTCCCTGAAGTTGCCTGATCCCTAGATGCTGCAATTTGCAGAACTGAAGCTTTTCTAGGTAACGTTTCCGTCACCAATTTGATTGCCCTTTCTGTACCTGTTCCAGCAGATCTACTTCCTTCTTGAAGTGAGGCCTCCAGACCTGTATACAGTAGTTAAGATGTGGCCTAACCAAGGCTTTATACGAAGGGATAATCACCTTGATATTCCTGCTAGCAGAGTTTCTGTGTCATTGACAAAACCCCCATGAGCTGTACTGGTAGCCTGGCTGCACTGCTCTGGGATTTTCATGTCTGATTGCACAATTACCCCACGTATTTTTCAATCTCTACTAATCTGAGTGTAGTACCACACAGTTGATAAATCACTCTGGGATTACTGTTACCTATATGCAGTACCTTGCAAAACTTCAACTACCATTTCTCAGCCCATTGACTCAAGTTACTAGATCTTATTGCTGTAGCTCATACTGATTACTGTCATTAACCCTCCCTCTGCAGCCATTGTATCATCTGCAAATTTAGACATTAAACCTGATGATATACCTTCAATATGATTGATAAATATTGAAAACGGCAATGGACTCAGCACTGAACCCTGGGGAATTCCACTAATAACATTAGTCCATGAAGTGCAGTGCCCATTGATAACTACTCTGTCTTCTTCCACTTAACCATTACTTTATCTATAGCAGTAACTTGCAATGTGCCCTTAATGCTACATTGCTCCAATTTGTATAGAAATCTTTTATGTGCAGCAGTATCAAAAGCCTTCCTGAAATCCAAGTATATGATGTGAAAATTATTATTTTTTTTGCATCCAGTTCCTTTGTCGCTGCTTCATAGTAAACTGTCAGATTGGTTTGAGAAGACCACCCCTTGACAAATCCATGCTGTGATTGAAGTATAATTGCATGCCTGTCCAAAGAGTGCTGCATTCTTCTTTAACCAGTGATGCCATTATTTTCCCTGGAACAGATGTTAAACTAACAGCTCTGCAATTATTCATGTTGCCTTTTGATCCCCCCTTTATGAATTGGGGATATATTTGCACATCTTCAGTCCATAGGGACCTCCCCTGAATCCAAGGATGTGCTCATAATAATGGTTAAGGTTTTGCTTACCTCCTTTGCTGCCTCCCATAATATAATTGGATAGATTTCATCCACCCCCAGGTGGATTAAAAACAAGTTCTGTTGATTGCTTTTTCTTTTCTCATATCTACAAGCTTGCTGTCAGTGGATCTGACCATTTGAAAATCCTGGTGAGCAGTGTACTGCACATGCAGTCTTGCTATTGATGGAACCGACCATATGAAAATCTTAACAAGCAACTTGCTGCACATCTCATCTTTGTATCTTAGCAGAGTTCTCAAAATCCTTGCCCTTGTGGGTAGCATAGTTGGTAGGATCACCATCCTCCCCACACCATGTGGAAAAGATATCAATTTGAGTCCCATCGATGACATGAGGAATATTTACGGGCCTTTTTTACAATGTGGCTGAGTTAGTTGGTCTCAGGCAAGGATAGCCGGTTTATTCTCCCAGAAACTGGTTTTTTGTCCAGCAAACAGAAAATTGATCTTAGAACACATGCAATTTACAGACAATATACATGGTGCAATATGGCCTTTGTCGTTAATGCTCCTAACACTTACAATGACACAAAATTCCCTCTGTACTAAGAGCAGTTTGGTGTTGTGAAGAGTGCCTTTTAGGCTACTTTTTCAATTGCATATTCTCAAAATTAAAAATAATGGAAATGAATTGAGAAAGAAAAAAACGACATGGAATGCAAGTTACCACTTATTAGATACTGTTATTCGCCTTTCATTTTCGAATTTTGTGCACCATAAAGTGTGTGAAATTTTTTATGCATGTTGCTCTTTATCTCAATGTTTATTATTCAAAAATATTAATGAAAGAAGACTGTTGAAAGAGTCAAATTAATCTTTCAATGGTACATCATTTATGATCATTAAAACAGTTGGTACTATAGATAATGTTGTAGAGCTCTATAAAGAACATGATCTAAAATCAGACATAATTTCAAGCTTCATTGTGTTAGTACCAGATAGTTTTCCCTCTATCATTATGAATAATTAAAAGTAGAGTGAATTTGCTGGTACTGTACCTTATTGGTGTACTCCCAATATAATTCTGGATAAATGATTAAAAAAAATTCAGAGACCATACCAAGTAAAATTTGTATATACAGATAACCCTCGTATAACACGGTAGTTTGATTCCTACAAAATCTTGTGTAATGCAAAACCGTGTTATACGAGACTAAGAACCAGTATAAAAAGCAGGATTACGTTCCAAAAGCTAACAAAAATATACCTTTTTTGATTTTTATAACTATCTGAAACTTAATTTTTATAGTCGTAATAATTTAATATTTTAACTATTATTTTTATAATAGTAGTAACTTAAATAGTAATAACTGAACAAACGTCTTACCTTACAAACTGTGATACTTATATGTCAGATAACGTACTTTCATTTAATTTTCTTCCTCTTCATCACTGCTAAGTACAGGTGCCTCCGTAGCCAGGTGGGCAGGAGCAGCAGTGCATAGCACGCCCTTCTTGATTAGACTGGGGTTCAAGCCCCGTGCCCATCAAATACGGAGGATGCGGAAAGGTCAGTGAATGACTACCGCATATCCCTGGAGCAATATGGCCTTAGTTGCTAATGCTCCTAAAATCCAAATAACAAACAAGCTGCTAAGTACAGTCTCTTCTGCAGCATCTAGATTTCGTGTACCTTCTGCTCTCTTTAAAAGTTACTCTTTGAACTCACAATTTTTTATGGTCTCAAACAAGCACAAGTTCAATAGCACAGAATATCTCACAACAAAATACAGTGGATCCCCGCTATGATACCTGAAAATCGGAAGAATGTTTTCCAGCTAGCAAAATAAAAATAAATTTATGCTTACATACATAGTTTAATTAATACACCTTGTAATATGCACATACTAATTGATATTTCTGTTCACTGACTTTTTTTTTGGTTGTAAAATTTAAAACAGTAAAGTGATAAGCAATTAATAACAAAGAACATGGCATGCACAGGTTGCAACAAACATGATACACACAAGTGAGATACGTAATAATGAGTTTCTGAAAATTTGTTTTTTATATGATTGAATATTTCATGGAAGGGAAACACATTTCACCATAATGATGTGAAAACCCACAGAATTCTAGCTATCTGTACTATAGCAAATGCAAGAAGATCGAGTTTACTACCTGTTTATAATTGATTACACTAACAGAAAAGACCAATAAACCAAAACTGCAAATTGTTTTTATTGTTTTATGGTAGTGACCTCCAGAAATATGCTTTAGAAAAATACCATGAAGGCGATTATGACTAACGAGTCAACAGCAGGGATTCACTAAAAGGAATGGAAATGTTGAAAATTGCATCTAACATAATAGCAGGGTTTTCCCAGCACAAAAGCTCAAAAATAGTGATTTTTGAGCTTTTCCACAATTCTCAAACTGTATTAGAGCGAAACCTTGTTGAGAAGTACCGTGTTGTGCAAGGATTGCAGCAATTTATCAATCGTGTTAGAGCGAAACCATGTTGTAGAAGTACCATGTTATACGGGGGGGTTGCCTGTATTTAGGAAGGTACAGAAAATCATTTTTCTTCAGCCAAACAGTTAATGTAGGCTTGTTTGAAATATGTGTCATTGGTGTAGCCCTGACACTACAGGGTTAATTAAGCAAAAAAAAAAAAAAATTAAGAATTATTGATAAACTGGCCTGCTTAATTAACCCTGTATTATTGTTGGAAACTAAACACATGCCACTATTCATTAATGACAAACTTGATATCACTAAAATATTGAAAAAAGATGTTAATGGTTTCAGTTTGATATGGAGTTGGGAAGTAAACAGTTTGGACAAAAAAAAAAATAAACAATAAATAAAAAATAAAAACAAAAAAGGTAGCAACAACAAGGAGTCAGTTTTAAAATTGTCTCTGATTATCATTCACAATTTGGATAATTCATAACTCACTATATATCTATAAATATGAACTTTACATTTTACAGATTAAAATTTTATATGATAAATTTGCAAATTGATATGTATTCAACTCAAAATTTGTCTTTACAGCCATAGAATGACAGAAATAGTTGAACTTTGGCAATCTCTAGTTGAAGCTACTGAAAGGAAAGGGGGCAAACTTGCAGAGGCCTCTGCCCAACAGCAGTTTAACCGTGGTGTGGAAGATATAGAAATTTGGCTTTCAGAGATTGAAGGTCAACTTTTATCTGAAGATTATGGAAAAGTAAAGCTACTTTAACTCATCTTAATTTTAAACTGTAATTTTTTCTATTAAACTGTAAAACAAGATATGAGTAGAGTATATTTGTGCAATTAGCATTAGCATTAGTAGAGGCATATGATGCAAGAAAGCAAGCTTATTCAGCATCAGCCAAAAAAAAAAAAAAAACAAAAAAACACACCACTCCCATTTCACCCCTCCGTTCGTTCGAAATACCTGTCCAGTTGAGCCTTAAATTTGTTTAGGCTATCAACTTCAACAACAAGTGATGGAAGTCGGTTCCACCAACCAACCACCCGCTGGCCAAAGGCAAATTTCCGCACATCTATCCGACATCCGTCCTTCCTCAATTTGAATTTATGCCCTCTGAGGTGATTATTCTGAGCAAGATGAAGAATCCCATTGGCATTGAGCATGCTCAAACCATTCAAAGCCTTATACACCTCTATCAGATCACCTCGCTGGTGCCTAGTCTCCAGACTCTGTAATTTGCAAAACTTAAGCCTTTCTTCGTAAGAGCAACCCTTTGTTCCATTCACTAATCTTGTTGCTCTTCTCTGTACCCGTTCCAGCAGCTCTACATCCTTCTTGAAATGAGGCCTCCAGACCTGTATACAGTACTCAAGATGTGGCCTAACCATTGCCTTATACAAGGGAATAATCACCTCATCCCTGCTAGAAAAATTCCTGTATATCATTGACAAGACACCATGAGCTACTCTTGCAGCTCGTCTGCACTGCTCAGAGAACTTCATATCTGCCTGCACAATTACCCCCAGGTCCTTTTCATTCTCCACCACTGTCAGTGTAGTACCGCAGAGTTGATACGTTGCTCTGTGGTTACTGTTTCCCATATGTAGTACTTTACATTTGTCAATGTTAAACTTCATTTGCCACCTCTCAGCCCATCTGTTCAACCTTTCCAGATCCTGTTGCAGCAGCATAGTGTCAGTAGTGTCCTTAACAACCCTGCCAACCTTTGTATCATCTGCAAACTTGGACATTAAACTTGATATACCATCATCAATATCATTCATAAACACTGAAAACAACAACAGACCCAACACTGAACCCTGAGGAACTCCACTAATAACATTAGTCCATGTTGAGCAGTGTCCATTGATTACCACTCTCTGTCTTCTGCCACTCAACCATCCCCTTATCCATAGCAGCAATTTGCCTCCAATGCCACACTGCTCCAATTTGTGCAGCAGTCTTCCATGTGCAACAGTATCAAAAGCCTTTCTAAGATCCAAATATATAATATCAAAGTTATTCCCTGCATCCAGTTCTTTTGTGACTACATCATAGTATCCAATCAAATTGGTCAGGCAAGACCTGCCCTTAACAAAACCATGCTGCATCTGAGCTATAACTGAATTCTTGTCTAGATGATCCTGCAGTGCTTCTTTAACCAGTGCCTCCATTAATTTACCTGGAACCGAAGTTAAACTAACAGGTCTATAATTACTTGTGTCAGCCTTTGATCCTCCTTTGTGAATTGGGGTTACATTTGCACATCTCCAGTCTATGGGTACCTCCCCTGAGTCCAAAGAAGCTCTCATAATTATGGCTAGGGGTTTGCTTACTTCCTTTGCTGCGTCCTTTAATATAACTGGATAGATCCCATCCACCCCAGGTGCCCTTTTTATGTTTATCCTCAACAATCTCTCCTCCACTTTCCTCTCAGTTATTACAAAATCATCTAGCTTACTGCCAATGTTTACTTTACCTACTTCATTCTCCTTCCTGAATAACTCCTCATGCGTGAATGTAGATGCAAAATACTCGTTTAGATTGTTAGCCACCTGAGCAGGATCCTCAACTGTTGAACCATCAATATCCAGTGGACCAATCTGATTCATCCCTTTCCTTCTTGAGTTTAAATAGGTAAAGAACTCTTTTCTGTTTTTCTTTGCATCCTTTGCCAAGGATTTTTCGTAGTCTGCCTTTGCCTGCCTAATCTCCTTTGTGACTTGGTTACAGACCAACTTATATCTATCATAGGCTTCCATGTCACCCATTAATTTGTATGTATTCCATGCATTTTTCTTCTCTGCCACATGTCTCATTAGTTCATCTGACAACCATTTAGGCCTAAACCTTGAACAATATTTCTTAGTTGGTATGTAAAGCCTGGTAGCTTCCAAGATTAGTTCCTTGAATGCTTCCCATTTTGAGTTTGCTATTGGTAACATCATCAGTTGGTCCCACTGTATAGAATTTAAATACTGTCTCAGACCATCATGGGTGCCTCCGTAGCCAGGTGGGAAGGAGCAGCAGTGCATAGCACACGCTTCTTGATTAGACCGGGGTTCGAGCCCGTCACCACCAAATACGGAGGATGCGGAAAGGTCAGGGAACGACCACTGCATATTCCTGAGCAATATGGCCTTAGTTGCTAATGCTCCTAAAAACCAAATAACAAATACTCTCAGACCATCATAGTCGCCTTTACGAAAACAAAAACTCTTCCCTTTACCTCTGATGGTAGTTACCTCCTTGAGTAAATCCCACTTCAACACACTGTGATCACTGCCACCTAGTGGTTCATTTATCTGCAGATTCTTAATGCATGAAGAATCCCTACTGATAATCAGATCAAGAGTATTGCTCCCTCTTGTTGCCGCACGAACATGCTGATGTAGAAAACAATCATCCAATAAATCCACAAAAGCCTTGCTAGTGTGTGAGTGACCAACCCACAAATTCCAGTCAATATCTGGGAAATTAAAATCCCCCATTATAAGACTCTGATTTACTGGCCCACTCTGTTTCCCTGTACAGTATCTTATTATACTCATCAGAGTCATTAGGCCTGTAGCACACTCCTACTCTCAATTTTGATTTCCCTATGCTTATGTCACACCAAACTGACTCGACACTGCCCTGTCCATCGATGTCGACTGGCTTCACTTCCTTGGATTTTATGTGTTTCTTAACTAATAGCATAACCCCTCCTCCCCTCCTGTCCTGTCTATCCTTTCTATACACATTGTATTCCCCTAATTCCAGTTCTGCATTCCTTATATCTGTGTGACACCATGTCTCTGATATCCCAACAATATCTGCCTTTGATGTTTTGAGCAATACCTCAAATTCATCAAATTTATTTACCAAACTCCTAGCATTGGTGTACACGCAGGTATACATGCACCTGTTTCTATTCCTAGCTACCCTAACACAACCCATGTGTTTACTTGTACCGCAATGACTCCCAGCAGTCTCTGAAATATCCTGCATTTTGTTTTTCAGGCTTCTGCTCATTTCAATAGAAGCAGTGCAAGAATCACTTCCACCTCTGCCAGTGGCTACTGTTAATTTATTAGTCCTTATATCCACCCAACTAGCAGTTTTCCGACCCTCCTAACATTGCCTCGACAGCATCAGCAAAAATTCTTGCACCCTTTCTATTTAAGTGTATCCCATCCCTGTAGAAGCAATCTCTCCTGTTAACAAGTACAGTCCAGGCTGAAAAAAATTCTACCCCTTGAGCCTTGCACAATCCCTCCAGGGCCGAATTGATCGACAAGGCTCTCATCATATACTCCCTTCTATCGTGTCTGGGCAGAATTGCAGACACTTTCAAATTCAACCCTAATTCACGGCTTTTTTTCAACAGTGACCTGTACTTGCTAAGTAATTCCGCCGGTCTCCTACTCTTAATATCATTAGTGCCAACGTGTACAACTATATCACCTTTTGTGCCCTTAAAAGATGATATCCGCTCTACAACGTCATCAACCTTTGCCCCTGGCAGACATACCCTGGTCCTATTCCACCTATCCTTTTTACAAAGCATGTTCCCCGTTTCCCTGACAATAGAGTCACCAACAACTACTAGTTCCTGTGGGACCAGCGCATTCTGCCTAGGGGGCTGCCTCTGTGTTGCCTGATGACCAAGTGCAAGCTCTGGCGTTGATGTGGGCAGCTGAGAGCTTGATGGGCCCCTCAATTTATTTACTTCGAGGGCATCCACCCTGTCCTTCAAGCTCTCATAAAGGCCCATAACAACGCTGAGTTGTCGCCTGATTTCCTTGCACTCCTTACATCGTGCACACACAAAGACATCCCCCTTGGCAGTATCATGTCCCGTACCCGACTGCTCCGCAAACATCAAGCAAACAGTGCGTTTTAAAAGACTGTGATTCAGAGGCCAACTGCCCCCCCCCTCAGTTCTCCCCTGAGCCACAGCACTCCCATTAGCTTGAGCCTTTTGCTTTGCTGCTCTGGTCTGAGTCATGATTCTGATTTAATTCAATAAAATTTCAATTTCAGAACAAAATTAAATCCTTAAGTTATATCCCAAAACAGTTATAACGCTATATTTATTTTTTCGGTATTGAGTGTTTTCTACGAGTTCCCTTTATACAACTTCCGTATCACGTGTACCACTATAGTTATGTATTAATTATTTGTTATGGTTAAGTCGTTATATATATATATATATATATATATATATAGAGTTAAAAGCTTATGCTATCGTGTAAAAATGACGGGAATTCACGAACGGTACTTCTACGGACTCGTAAGTATTGATTAGCTTCCAAATCTTGCTATCTCAATTTAGAATAAACTAAGGTTCCTGACTAGGTCTATAATCTACTTATAGAAGATAATTTGATATAACAATTGGTTAATAAATCGACTAAATTTGGTTAAAAAAAAAAAAAAAAACCTCCCGTTCAATTTGTAACACGTGGATTTGCTACCGTTACCGATACTAAGTAATACCTACAAAATCTCTGTCTAAGTTAAACTTTAAACTAAGTATCGTAACTAGGAATATAAAGCTACTCTAGAAAATAAGTTAATATGCCAATTTAAGCTAATAAATCAGAAAATAAATCAGGAAAAACTTCTCTGTTCCAAGAGCATCAAAGAGCTTCGTCCGCACAGGCTACCCTCGTTCCCAAACTCCCTTAAATTCATTTAATGAAGGTTCAAAATTCAACATTCTTTAAATGTTGATTTTTGAACCTTCATTAAATGACTAATTTCATTAAGGATTTAATGGAAAAATCCAATTAAACAGAAATACTAACACTCATTCTGTAGTAAATGATCGTACTGCCTGTCCTCCTTGTTTGTATAGACTTTATAAACAGTGACAACAGAGTTCACCATTTGTTACTTGTTTGCAGATGTCTGGGTTTGAATTCCATTGGAGACAAGAAATTCTCAATTGGTGCTATAGTTCATTTCAGGTGAATTAATAACCCCCCCCCCCCAGAGTTATTCTAGGTTTTTTTAGCTCACACAGTACACTAATTGGCCCAAAACCACATTCTAATATAGACATGTGATAAAGAATCAAAATAGTTAATCTGCCAGGGTACTCTCACTATTCCTACAAATAGCTAATCATTTAACTATTGCCCTTCCCTATTTGTGAGGACTCAGTACTTTTGTATTCCTGATGGTGGAAATGAAAGCTTTAGCAATTCACTTAAATAACTATATGATTTTAGTATTTGAAGTATTGGAGAAATGAAAATTTCTTGTTGTAATTGATAAAGCATTTCTTGAGTGAACTGCACTTACAGAAAAACCATATAACAAAACAAAAAAAACCTGCCACTTCATTTGTTCAGTCCTAATAATGTCCAGTACTTTAAATTTATTAAACTACCCACCTCCAAAACACTAGGTGGAAGTTTATTTCAAAAGTCAATTACTCTGTGACTGATGGCAGTTTCTGCAGTTATATTCTGTAACCATCTTTTTTTGATTTAGATTTTTGAACCCCTTATTTTGAGAAAGAGTAAAGTTGCTGTTAGTTTACATATCCCTTCTAAAGTCTTACACTTCACTTAGGTCACACAGATGAATAGTTTCTAGATGGTGAAATTTACAGGATGTGTCTTTCTTGGTAAGAATATCCTTTTATGTTCCAAACTAATCTTGTTACTCTTCTCTGCCTTCTTTCCAACAGATGTGTTCTTCCTAAAATGAGGAAGTGATTCCAAACTTGTATGCAGTATTCCAGAGATGTTTCCTAACCATATTAGCGATATACTAGAATAGCCCCATTGACTATTATGGCAATCTGTCTACATTTCTCAGAGAACCTTGTCAGACTGTACATACAAGTACTACTGAGTCTTTTTTTCTTACCAACTATTTTGAGTTTGATGCTACTTAAATGTTATGTTATTCTGGAATTACTGCTATCCAAATGCCAGTGCCTTGCATTATCTGTGTTAAATAAAACTTTCAATAGCCATTTTTCAGCCCATTTTATTTAGATCCTCTTCAAGTAGCATACCCTCATTAATCACTTTGCCTACCATTGTATCATCAGTAAACTTACACATCCAACTCAAAAATACCTAAAATTTGTCCATGAAGAGCAGTAGAAATTTATAACGGCCCTTTGTCTCCTGTCAGTTAACCATCTATTACAGTATTAAAAGCTTTACTGAAATCCAAGTATATGATGCCAAAATTATTCTTGTATTCAGTTCCTTCATGATGATCTTATAGTAGTTAATCAGATTGGTTGCGTATGATCTCCCTTTAACAAATCCATGCAGTGATTGCTTTGTAGCTCTGTTTCTATCAAGATAGTCATTATGCAGGAGGTTCTTTTATTCTGTTTTTACTTACTTCATTGTTGTCTTTGGAACTTGCCTAAGTTAACTTCAAATCTGAATGGACTGGCAAAATTTGATTCTCACTTACCACACTGCAGTATGGCTAATGAATAACCTTAATCTCTATGCAGACCAATGATCACAAGAAAAAGAATAGAACAGATTCATTTAAGGAAGTGTTCATGTAAAAATATGAATTGTACTTTCTGTAAACTTAATAATTAATCATTTAAACATTTAATTTTGAACCATAACCCATTGCCTTTCCTCATGTAAATTCTCCAGTGATCTCTTTTCTCAGGGTCTTCTAGTTCATCTTATGTACCTAACTTTCAATTATTATTAACTTTGGTGGTGGCAGTACTCCTCATTGTAGAAAACAGTGATGGGTCACTTGACTGGTGACCAGCTTTCTTTTAAATTTCTGGAAAAAGTTTTAGCTTTTTTAAAATTTTTCAGATTGCAGTATTTCTTCCTTTCTTAATGTATTGCAATACTGTACATAAGTTTATTTAGCTTGTATATAACTATGTAAATTGTATATGGTTTTTGTTTTTAATACAAAATTAAATATTTAAAAAACAGTTTTTTACACCATTTTATTTAAAAAATGGAAAAAAATTAATTTTGATGAAAATTAAAAAAAAAAAGATATAAAATATAAATAAAAAAAAAAAAAGTAAAGTGCAGCCATTATCAACCCACTGCAGGGTGGAAGCCTCCTCAACAATTCATGCTGAGGGAAATGGACCATAATCTGCCACGCTGGTCCAGTGCGGGTTGGCAGATCGACCGTATTCAGCAGTCAGGGGCTTGAACCCCGGTCTACTCAAAGAGCGTGTGCTACTGCACTCCCGCTCCTGCCCACTCGGCTACGGAGGCCGTCAAAAATATAAATATGAATCTATTAAACTCTTCCTTTTTAGTTTTAGTTTTCCTTTCAGTTTAAAAAGACCATTACGCTCTCAATTTTAAATGTGTGCATGCACATATTTTTGCTTATTGTGTGTACAATTACTCTTAAAAAATTATAAATTTATATATATAATATAATATAAAGTATAACGTGTTTAATTAAGTATATAGGAGATGGAAAAAATAATGGAAACACTTGTGGTAAGAGTTACAGGTATGAGCTAATATAGTGCTGGACCACCCTTTGCTTTTAAAACAGCTTTTATTCTACATGGAATAGATTCGAATAAATCTTGAACCATCTTAAGAGGAATATTGGCCCATTCTTCATGGAGGAATATTTCAAGCTCCTTGCAGGATGAAGGCGGAGGAAATTGCTTTTTGCTCTCCTCTCCAAATATTCCCTCATTGGCTCAGTTTCATTTATACCTTATGTAATTTTTTTTATTTAAATAAACATCAGCTTTTATTGTCTTCCCTTCACAGTACTATCTGCAAGGAAAAAAATCATTCACTGCATGTTCATAAATACATCATAGAGCTTTAAAAAAAACTGCTACTTTGATATCTGGTGTTTGCATTATTTTGTCCACTCCCTGTTTGAAATATGTTATATACACATTTATAGGAATATCAGATTTAGGAATTAGTAGCTCTTTGACAAATGTAATATATGTGTGTGCATGCACACACAAACTCACATTCACACTTACTCATTTTGTGTACATGTCATGTGGTGTGGTCAGAGGCAATGGTATAGCAGTGTAGCTAATAGCAGGCAAAATTAGGTAAGGAATTAGGATAGAAATACATTCTACTACCTTTGTATAAACTAATAACCTAGAGTGTGGAAAAATAGTTGGAAGAAAGTGAAAAGTGAATATTTCATGAATGTGGAATTCCAGAAGGAATGATTTTTGGTTGGATGAAAGAGGAAAAAAGAATGTGTTCATTCATAGACTCTGTAGAAGATGAAGTAGGCCTCCAAAGAGGGTAAACTAGACTTTGTGAAAATTGATGTGGATCAATGCTTGTACAAGTGGTTTCTAAAGAAGCACAGTGAAGTAGTAGTAGAAGAGGCATGTGATACAAGAAAGCAAGCTTATGTAGCATCAGCCAAAAAAAAAAAAAAAAAACCCACTCTAAACGTTTTTTCAGTTTCTCCTTGAATTTATTTAAGCTATCAACCTCCACAATGACAGTTGAAAGTTTGTTCCAGCCTACCTGCTGGCTAAAGGCAAATTTAAGCACATCTATTCTACAACTGTCTTTCCTCAATTTGAATTTATGCACCCTCAGGTTCGTAATTTGAGCAAGAGGAAGAATCCCATCAGAATTGACCCTGCTCAGCCCATTCAAGGCCTTATACACCTCAATCAGATTTTGAAGTGTATTTTGTCTGCAATTTGCAGATCTTAAGCCTTTCTTCATAAGAGGACCCCTTCTTTCCCCTCGCCAATCTTGTAGCCCTTCTCTGTACTCACTCAAGCAACTCTACATCCTTCCTAAAATGAAACCTCCAGACCTGTATGCAGTACTCAAGGTGTGGCCTGACCATTGCCCTATACAAAGGTATAATTACCTCTTTTTCCCTACTAGCAAAATTCCTGTATATCATTGACAACACCCCATAACCTGCTCTGGCACCCTGTCTGTACTGCTCAGAAACCTTCATATCTGACTGCACAATTGCTCCCAGGTCTTTCATTTTCTACCACCCTAAGTGTAGTACCACACAGTTCTGAGCGATATTTTTATTTCATGGTTCGGAAATATCTTCAGTGTTTGTATAATGAGTGATATTTTTGTTTCATGGTTTGAAAATGAGTTTTTACTATTGGTGAGATGACCTGCTATTCAGAAAACTTTGTTTTGAAAAAAGAACTTTGTTTAGAATAAAATTCTTTTCTTTTTTTTTTTTTTTTTGGAGGGGGGGGGGAACTCTGTTACTGTTGGATCACTTCCCAGCTCATCCTTCTGCTGATTTCCTGAAATTGAAAGATGACAAGATCAGAGTTGCATTTCTGCCAGGGAACATAACTGCATTAATTTAGGCCATGGATCAGGGCATTTTTGAACCTTCAAAACCTACTGTCGTGGTGAGTCACTTGCTGGTATTGTGAACTCTGAAATTCAAGTTCTGTAATTTTTGAAAACATTAACACTAAAAGACATTGCATACAATATTGGATTAGCATAGGAGAAAGTAAGCTCAACAGCAATTTACAACTTCTGGAAAACTGTATTTGGATGATATGGACCTTGAATTTGCAGCATTTTCAGAACAAGGAGATAAGGCTACTTATAATGTACTTGGTGGCAGTTTTGGAGAAAATGATTTGGCTGCTTGGATTGAGGTGGATCTGGAAGCTCTAGTTGGACATTACCTGAGTGAGGAAGAAATTATTACCTCTTTGAACAGTGGGAAGACAATTGACAAACAGATGGCCAGTGACATAGGGTGTGACTGAGAAGGTAATATGGATGACTTGTATAAGGAAAAAGCACTAGAAATTAATGAAATGCGTGATGGCATGGTTAAGAACATCAGAGTGATAATGAACATCCTCATTTATTGCATCTGACCACTATTAAGAATTATATATTGAAATAACACTGTCATCAGTTCTGGCAAACTAAATTACATGACTGTTTCAGAATGGATGTGTAAAATCAAAGTCCATAATAGCATTGTGTATTAGTAGAATGTAGAGGGAATGATGTAACTTTTAATACTTTGTATCTTTTAGTCTGTATAATCATAAAACATTAGTAAATAAAGTATTTATTTACTAAGTAAAGTGTATTTATGTTGAAAAAAAAAAAAAAAAACTGGTTGGAAAAATAGTAAAAATTCTTTTGGCTATAATGCACTTTGTTTATAACACGGGTATTAAAGTTGTCACCTGACACTTGTATATATCGAGGTTGCCTTCCTCATCTCTTCCATCATGCAATATGACTAATGACTTTTGAGGTTATGATTAACATCATGGCGAGATCCAATCTTCCTTACATTTTGAGGGTACAGCTCTAAAACGGTGTTCTCAGGACGACTGCTAGTTAGTAAACCGGACTGAACCTATTGGTAACTCTTTAGGAGGCTTCCAGATCAGCTATTGTATAATCTTGCTACCTCTACTCTGCCAGATGAGTAGAGAAAACCCCCCTACTGGAGGGAGTCTGAGTAGTGTGTATGCAGGGAGCATTGTCCGAGGCCACATTATGTCAAGGATCTGGGTATATTCTTACCATGTGTACTCCATATCCAAAAATTTCATTACTTCTTATAGCATGCCCCCCCACCCACTTTTTCTTACTATTGAATGCACCATGAATTATCAAACTAATAGAGTAAGCTTATCTGCGAAAAGATCTAAACCTCCCAAACACTTCTTAGTTCATTTCCCAAAATATACGTGGTCTCAATTCTAATCTTAGTGATGTCCATTTTCACTTGCAGTCTGCCAAACCCCATGTACTTTTTCTGACAGAATCTCAGTTATCGGTTGATTCAACTACTGCTCATCTCAGTTGCCCAAACTATTTGCTGTATGATTCCTTTCGCCTCAAAGGTGATACTTGTGCATATATCTGTTCTGATATTCCCTGTCATAGACTTGGTAATTTGGAATATCCTCTTTTTGATCTTCTCTGGCTCGAAATCCCTCTACCTCATTGTGTCAAATTCATCTGTTGTCTCTACCATTCTCCCAACTCCACTAATCACTTGGAGCTCTTTGACTTCCTCTCTTTGCAACTTGACTTTCTCCAGTCCAACTTTCCTAACAGTGAGGTAATTTTCCTTGGTGATTTTAATGTTCACAACTCCAGCTAGCTTCCGTTTTCTTTTCACACCGATTTTTCTATTCACACTGATCCAGCTGGTCAAGATGCTGAGGCTCTTGCAATTTCTAATGAACTGGCACAGATTGTTCATTTACCTACAAGAATACCAGACAATCCTAACCATATAGCCAACACTTTGATCTTTTTCTTACAAACAACCCTTCTAAGTACACGGTCGAAGTGAGTGGTCCTTTAGGTACCTCAGATCACAACTTGGTGATTGTCTCTTTTTCCAATGGAACCTTTATCTCATGGCATTTTCCAACCTCGTATTGTTTGGCATTACAAGAATGCGATGACCTGGGAGATTTCTTTTCTTCTTTTCCTTGGTTGGATTACTGTTTCAAAACTTCTGATGTCAACGTTTGCTCAAATCGTGTCAGTGAAATTATTCTTGTAGCAATGGAATCCTTTATTCCACATTCGACTTGAAAATCTTGTCCTTGATCTAAACCTTGGTTTTTCCAATAAATGTGCTAAGGCTGTTCAAGAGAAGAACATTGCATATCATAATTGGCTTGTTTCTAATTCTTCAGTTTCATTTTCTGCCTACACCAAAGCTCGCAACAATCGTGAAGCAGTCATTAATCAGTCCAAACTAGATTTTGAACAGGATAAGAGTAGAAAACTTGCTTCTTGCCCTAATGGTAGTCGAGCATTCTGGTCTCTTGTCAAAGATATTGGCCACAACTTTTTCCCATCTTTGCTCCCACCTCTGTCAAAACCAGATGGTTCTGTTGTCACTTCAGCCAAGGATAAAGCTGACCTGCTAGCATCCCATTTTTCTTCCAACTCATGTATTAATGATCTTGGTAAAACACCTCCCACCATTCCCAACACTCTTTCAGTGCCTCCTGTGGTCTTCCATCAAAAGGATGTCAGAAGGATTTTGATGAATCTCGATGCTAAGAAAGCTCCAGATGGTATTTCTCCACTTGTTCTCAAAGCCTGTGCTCCTGAACTTACTCCTGTTCTTTGCCGCCTTTTTACACTTTCTTATTCCAAAGGTTTTTTCCTTCTGCTTGGAAATTTGCTGATATCCAGACAGTTCCTAAAAAGGGTGACAAGTCCCTCCCATCCAATTATCGTTCCATTGCTATTACTTCTACTCTTTCTAAAGTAATGGAGAAATCAAATAACCACCAACTTTTAAACTACCTAGAAACCTTCCATCTGATCAATGATCACCAATATAGATTCCATCAGTGTCGATCCACAGGTGATATTCTTGCTTATGTTACCCATTTATGGACAAATTCAATGGAAAAGTTTGGTGAAACAAAAGCAGTTGCTCTTGACATCTCAAAGGCTTTCAATCGTGTTTGACAAAAAGGTCTTCTAAACAATCTTCCATCTTATGGTTTGCCAATTGTTTTTTGTAATTGGTTATCCAGTTTTCTCTCTGATCGCTCACTGAGGGTGATGGTAGATGGCTCTCTGTCTTCTAACTTCTCCACCAATGCTGGTGTCCCCAAGGTTCAGTTCTTTCCCCTACTCTTTTCCTCTTGTATATTAATGACCTTCCATTGACTGGAAATCCTATCCATAGTTTTGCCGACAATAGCACATTGCATTCCACTTTCCATTTTGAAAAACCCTGCCCTGTTCAATCAGTTTCAACTTCTCGAATATCCGCTACCAATTCCTTAAATGCCAACCTCCAGGTAATTCTCCAGTGGGGCAAAGACAACTTAGTTGACTTAAATCCATCTAAAACTCAGTCCTATCTTATATCTCACAAAAATGATTCTTCTGCTCCTATGCTTATCTTTGGTGATACTCCTATTTCTAGGCAAGATGATATATCTCTTTTTGTTATTACCCTGCTTCTAATCCCTCTTGGTACAAGCACATTACAAATATTGCTTCCTCTGCATCTAAAAAACTTGGTTTTCTCTTTCGCTTTCGACATTACTTTTCTTCCAAACAGCTGTTCATTCTGTACAAATTGCAAATCCTCTCTACCATGGAATATTGTTCCCACATCTGGGGCGGTGCCCTCAAAACCTCTCTCAGGCTTCTAGATTCCATTCAGAAGAGGGCAGTTAGTTTAATTAATGACTCCTCTCTAACAGTCTCTTCACTCACTGTCTCATAGACGTACTGTTTCTGCTGCATGCCTTTTCTACAGATACTTCCATGGGCACTGTTCTTCTGAATTGGCTTCTATAATTCCTGCTCTCTCTTTTAAAACAGTCTGAACACTTGCCGCCACCAGCCAACATCCATTTACTGTCCAACTTCAAACTCACCAGAACCAACTTTTTATTTTCCTCATTTATTCATTCAACTGCCATTTTCTGGAACAACCTTCCTTCATATGTATTTCCTGAAAATTACAGTCTATAGAAGTTCAAGTCTAATGTCAACAAATATCTTCTTTCGTCTTCTCAACCTCCAACCCAAGCATTGTACTAAGTACTATAAGTTCTAATACCTCTCGTGTTTGGGGTTTTCATAAAAAAAATGAATGTAGGAAAAAATTTGTTTTTTAATCACTAATTAACTGTTAACCTGGGATTGTTATTTTCAAGATTCGTCTTTCAGGTAATCTGCCATTGAGTTAAGTTTATGTGAAATTCCACTCTTTTTGTTATTTTTTTCATATTGATATTTGACCTCCAGATTCTCTTTTATTCATAGTGTCTACACATTCTGCATTTTGCTTTTTTTTAAATACATTTTTAAGGTATGTGGACATGCCAGCAGCAAAATGTATAATTGTTTTATAATTTGCTCTTGCTGTTATTGACTTGCTTCATTATTTTTTTTTAAATAAAAAAAATTTGTTTTTCCATGATCTTTTCTTTTATCTGTTTCCATTTATTGAATGATATGCCAGTTGACACGGGGGGGGGGGGGGAGAGAGAGAGAGAGGAGAGAGAGAGAGAGAAGAGAGAGAGAGAGAGAGAGAGAGAGAGAGAGAGAATTCCTGATTATTTGGGTTTTACTACCCTCTACTACTGATTGAATTGTGGATTTTGAATTTAAAGCATACAAAACCATGTTTCTAGCAGGACTTGCTATTGTCTTAGATTTATTAGGTACTTATTTGATGTGAAATAAAAATTTTTTTTCTGTTTTTAATAATTTTACATACTAAAATTCTTTATTTTAATGATGCTGTTTTCTTAAAAGCAAATCATATCTTTTTAATCATAAATCAAAACCATATTTTAGTTGATTTATAATGTTTTTCTCTCTTTTTCTATAGGATTTGACAAGTGTTCAGAATCATTTAAAAATGCTTTATTGGAAGCAGATGTAGCATCTCATCAGGTAGGACATTGACCTTTATTGAAATTTTAATTATTTAGTGGCTGTTCTTATAATTATTGAACTGATGTTGTAGTTTGCTTACTGTGGTTACTTGTAATCAGATTTTTGGCCTTCTCCCTATAAATACTCTTTCTATAATTAAATATACTTTCATCATTTTACTTTGAAGTCAGTAGAATCCATGAGTGTTTGTAGGTGCTTACTTTAGAAATGTATGCAGTGAAGCCATCTGTGCTCTAGATTTTACATCGAAGGAAAAGTAACAACATCTAAGTTCACCACTGACTTTTAGAAACAACCAAAAGTTGAAGGTGTAAAAGATGTATTGGATCTTAATCTTGCATAACATCAGTACATGTTATCGTGTAATAGCTATGCCATTTTGCTCTTCTGGTCTCTTCTCTTGGATTATTGGATGGATTTTTGTGGAGTATATTGTCATGTACTTGTGTGCTCTAGTACTATGCACTGCAGTGCATAACATAATTGTATCTGTTTCTGAAAAGCAGAACTTGCCAGCAATGAGAATTTGGTCTTTTAGTTATTTCATCCAAACTTCATTGCAGTCATAATTCATTTAAGAAAATTGTGTACTCTCTGCAGTGTATGTTAGCATCTCATATGTTTAAATAAAATAAGTGTGATTTTATTTATTATTAGGTATCAGTCATTCATCAGCAATCACGTGCATCTTCATTGACTCAAGCACACTGCTTGCTTGATCATATATAACTGGCTTCAAAGCATTATGTATGTATTGTTTCTGGCTATTGCATGTAATGTTTTGTGTAACCCATAATATGTAATATTTAAGTGTAAAATTGTCAGTAGGGAGGTCACTCCTGAATAGCAGCTGTAGTTTATGAATTAAGTGACTAACCCTTATGTTAACTTTATTTTTTTAAATATTTAGTTATATTATAAAAAAATTTGCACTTCACATTTAGGATCGCATAGATGGTGTTGTTATTCAAGCAAACCAATTTGCCGAACGAGGTCATTTTGATGCAGAGTCAATATTGGCCAAGGAATCTAGTTTAGTGCAACGTTATAGTGGCCTCCAACAACCTATGACAGCTAGACGTCAGCGGCTTCAAGATTCTCTGAGGGTACAGCAGCTTTTTAGAGATGTGGAAGATGAAGAATCTTGGATCAGAGAAAAAGAGCCAATTGCTGCTTCCACAAATAGAGGTTATACAGTGTTAAAATATTATATGAATATATTCTTTTTGTGTAATAGTAAAACTGTAGTTATATAAACAATGCTCAAAACATTAAGATGATATTGTAGTACTGATTTCCTAATGAAAATTCCCTTATGTTGTTGTTTTACACCTTTTACAAATATACGTTTGTGTACTTATTCATCATTGTAATGCATATAATGATGAATAAATTGTTACACAATGAATAATGATGTTGTTACACACAAAAGTGTGTAACAACATGCAAGTTACTCTTCAGCAACAATTTACCACCAACATTATTAATGTTGAGAATATAATCCTGCTATATTTACTGTGCTTTCTCATTCTTCTAAATATCTGGGCAATGGTCACTTCTTGAAGTTTATATTTGAATGGTGCCCTCCACCCAAATTTTTGTCTTTGAGAGTAGATAGCTGCCCAGAGGTTGGTCAAATAGAGTGGGTATTGCACAAGTATTTGGAGGATAATCTTATTTTAAGGCTCTGTTATTGATATCAGAAGGTTGTAGCAGCACACAGAAGGTGAAGTTAAGGCCATCAGCTTCTTCATGCCATTCCTGAAATACTTGTCTACAGAAGATTGTTCTCAAGAACACCACATCGAACATTAAAGGACAAGGTACGTTGGTAATGAGTAATGACAATTGTATGTGGGTTTTCTCTGTCCACTTATGCATGGTTCGAGAATTTAATTTCTTGTAAAACATGATTCATCTATAACCAGAACATGGCTAAGAAATTGAAGATCATGTCTACATTGCAAATTGAGTTCTCTCTCCACAGCAGCAATTGATTTATGATTTGGTGCTTGTTCAGTTGGAAATAGTATATCTGCAAAAAGCAGCTGTGGTTTTAATTTTATGGTGAGGTTCATTCATAAGAATTCTTATAAATTTCATCATAAGTTAAAACATGCCAGTTAACTTGGCAAAAGTAAACAGATTTGCAATGTCTCCTGTAATATCAGTTTAATGAATGCCACACCGTAAATGATGAGGTATTCATCATGGAACCTGAGACTCAAGTAACAATCATATTGACACTGCTAGCATGTATTCTGCCCCATGTGGTTAGTCACGACTGTTTAATTGGTATAATTCATCTAGTAGATCAACGTATTTGTGTTAGTGGTATGTATGTTTTGTACTCTTTAAAGCTAGTAGTAGTAGAGGCATGTGATGCAAGAAAGCAAGCTTATATAGCATCAGCCAAAAAAAAAAAAAAAACCCCACTTTACACATCCATTCTTTCTAAAAGTTTGCCCAGTTCCTCCTTGAATTTATTTAAGTTATCAACTTGCACAATGACTAATGGAAGTTTGTTTCAGCAATCAATTATCCGCTGGCTAAAGGCAAATTTCTGCACCTTAATCAGATCATCTCACAGGTGCCTAGACTCCAGATGCTGCAATTGGCAGAACTTAAGCCTTTCTTGGTAAGAGGACCCCCTTCATTCCCCCTCACCAATCTTGTTGCTTTTCTCTGTACTTGCTCAAGAAACCCTACGTCCTTCCTAAAATGAGGCCTTCAGACCTGTACGCACTACTCAATGCATGGCCTGAGGGATAATCATTAAGAGACAAAGGGATACCGACATCCTTTTCCTTACTAGCAAAATTCCTTAACCCTTTCAGCAGTGAGTTTGGTTCTCATGTGAAGATTCTGAGCTATCTCCGTGGAACAAGCTTGCGCCAAGACAGAATTTTTAAGTTTTATAAAAATGAAATTTATATATAAATGCTCTCAAATGAAAATTATATATAAATGCCCTCAAATATTTGTTCTTATTTTAACATGATTTTCTAACATTAGAGTGAAATTATTGATATAAATTATAAATTTTTTTTTCATTTAAAAAAATCGTAAAAAAAACTTATTTCTTTCTAATCTTATCAAATATTTTGGTGCACTTGTGTCTATTTATTTATTACCTTATTCAATTTTATCAACATTTGGTTCTGAATTTCAGAGGATTTCTTCAATTTCAGGTCCAAATTAAATAACTTACAATTGAAGTCTTCTCTGATTTTTGAAGATATTTTATGCTGTTGTCTACTGAAAGTGTCTACTATTAGTTAAACACAGATAAGATGATGGCAGAATGTACTGGCAGGTTTCAAGACAGTTCGTGCATTAATGGACACATTTGAAATATAGTTTTAAGACAAGTAAAAATAATTAGCAGATAGAAGAAGCAGCATGACCATATTACAAACGAGAAAATTATAAAAAATCTTGAGATAATGAATATCCAGTGAAATATAAATGAAGTAGACTTACAATAGTATGGGCATATAGAAAATTGGGAGAAGAGAAATTAGCTAAATAGATAATTGAAATAATAACGAATGGTAATAGTCCCAGAGGTAGGTAAAGAGAAATTTGTATTGATGGTGTCAAGCAAGCATTTGTAGAGAGAGAGGGCCTTCTATGGCTAGGGCTAAAGATCCAACAGGAATAAGTTAGCATGGAAAAAAATAATGAATGAAAGGCTGATAATCCAGGACTGATTTATATCATCACAGTGACCTGTATACATACTAGATACAGTAGACTGTCAAAATAACAGCACCCCAAATAATGGAACATTCGAACTAACAGCACAATAAGATCAGATGTTTATATACAGTGCAGTGATGTTTATAATCAGATGTTTACACACAGTGCAGTGTCGGAAAAAAAAAACAAAAAAAAAAAAAAAAAAACGGCAAGTCATGTGATTACTGTATTTGTTTAAGTTCACCATTTCGAAAGTGAATTCTGTACTGATATCATGGATTATACTGCTGTTTTACATTTATTTTAAATTAAAAACCCTCACTATGGCTCCTAAAGTTAATAAACTTCATACAAAGAAAAAAAGAAGAAGAACATTAAAGTTTAGTGACAGACTTGATATAATAATAGAAAATAGAATGGGCATAAGTAGGAGTGTATTAATGGCAGAATATAACATTGAATCGTCAACATGTTTTTTATGTGCAGTTAATAAAATTGCATTCAGAAGTTATAGTATGTCTTAAAGTACTGTTTTATTAGACTAATGGAGTACTGGAAATTTAAGCTTTTGCTATTTTTGAATTTAGTAAAATTGCATTCTTAATTTCTCTATTTCTTATTTAGCCTCATTATTTCTGCTTTAAATATATTAAAAATAAAACTTTCTAGATAATGGAAAAATAGAAATAATGTCATCTTGAATCCCTGATGGTGCCGTTATTCTGAAAGTCTACTGTATAACAGATATGGATGATGATGATGAAAATTCAATATACAGATCATGGGCGTCCACAGAAAATTTTCCAGGGGGGGCAAAGCTTGGAGACAAATAATTACATCAATAAATTTTTATTTAATTTTTTAAATAATTATTTAATTAAACAAGTAGATTATAGCATACAGCATTGCATCAATACAAAAACACACACATAATGTATATAAATTTACAATATAAAGGAAACAAGAATTAATATATATATATATATATATATATATAACAGTTTTTTTAGTTAATTATAATACCAACTAGATAAATTGGAGAATTTAGCATAAAAGTATTAGGGATGCAAACTATACTCATTTCTGTTTGCCATTTGCCAGATGGCAAATGGCAAACAGAAACAGATAGCTTCAGCTAATTATTGATGGGATATATTGAGTGGAGCTAGCCTTAACATTCCATTCAGTGTATCCATATATCTATAATTAGCTATATTATCATTTTAATTTTACTATTTTATATTATTTTATGTGTTTATTTATAGGGTACAACAAAGAAGTCCAACTTAGGTTACCTAAACTTGACCCTTTGAACTAATGAGTATAGTTTGCACCCCTAATACATTTATGCTAAATTCTCCAATTTATCTAGTTGGTATTACAATTAACTAAAAAATTGTTATATACAGACAGATGTAATGTACAATCATAAATTTGATGGCATTAATCTGTTCTGTCACTCTTTCTCCTTTTCTATTTCTTATATTCTTTTATATAACTTCATATATATATAGATAATAATAATTTCAATAATCACGTATTGTATAAGAATTGAATTCTTCGTCAATCGCTTGCAAACCTATTGATGACATTTTCAGTAAATTTCTTCTTTACCTCTTCCTCTTCTAGTTTCTTCCTGTGCACACTAATCATACATAAACCTTATAGGCAAGTTTCTGAGATAGTGGACACCTTAACCATGTTTTCACATGTCTCAAGGTGCTGAAACTTCTTTCAATGGTACATGTCGTAACAGGTAATGTCATACCAATAGTTATTGCCGAATTAATAGAAGGGAAATAATTGCAATGTTCCAAAACTTCTGGTAAAGTTTGGGGAATATCAGTCGATGAACCAAAAACAGGAACTCTGTTTTATTGTTGCAATAGATGAAACACGTGTTCTATGGTTACCCCGCGAGGGCCGAAACTGGCCAACCCATAATAAAATTTTAAGGCAGACTACGCGTCCCATGGTCAAGGGTGTAAGATTACATATCTCAATCACTTTTACGATTATAATTTGTGGAATTTTTTACTCGATCCCAGGGAGGGGCAAGTGCCCTGTTTGTCCCCCTCTGCGGACGCCCATGATACAGATGTAACATCTGATAGCGCTCAACTTAACTAAACATAATACATGAATATTTTTCTACATGAGAGCTCTGCAGTTCAGAGTTGAGGCTAGATAGGTAGATGCTGTGTAAATTAAGCTACAGTGAGGAGCTGGCCTTTAACTTTTACATGTGATTGCCTAATATAAACTAGCACATTCTAGTTTAAAAAGTTCATAATGCAATTGCATATGAATATTTTTTATCCATTTTTTAATTTAGTGTGGTTAATTATATTACATGCAGTGAAATTCTGAAAAGTCATCTTTGTAGTATGTTTTTAAAAAATAATTTGTAATCTAGTTGGTCAAACAGGGGCTGATTTTTACACCTCAATTTTTAGAAATTTATAGCATAGCTCCATATGAATATTTATTAATGAATCGTTTTGATTTGTCAGTATACTATATAAACTAAAAACATGACTTATAATAATAATAAAAGCAGTCATTAAATTTCAAATAAAATAAATTATAAATAACACTACTTCTCTACATGTCTCATTTTTAATAGCCAATAATACAGTCATGGAAGTTTCTCACTGATTTTTTTCCTCTACTTATTAGCACTGTATACATACATTATAAAAATAAAATATATAGTGACAATTTTATTTTTTATTTATTATTCTAAATGGTTGCTTTGGGTGACTCTATAGTATGCATTGAGTAAACAAACATTTTAATTTGAGAAGAAACACCAAACCACAGCCTTGGTTAGTATTATAGTGCACTATATTAATCTGTCTTACAGAATTACAACATTAACTTTTTTTAACTCTGAGTTAACTCTTAAAATAAATAAAGTACTATACAGAAAAAAACTAGAACATTACTGTATCTTTGCAGCTGTTATGCCACAGCCTTTGGCAAACAGGAATAATGTCTAAATTCTTTTAGAATTCATGTTTTTCCCATTTGTCAAATGATGTGGTATGAGAGCCAGAATATTTAGAGTATTATACTTCTGGTTTTTTTTCTCTATTGTACTTTACTTATTTTAAGAGTTAACCCAGTGTCAAAAATTTTTTTTTGAATATTGTAATTGTTTAAGATAGATTAAAACGGTCTATTTTAGTACTAACCAACACACTTTGATGTCTTCTAGAATTCAAATGTCAGGCTTAATTCTCATTTGAGGGGATTACTGGAATGTTTGAAATACCCTATGTGCTGTTCAACCCTCATTCATTCGAAAGCTGTGTGTGGAGTGTTTAGAGGGCTCTTACTCATGTCGTTGGCACCCTGCCAAAACCACGAATGTGCATATCTGGCACTTTTTTACCTAAATGCATTCTTGAGGTTATTTCTTGGTCAACCTGTCAAAGATGCGTGTGTGTGCATTTCAAGGCAAAGTGGTTGAAAATGTTACATGCATTTTCACTTATCTGAAAAAAATACTTCTTACCATGCAGATTCGCTAATGTGGCACTTTCGTTAGTTTGGCATGATAGAATCTCACAGCTGTATAATCTGATTACTGCCATAAAACTATATCTAAAAAGTATCTTGATGCTACTTTCAACATTTCAGTAATGTTCAGAATGTTTAATGAACAGTGTACTGAACAGGGCCTGAAAAAAAATTTCATTTGAAAAATTTAGATAAGTGTTTAGAGAGTTTAATTTAGGTTTCTTTCACCCCAAGAAGAACCAATGTAAAAAATGCATGGTTTATCGTAGTTTGACTCCCAAACAAAAAACAGAAAGTACAGATGATTTTAAAATGCACATTGAAAGAAAGAAAGAAAGCAGCCTGCCAGTGTAGAGAGGACAATAAAAACTTGGCCACTAATGATCAGTCTTATCTGGCATTTAATTTTGGTCTTGAGGCTGTTTTTAATACTACAAAGGGAAATGCTGACCAAATTTTTTACCTATGTAAATTTGCCATTTACAATTTAGCAGTTTTTGATTTGCATTTCCATGGGGATCACTGTTACTTATTGGATGAAACCCAAGGAAAGAGAGGCACTAATGAAATTGCAACATGTTTGCTTAAATACGTTAGGACAAAACTAATAATAAACAAATTACATTAGTTAGAATGATGTCTGATTCGTGTGGGAGTCAGCATTAGAATACACTTATGGCTTCGTTATGCATGTACTTGTTAAATTATCACCAGTTTAAAAACTGTTAGACACATTTTTTGAGCTAGGCCATTCAGAAATGGAGTGTCTCAATGCACTCTAAAGTTGAGAGAAAAGCACAGTATGTACCCGTCTATGTCTCTGAAGGATGGGTCAAAATAATTAGAGGTGCAAGATTAAAACCTACACATTCTGTGTAAATATCATGCAATACGATGACTTTTACGATTTTACTTTTCTCGCCAAACAAGGTGCTGTTCCTTGGAGAAAAGTCTGCTGCCCTGAATTCCAAAAAGGACATGATGGGCATGTCACAATATTTTACAAAGCAAACTACAAAGATGAATTTATAACAGTAAACCTAAAAAGACCTAAAGGAAGACTCAGCAATGAGCAACATAACCTTTCCAAAGCTTATAATGAGGAACTTATATCTCAAACAAAGCTTAGATTTAATGAAAATGTGCCAAGATTTTACAATACTGAAGGAGTATCGCAAATTCTATTTAAATTTAAAAGCACAAATAGAATCAGGGGATAATTTACCAGCACCAGATTTAAGTGAAGAATCTGAATATGAAGAAGATATTGAAAATTAATTTATACCAACTTGTATGTTATTGTAATTAAACACATATTAATAAATTTTTCATTCATTTATATGTATAAATTACTCTAACCTTGTTTTATTAATAAAGTATTCATTTCTGACAAACAAAAATATGTTAAAATTTTTTTTTTCACCTTTTCAATTCTTTATGAATCTGACAAAATGTCAAACTTCACAATGCCAAAACCATAAAAGTGCTTTTTAATCCCCTAATGACAATCTTAAATTACCAATATGGATTAAAAACAGCATCTTTGGAAAGTATTTATAAAGCAACATTTAGTTAAAAAACTTAAAAACTTGATTTTTCCAAAGTCAAAGAATCTTTAAATGCATTTTTCTCAAAACTGTCTTTTTGCAGATTTGTGGTTTTTGCGTGGGGTCGACGATATCTAAAGTTTATCCTAATGAAATGGTAATTTAAGCTCTTTGCTTTGAGAACACTTGCTAAAACAACCTTTTTACCTCGTTTACTTCTGGACTGTTTTTATTAGATAATAGGATGGCTCCTTTTCACCAAAAATTACTAAAGGAATGACACTGAATAGTTTTGTCCTTAGATTCTTTTGTTACCAGCTACACAAACTCCTGACTAGCAAAGATTTGGTTATTCCAAACTAGTGTTTGATACTTCTAGAAAACTGTTCACTCCAATAGATTGATTAGGTTCTGCAAATTATCACAGGTCCAGAAATTATTTTAGTTAATGTGTTTTTGTTTAACAGTCTTTTTCTCCAATAACCACTGAAAATGAAAGAGAAGAAACAAAAGCTAACTGCATCTCTTTATTTTTCATCAGCTTCAATATACAGTTTAGGCATACAAGTAATAGAATTTTTGTTCTAAGTATATGGCATATTAAGTTTTTTGAAAGAAATTCTCTGATTTAAATTACACTTTATTCCTTTATTTATTTATTTTTTTAAAGTGTATGAATTTATTTATTATTATTATTATTTTTTTTAGATTTTATTAAATTTAAAAAAGGAAGATTGTTTCCAGGAAGATTATGTGATTACACATAATCTTCCTGGTTTTAAGAATTTTTACATTTTGCTATCAAGAATGCTGTTATGAGGTATGAGCTTATTTTTCTAAATGACAGCAACTACATAGAGCTGATTCTCAGTTGACTACAGCCATTTTGGCCCCTGGTGGCAGACTCATCATTTGAATTAAACCCCCTACCTCATTTTTGTCTCTCCTTTGCATATCACACATTTCCCTTGTTGCAAGTTTTGTTTGTTGTTTTTATTTTAATGCTTTGCTCTTCAGACAGATTTGTATAGGGATAGTTTAATTATAACCATCTGTATTTGGAGTCATTACTTGTTATTGCACCATCATATGTCTATTATCAATAGAACTCATCGGTTGGTATATTTCAGCGGCACTGCTGGTTCTTTGGAATTAAAAGGTTAATCAAGAATTTATGTAAGTAGGTGGTTTGTGTGAAATTTAATAAATTCCAACCACTCTATTTAACAATGTTTGCTCATATTTATTTTTCTGAATAATTCAAAGCATCCTATCCTCTAATTAGTTCTTTTTGTATGCAGGTTGCACAGGATTCTAATAGGAATGAAAACTGTTGTTCCTGCATGGTAAAGAAAGTCTATTTATATATCTTCCTTTGAAATAAAAATGTGTTTCTTTACTATATAAGATATGAAAAATTAAATGTGGTGTAATCAGTGAATGATATTATGCTACATTACAATTGCTCAAAACTGCAAACTGATGCCCCCTTTAAGAAGGATCATTCCCCCCCCCCCCTTTTTTTTTTTTTTTTTACTTTTTTGTGTTATTTCTCTCTCATAAGTCAGTATAGTATTTACCTTTGGTGTGGTGCAGTGGGTGATTTGTTTTGCAAGTTTATCAGGCAGCAGTTGCACTATACCATACATGAGATATTGTGCTGATGTCCATTCCTTGGGTGTGTGTGTGTAGACCCTTGCTGTTTCTTATTTATTTTCATTAGGAAGCATGTTTTTTTTATTTTTAATTTAATTTTGCTTAATAGGCATGTTACAGGTGCCACTTCCTCAGCATCCTTGTAGTTTTTAGCAATGTTAATGTACAGTAGCGTTTTAATTATATTAAATTGTTAGGCTCACTTACCATGCAGGAACAAGTATTTTCATATCTGTTCATCGTATGCTGTTACATCATCATAATATAAATGTGTAAACCCTTTTCAGAAAGTGAACATATGCTTTAATGGTGCTTTCAAACAATTTTTTATTATCTAGGTCGAGATCTAATTGGAGTGCAGAATCTAATCAAAAAGCATCAGGCAGTTTTGGCTGAAATCAATAATCACGAGAATCGTATCAGGGCTGTTGGCCAGGTTGGAGAAGAAATGATACATGAAGGTAAGTACTGATAGAAAAAAAGTGCTTTTTTATATTAAAAAGTAAAACATAACAAAAATTTATACTTTGCAGTGGTTCTGAAATTATTATTCTTTCTGAAGGTCATTTTGCTTCAGAAGAGATTCATAAAAGGCTTCAGTCATTAGATGAAAAGTGGCAACAACTAAAGGTAGGTTTTTGTATTTTTTATTTATATATATTTTTTTCAAAAATATTAAGATAAACTGATCCAAAGATCATATTGCTCTTTATAGGATGTGTTGATCATTAAAAACTGCATGTTTCAGAATTTTCTCATCATAATGTATTTTTTATATTAGTTTAGCTCAATATATGTTGCCAAAATATGCAAGATTAATTATTCTTGCGCTTTCTATTCTTTTATTACACTTGCACCACCTCATTAAATCCAAATATTAAATGCAAAAACTTGATAATTATCCTACAAACTGTATATAATTACTCAGCTTAATGATAGTTGGAAATGTAAATTTTAAATATAAAATCACATTCTTTTGCTGTACATATAAACATGAAAAAGACCTTTGTGTTAAATTATATTTTTAAATTCATTTTCACAGCAATATGATATTTCTTTGTTTTTGATATTTATTGATGTTCATGAGGGTATAATAAGTTTGACATCAAACTTGTTATGCAAAAAAAGTTTATTGCCAAACATGAAAACACTGACTTGGATGCTGTACATGCAGAACTTTTCATTGTTTTTATACATAGCATTAATTAAACATTAAACTGGTATTCTTATTTAATGTAACAGAATTAGTATCTGATTCAATTTATAACCTAAATTGCTGATTGTTTTCATGGTTACTGAGAGCATTGTCATGCAGATACAATTCCTCTGTAGAGTTTCTGTAATGTTTTGCCTTCAATCAGCCATGAAATTTCAGTATCAAGGAAGAATAGTGTTCACTTGTAATGGATTTACCCTCTTGAATCTCACTCCGTTGTTCTTGAAAAGTGATGATGATATTACCTTAGTAGCTGATGGTATCCTGCAAAATTGTGCAAGGAGATACTTCACAGGCTGTTGTTTGGCTTCTGGATCATAGTAATAAACCCAAGTTTCATCTATGTCATCACATGGCTGGTAAACTTGTTTGAATCCTTGGAATATTTTACAATAATTTTCATGCAATTTACCCTCTCCTTCTTGTCTGCTTTTAAATCTCTTGGTAACCATTTTGTTGAAACTTTTTTTCATGTCCAGTTCTTTGTAGATGATATCATGAACTTGTTCGCAGGATATGTTTACTGTCTTTATTATATATATATTGTACTCCAGTCCAATAATTTTTCAAAATCAAATGATTGATCCTTACACTGGGTTAATTCTAAGTTAGTTTATAAGTGAATGTACAGGCAGTAACAAGATTTGAAGAAATGATAGACTATATGTATCTTTTAGACTATACAAAGCTAATTCAGTAAATAACACATAATAGGCTATAAAATTTTTTATTTAAATTGAAGATCAATAAGTTTTGGAATATAATAAACATCACTTGATGTAACCTCCTCACAATCAACATATTTTTGTTGGCATTGCTGCCAGGCATTGAAAGCACCGTGGTAAAATTCTGTTTTCTGAAGTTTAAAACTACCTTGTAATTTCAAAAATAAGCTGTTTTAAAGGTTTTTCCATGCAGAATTGCAGGAATAAACTAAGTCTGAAGTTGCTATTAAATTAATTTATTATAATATAAATAAAATAAATACAGTGGATTCCAGTTATTTGGGCACTGGTTAATCAGGGCAGTCGTTTATTTGGGACAAATCTTAAAGAACAGAACCTAATCAAGAAAATAGCCAGGGTTTTCTCTGCTTAATTGGGACAACATGCTGTTTAATTGGGGCAGGAGGCTGCAGCACTCGAGATTACCTTATGATTGTCTCTGACCATACCACGTGGTCCGGTCGGATTTCTGGAGGTCACAACCATAAAACAATAAAAACAATTAGCAGTTTCCGGTTTATTGGGCTTTTTTGTTAGTGCAATCTATAAATGGAGAGTAAACTCAATCTTATTGAATTTGCGATAATACTGACAGCTGGAAATTTGTGGTTTTTTACATTATTATGGTGAAATGTGTTTTCCCTTCAATGAAATCTTTAATCATATAAAAAAAAACATAAATAAAATTTCAAAATCTTCTCTTCATTCCTATTTTTTAAGCTTCGTAGCTTGTTAGTCCATTCTCATATGCCCATATCATGTTAGTTGCAATTTGTGTGGGCCATATTCTTTGTTATTGATTGCTTATCTTTTTTACTGTTGTAAATTTTAACCCCCCCCCCCCCAAATGTCAGTGAACAGAAATATCAACTAGTTAGTATGTACTAGGGCTTGCAAACCGGTTTTATAAAACCGGTTAAATCGGTTTTCATATTGAGTTGTTAAAACCGAAACCAAGCTTCTAAAACCGGATTTGAATATTTTCTTAGTTAGCCCTCGAATATAGTTTTTTGTTATGCACACTTCCTTTTGTTTGTTCGTTTGTCTGGATCGTTCAACTGCTTTATGTTTTAAACATGTTTTTTATTTTATTTTATTTTATGTTTAGATACGAATCTCATGGGCAAGTGGCCCAAATCTAGGAGGGGTACCTTTTATCTTCCCACCTGTATCATGGCACGATGCAGGTGTACTCATTTACGACTGAGTGAGTCGGAGTGATAGCATAAAAGAAAATGCTCAATACTTCTTCGTTCCATCTATCTTGTTCGCCAGGCAAGTTATGGAATGCGCCTTATTGATAACCATCAATGTATAAACCCACTAGAAACAGATTCGCTGAATATTGCATCAAATTTCAATCGTAGAAAGTTTCTTGCTTCTTTATTCCTATTAAATTTGCGATCAAATGTTCTCCAAAAAGCAGCTTCACCAAATTTAGCTTTTATGTAATTTTGAAAATACAATAGATTTAATTGGGGGAAAAAAATTGCAAGTAAATAAATTAAAAGTTTCTTTCTTGAAAATTTTGAAACTTGCCTCGTTTAGACTCTTCATTCAGTGCTTGCGGGAGTGACGCATAGTATTGTGCCTTTGTTATCTTCAATATTTTTATTTAAAATTGTCGGTGATATAAATTCCTACTAATTAATATTTATTACTCTTAATATGTCTAAGATGAAATCAAATGTTGGAATTATTTTGCTCGAAAAAGCAAAAAGATGAAGCACAATGTTCGAAATGTCAGAAAATAATGAAGTTGTCTGGAGGATCTACATCATCTTTCATGTTGCATTTAAAGAAAATGCATCAGATTGCCTCCCGTAAAAATGGTAAGAACATTAGAAAACTTTATCGTTAAAAAATCTATGGAAAAAGAGATTTAAAAATTAGCTGCTTTAGATGGATTTTCTTTTCATTCAGTTGCCAAAGTGAGTTTATACAATCAAGCCTTCACCTTCAGAGAAATAAATACGATAAATTACCACCAGCCTCAGTGAATGGAATTAAAAATATGGTTCTGAATTATTATAAAACTAAGAAAGAAGAACTTATTCAGCATTTCAAAAATTCATTGGTTTTGGGTGCACGGTATTCATTGACTCTAGACAAATATATGTCTATACAAAATAAAAGGTATATGAATATAAATGTGCATTCAAAAGACAGTCATTGGTCGTTAGGTCTTATTGAGATTAATGGTTCACTTGATAGCAGAAGAACTGAGCAAATTGTGAATGGACACTTGAAGGAATTTGGTTTGAACTTGGATGAGGATATTGTTGCCTGCACCACCGATGGAGCAGCAATGATGATTAAGTGCGACAAGCAAATTACGCCTAATCATCAACAATGTATAGCCCATTGTATACATCTGTCAGTTATAGATGTACTTTATGAAAAAGCAATCAATTATGGTGCCACAGTCTCTGAGTCTCCCAAAGACAATGAAGAAAATGAAAATAATGAAGAAAGTAGTGACGATGAAGAAGTTGAAGAAAGACAGCAAGGCATGCTTTATCAAACCGACTTTACCGATGAGCTCATTTATTTCTTCAATCCAATGGCCAATATTGCACAAACTATTAACAAAGTCAGAAAAATTTGCAAGCTTTTTTGAAAATCGCCTACCAAAAATGACATATTACAAAATTTTGTTAAAGCAAAATTTAATGGGAAAGAATATAAACTTATATTAGATTGAAAGACTAGATGGGATAGCATATTCTATATGATTGAGAGATTTTTGAAATTGAAAAATTGCATTCCAAATGCTCTACGTGCAGTACTGTCAACTAAAGCTGTCTGACGATGACTGGAAAACACTTGAATTGCTATGTGAAACTTTACAACCAGTTGAAATGATTCTGAAGGCTATAACCTCAGAAGATACAGACTTACTTAAAGCAGAGTCTTCAATAGAATTTCTGCTTGCTAAGCTTGATACAGCAGAAAACCCATTTGCTTTAAAGTTTCGCCAAAGCCTTTTGCAGCGTTACAATGCAAGACAAAATCGCCAAACTGTGGCTTTGCTGAGCTATCTACACAACCCCAAAAAGTTTAGGAAAGAAGATTCAGGTTCAAGAACTTTCCAAGTAAGCAAGTTTTGAAAAAGCATGCTGAAGAGATTTATCAGAGATTATTTGCAAAACATTCCGAAGGAGTCTTAGCGTTGAATGAAGAAACTGAAAATAAACAAACTGTTCTTTTAGAAGAAAACAAAGACTCGTCTAGTCTCGATGTTGGAGATACACTCATGCGAGAGTATGATAGTGTAATAAAGAGATTAACTGAAGAGCCTTCAAAATGTCCAAGTGAATTGGAAATCAGCAATGAATTTAAATTTTTGGAGGCAACTAGCAGTAGAAGTGAAAAGCTGGAGAAAGTTTATAGAACACTGCTGACTATTAAACCAACAAGTGTCCAATCTGAGAGAGTGTTTTCGATCACTGGTCTCTTTAACACAAAAATAAGGTCAAGTCTATCAGGAAAAATGCTTAATATACTGTGTTTTTTAAAGGATCATTTTCAGAAAAAAGCTGAGCAATAAATAGTAAAGTAATTTCCCCGAGCTGTTTTTTTTTCACATTATTTTTATTTATTTATTTATTATTATTATTATAGGGCTTATTATTTTTTTGCTTACTATATGAGAAGATAGTTTTTATTCAAAGGATTTGAATACAATTTGTAATTTTGTATTATCTCAAGCTGGTTACTTTTTTGGAGCATTTTAATTTTTTATTTTTTTTACTATAAGAGGTGATAGATTTTGTTTAAAAGATTTGATTACGATTTGTACAATCTACCCAAGATAAAATAAATACCTGTGTTATAAGCTTTTAATTATTTTCCCTAAGTCTGAGAAAATCGGTTTTAAGAGTAAACTTCGGTTAAACTCGGTTTTGAAATTTCTCGGTTTTATGCAAGCCCTAGTATGTACATACTATAGTATGTATTAATTAAGCTATGCACATAAGTGTAAATTTATTTTTATTTTGCTAACCTGTGGAAAATATTCTTCCGATTGTCACGTACCATTTAATTTTTTAATTGGTAAGGCAATAAAGTGTAAATTTGTGCTTAATATATCTTTACTTTTATAGTCTGTGGATAACATTCTTCCTATTTTCGCTTATTAGAATTGCTGTTTAATTCACAAATGTGATCATAATGACTGGCGCTTACTACATATCGTATTGTGAATGGTACTTTACTATGGTGAGTCCATCATAACGTGATTTTATTGTACAGAGAATCAATCATAAAGCGGAAGTCCACTGTATTTTTAACCATTTACGTGAAACTTTGCATAATTGGGGCAGCCACTTAATTGGGTCAAAATACACTAGTTCCGATGTGTTCCAAATAACCGGAATCGACTGTATATGATTATTGGTTATTGCCGAGTGGTCACGCATGAGGGTGCATTAGTACACATGTTTCAAGGCACCGGAGTTCAAGCCCATGACTGCTAAATATGGTGCTGTTTCTTGTATTCTCCTTATCTTGTGAACTCCTCTGACTGTGTGGTTATTCCAGAGTATAATCAGAAAATTTATTTATATATTAAAACCACTACTTAAAAGAAGAACATACACTGTTAAAATCACATAAAATATAAATAATGGAACTGCAAATATGCAAGATATATGGGAGCTTTTGATGGTTTTATGCCATCTTTGTCATACTTATTTGTAAGTTCAGGTAGCTTCTAACTGCCAGAATTGTTGAATCTGCCTCTGCATATTGGGAACACATGATCCATGTAAAGTGTGAAGCAAATATCACATCCATCTGATCAGTAGTGGTATTCACATGGTTGAGAATATTCCTCTTTCCTTCAGTGTTGGAGGGATTATCCACAGGGGCACGAGAATGATCTCTTTGAATATTTAAGTGCTTATCACCTTTTCTTAAAGTTATTGCAGAGGTAGACTAGGATCTGCCATTTCTTGAGGTGGTACTGCATAGAGCTGACCTGTGACTGACCACTTTGGTTTATGGAAAGCTTGTGTGTGTGTGCAGAACAATTTAGCAGCTTAGGCTTTTTGTAATGCTCTGGTGCATAGGGTAGTGCTTTGAGTGCATTCATGAACAGCCTAGTTACATTTTAGTAGTGGAAATTGGAAATATCCTGAATTTGGATAGGCTTAAGCATATGAGATTTCGCTTGGTCAGATTTTGAATAAGCATCAAATCTTGGCCAAAGAGAGAGGGAAGGGAAGGAACCTTATTTCTTAAAAGAAATATAGATAATTTTTAGATGATTTGTGGTGCAGAAAATACTGTGTAGTGTCTGAGACTTAACTGTATTTTTTTTAAAGAAATTAAAGATTATATTTTATTATATGCAAGTTGAAGGGTTTAAATTTTCAAATTCTCCATTTTGATTTACTTGCACTCCACACCACTAAAAGAACAACTTAAGAGGGGACCTTCCCCGGTGATGGTGTGATTCATGTTTTATTTTAATCTGTGATTATGTGGGACTTCAGGATTGCTGCAAAAGCATAACATCTCTTGCATTCAAGTCTTGTGCACAGCAAGCTACAATCAATTTTTACTCTGGTGAATATTCCCCCCTCCCACCCACACACTCTGGATGTGATAAAGAGTTTGGTCCAGATTGTGTTGCTAGCCATATTATAGGCAAGGAAAAAATTGAAGGACCATGTGATGATCCATTTTGTTACCTGCAAAGCTGAATTTGTAGGCTCAGCCATATCTGTGTGCTATTTATTGGCAGGAGAATACAGCCACTCCTGACTTACATAAGAGTTGCATTCCATGGAACTCTACATAAGTCGGAATTTCCCAAATGGTTATGCAGCACTCGCAAATTTGATTGGATTTTATTGAATCAAATTTGATTGGATTTGATTGAAGCAAAAAAAAATGTTCAACAAACATGTAAATAGAATTATTTATTCGATTGTTTTATCTTGTGCGCAGGAAAAATTACAAAATTACAAAAATTTCAAAATTATAAAATTACAAAAAGAGAGAGGAGATAGACATAATGTCAGCAAATTTTACCTTTCGAGCATCATTGCCAGAATTAACTTCCAGCTGATAAGCATGCCACTGCGGAAGTTGAGGGCTGTGGAGATTTAGAAGTAATTTTTTCCAACACATCGCAACATTTCTCTGTAGCTGCAGAATCGGCACTGGCAACTTCACTGCATACTTTGTTTTGGAAACCAGCATGACACTTGAACCTATTAAACCACCCATTGCTTGCCACGAACTTGGGTTGGAGTTTGCTGTACTTATCCTTAATATCTTCATAAATCCTTTTGCTTGAATGGCCATTATTCTCAGGGGCATTCGCTTCTGAATCTGATTTTCCATCCATATTATTAATAGCTTTTCCATCTTTATTATATCAGCTGAACGCTGTTTTGTGATCGCTGTTTATCTTAAATGCGTTGATCCTTTAACATGTTCTTTTCGAAAATAGTATTCACTGTTGAAGAAGCAAAACCTACATTTGTCATCTAATTCCATGCAATAGATGACAAACTTTGTCCTGCTTCGTACTTCTTAATTAATCATCTTCATTTCTAAATCAATTTTGTTTCATTACTCAGCACTACCAGCACTTGCACTTTCCACACCATTGTAATAAGTAAATAAGAATGAAGAGGAGATTCTGAAAATTTATTTATGTTTTTTATATGATTGAAGATTTCAGTGAAGGGAAACTCGTTTCACCATAATACCGTAACGTAAAAACCCACACAATTACAGTTATCGGGATTATCACAAATTCAATAAGATCGAGTTTACTACCCATTTGTAATAGATTGTGCTAACAGAAAAGCCAAATAAATCGGAAAGTGCAAATGGTTTTTATTGTTTTATGGTAGTGACCTCCAGAAATATGTTTTAGAAAAATATCACAAAGGCTTTCAAAATAGATTCTTATAACTTTCTAAAATAATGACCTTTTAGAAAGAATAGTGAAAATTTCAACTTGTGAGGTCTTGTAATGAACTACCAAAAAAAAAAAACAGTGTGTTATTGGGTTCACATTACGATATTTTTACGATACCTCCATTTATTCCTACAGGATGCAAAATGCATTTCCACAATTTTTTTGTTTGCACCGGCTGGCAAAAACTTATATAACGTCGAATTTCCGTAATTGAGTATTACATAAGCCGGAGAGTGTCTGTAATAAGATTGAGTTTTGGAAGAGCTGAATGACCAACACTGCCACCACTAACTTGAGACATTATGTATTCAAAATGCTAGGCATAACGTTTAATGGAATTAGAGGAATTAGAATTGCCCTATCTGAAAGCAAGCTTATACAGCATCAGCCAAACCCCTTCCCATTTCACCCATCCATTCACTACAAATGTTTGTCTAGTTCTGCCTTGAATTTTAGGAGTTATCTGCATTTAGAAGAAAGGTTGATAAACAGCATATGGGCATTAATAACTTCCATATATCTTGTGTTTTTATGATTTTCCTATTTATATTTCATGTGATTTTAGCAGTGTATGTTTTTCTTACAAATAGTGCTTTTAATATATATAATAGTCTTATTTTTATTATAGTACTTTGAAATTTTAATATCAGCCTTTGTCTCAGTTTATTTATGCAACACTATTGTTAGTGAATTAAATAAAAAAAAATTCACGATATGTGTGATACCCTGCCCTTAGAAGGTTCTTTCATTATTTAACTTATATTTCTTCTTTATTAGTTATGTGTTTAGAATTGATTCCATGGACTTCTTATTTTAGAATTTTAATTATATAGCCATATTTCATCACAGGTTGTAACACTTAAAACATTCAACATTCAGCTGTTTGCTGAAAGATCTCAAGCAAATCGGTACAGATCTTCATTCCTAGGTTTTCATTTCATGTGTGAAAAACTTTGGAATCCACCAAGAACTGACTTTCTTGTAGCGTAATGCTTAAATCTACAAGAAATGATTTTCAATACACTTCCTTCTGTGATACTCTTGAGATATTCATTATCTCAGAGGTTGTTATGCATCTGTTAGATCTGATTGTTTTGCCAGTGAAAGTTTCATTTTCAGTGGTGAATACAACTGTTAGCCTTCCTGATATAGGTTAGCCATTAACAATTAACCCCTTTTGAAAGTTCTAAACATCTGAGGACTTGTGTGAATTGTGCTTTGCCCATAAATTTGAAGCAGTTTTTTGTGGAGTGAAATGGTAGAATGATTATCAGTGTTGAACAGATATTCACTGAAGAACCATTAACCATCTCTTGTATAAACAGAGTAATAAATTAAATTTTTTATAATAAAATACGTTTATGATAATATAGCTGAAGCTCTATACAGGGTGTCTCAAAAATACACGGCATAACTTCAGGAATGAGTTCCTCACATGTAGACAATAAAAATATTTTATATCAACATAGTTCCTGAAATGCTTGGTTTCCGAGTTTTGAAGGTCTGTTTATGACACTTAACTGTTCACATCACCTTATAGTAATTGTTGAAAATGTCCACCTTCTGCCTGAATACAGGCCTCACATCGATGTCTCATGGACTCGCGAAGATGATGCCAAATTCCTGGCATGTTTCGTATTGTCTCACACCCTGCCACAATTCAATTGCGGAGAGTTTCTGCATCAGCTACGGGAGTCGAATACACCAATGATTTTAAATGGCCCTACAAGAAGAAATCTAGTGGGTTTAAATCAGGTGAGTGTGGAGGCCAGGCAGTTGGTCCACCCTTCTACTTCAGGAGTCATAGATCTTGGTCATCTTCTGTCTGCATCACGAGGTGTAAAGTTCCCATGTTCACAAAGACGGCGATGGATACCTTCAAACGTTTTCCTGTCTGGACATCTTCATTCTGGGAACCTTTCGTGGTACAAATGATGAGCCTCCAGAGCATTGCCATCCACCAAACCATACATAAAGTGCATATCCGCTTGCTCCTGATGGAGCAAGCGGATATGCACATGGTCAGAATGGAAAACCACCAGATTCTGTCAGTACCTTGTGATGAAGGAAATCACCTGCGGGAGATAAGACATTCCGGTTAATAACTCGGGAACCAAGCATTTCCGGAACTATGTTGATATAAAATATTTTTATTGTCTACATATGAGGAACTCGTTCCTGAAGTTATGCCGTGTATTTTTTAGACACCCTGTATAATGAACCTTCCAGGGGAATGAGAAAAATGGTGGTTATATCAGATGGATGTTATATTGAGTGTTCATAAAATCAGCAACTAGTAAAACTAGTAAAAGCTTAAACCTTTAGTGTAATTTTACTAATACAATATATTATAATCTTATTTATAATATGTACTCCAGTATTAAATAAGAAAATTATGATTGTAAATTTTGCATTGCTTGTAGAATGCAGTAAGGTTACAATTAAATTGTAAATTTCACTCCATAGTTACATACTTATCAAGACCTAACAAGAGAATTGTTTCATACTTTAAAATAATCTGTCAAAACACACTGTTAAAATGGTAGAGAATGTTTTAAAAGAGAATTATGAAGGTGCGTGATAGCAGTTAGCCTGTACTTGATGAGAGCCTTGTCAATCAGTTCAGCCCTGGAGGAAATGTGCAAAGCTCAAAGGGTAAAATTTTTTTTTCATCCTGGACTGTGCTTGTTAAAAGAAGAGACTGCTTCTACAGGGATGGAATACACTTAAATAGAAAGGGTGCAAGAATATTTGCTGATGCTATCGAGGCAGTGTTAGGTGGTGCGGAAAACTGCTAGCTTGGGGGGATTCACAGACTAAAAGAGTAAAATTAGCTGCAGGCAGAGGTGTAGGTGATTCTTGCACTACTTCTTATTAGAATAAGCAGCGGCATGGAGCGAGGGGTGTTGGGGGTTTCAGGAACTGATGGCAGTCATCGTGAAACAGGTGGGTATATGGGATGTGTTAGGGCAACTAATAATAAGAATAGGTACATGTATACCAATGCTAGAAGTATAGTAAATAAATTTGATGAATTTGAAGTGTTGGTCAAGACATCAAAGGCGGATATTGTTGGAATAGCAGAGACGTGGAGTCACACAGATATAAGGAATGCAGAACTGGAATTTGGGGAGTACAATGTGTACAGAAAGGATAGACAGGATAGGAAGGGAGCAGGTGTTATGCTGTTAATTAAGAAAAACATAAAATCAAAAGAAGTGCATCCAGTTGATATAGATGAACAGTGCACTGTTGAGTCAGTTTGGTGTGACATAAGCACTGCAAAAGCAAAAATAAGAGTAGGAGTGTGTTATAGGCCGAATGAGTACAATGAACAATTGTACAGAGAAATAGAGTGGGCCAGTTAATCAGAATGTCTTATAATGGGGGATTTAACTTCCCAGATATAGACTGGAACTTATGGGTTGGTCACTCGCACACTAGTAAGAGTTTTGTGGATTTATTGAATGATTGTTTTCTGCAGCAGCATGTTCGAGAGGCAACCAGAGAGGGTAATACTCTTGATCTGGTTATCAGCAGTGATCATTCGTGTATTAAGAATTTGCAGATAAAGGAATCATTAGGTGGCAGTGATCACAGTGTACTGATGTGGGATTTACTTAAAGATATAATTACTATCAGGGGTAAAGGAAGGGGTTTTTGCTTCCGTAAAGGTGACTACAGTGGTCTCAGACAGTTTTTAAATTCTGTACAGTGGGACCAACTGATGATGTTACCAACAGAAAATTCTGAGTGGGAAGCATTCAAGGAGTTAATAGTGGAAGCTACTAAACTTTCATACCTATTAAGAAATATTGTTCAAGGTTTAGGCCTAAATGGTTGTCAAATGAACTAATGAGACTCATGGGGTGCATATAAATTATCAGGCGACACAGAAGCCTATGATATATATATACGTTAGTCTGTAATCAAGTCACAAAGGAGGTTAGGCAGGCGAAGGCAGATTACGAGAAATCTTTGGCAAAGGATGCTAAGAAAAACAGCAAGGATTTCTTTACTTATATAAACTCTAAAAGGAAGGGGATGAATCTGATTGGTCCACTTAATATCGATGGTTCAACTGTTGATGATCCTGCTCAGATAGCAAACGAACTGAATGAGCATTTTGCATCTGCATTCATACATGAGGAGTTATTAAGGTTTGAAAATGCCACAAGGTTATCAAATTGTAACAGGTTGCTTAATGATTTTGTAATAACTGAGAACAAAGTGGAGGAGAAATTGTTGAAGTTAAACATAAGAAAGGCACCTGGGGTGGATGGGCTCTATCCAGTTATATTAAAGGAGGCTGCAAAGGAAGTAAGCAAACCCTTAGCCATAATTACGAGATCATCCTTGGACTCAGGGGAGGTCCCCACGGACTGGAGATGTGCAAATGTGTCCCCAATTCACAAAGGGGGATCGAAGGGTGACACGAATAATTACAGGCCAGTTAGTTTAACTTCAGTTCCGGGTAAAATAATGGAGTCACTGGTTAAAGATGCATTGCAGGATCATCTAGACAAGACTGCAGCAATAATTCAGACACAGCATGGGTTTGTTAAGGGAAAGTCTTGTTTGACAAATTTGATTGGTTATTATGATGTGGTTACAAAGAACTGGATGCAAAAAATAATTTTGGTATCATATACTTGGATTTCAGGAAAGCTTTTGACACTGTTGCGCATGAAAGACAATTGTACAAATTGGAGCAGAATGGTATTAAGGGTATGTTGCTACAATGGATAAAAGGATGGTTGAGTGGGAGAAGACAGAGGGTTGTAATCAATGGGTGATGCTCTTTGTGGACTAATGTTATTAGTGGACTCCCACAGGGTTCGGTGTTGGGTCCACTGTTGTTTTGTATATTTATCAATGATATTGATGAAGGTATATCAGGCTTATTATCGAAGTTTGCAGATGATACAAAGGTTGGCAGGGTTGTTAATGACAGTAATGGCAGTGTGCTACTGCAACAGGATCCAGATAATTTGGGCAGATGGACTAAGAAGTGGAAACTGAAGTTTAACCTTGACAAATGCAAAGTACTGCATATGGGTAGAAGTAACCCCAGAGAAACGTACCAACTGTGTGGTACTACACTTAAGGTGGTAGAAAATGAAAAAGACCTGGGAGTAATTGTGCAGGCAGATATGAAGTTTTCTGAGAAATGCAGACAAGCTGCCAGGGCAGGTCATGGGGTATTGTCATTGATATACAGGAATTTTGCTAGCAGGGAAAGGGAGGTGATTGTCCCTCTGTATAAGGTGTTGGTCAGGCCACGCATTGAGTACTGCATGCAGGTCTGGAGGCCTCATTTTAGGAAGGATGTAGATTTGCTTGAGCGTGTACAGAAAAGGGCAACAAGATTGGTGAGGGGAATGAAGGGATCCTCTTACCAGGAGAGGTTTAAGTTCTGCAAATTGCAGCAACTGGAGACTAGGCACCTGCAAGGTGATCTTATTGAGGTGTATAAGGGGGTTGAGCACGGTGAATTCTGATGGGATTCTTCCACTTGTTCAGATTGCGAACCTAAGGTGGCATAAATTGAAATTGAGGAAGGACAGATGTATAATAGATGTGCGGAAATTTACCTTTAGCCTGCAGGTGGTTAATTGCTGGATCAAACTTCCATCTGTTGTTGTGGAAGTTGATAGGTATAAATTTAAGGAGGAACTGGACAAATATTTAGAGGGGATTGTTTTGTAATTTTTTTTTTTTTTTTTGTTTTGGCTGATTCTGCATAAGCTCATACATTTGCTTTCTTGCGTCACATGCCACTACTACTACTTGAAAAAAATCTACACACAAGTTCTAATCCTTGATGAGCATCTTTCAGAATGCAATGTGCCATCAGCAGAACTATGGATAGGATTTCTGGTCATTGGAAAAAGGTCATTAATATACATGAGGAAAAGAGTGGAAAGAACCAAACCCTGGGAATACCAGCATTATTAGAGAAGTTAGAAGACCGAGGATCATTTACCACTACTTGCAGTAAGTGGTCAGAGAGAAAATTGGATACCCAATTACAAAAAACAGTTGGCAAACCATAAGATCGAAGCTTATTTAGAAGACTTTTACGCCAAACACAATCAAAAGCCTTCGAAATGTCAGGAGCAACTCCTTTGAGTTTCACCAAACTTTTCCATTGAATTTGATCATAGATGGGTAACATAAGCCAGAATATCACCAGTGGACCGACACTGACGGAATCCATACTGTCAATGATTGATCAGATGGAAGATTAGCATTAGTAGAGGCATTTGATGCAAGAAAGCAAGCTTATGCAGCATCAGCCAAAAAAAAAAAAAAAATAAATAAATAATAAATAAATAAAAAATAACCACTTCCACTTCACCCCTCTGTTCGTTCGAAATACCTGTCCAGCTGAGCCTTAAACTTATTTAGGCTATCAACTTCCACGACAAGGGATGGAAGTCTATTCCACCAACCAACCACCCACTGGCTAAAGGCAAATTTCCTCACGTCTATCCTACATCTGTCTTTTCTCAATTTGAATTTATGCCCTCTCGTGTGATTATTCTGAGCAAGAGGAAGAATCCCATCAGCATTGAGCATGCTCAAACCATTCAAGGCTTTACACACCTCTATTAGATCACCTTGCTGGTGCCTAGTCCCCAGACACTGTAATTTGCAAAACCTAAGCCTTTCTTCGTAAGAGCACCCCTTTGTTCCATTCATTAGGCGCCTCCGTAGCCAGGTGGGAAGGAGCAGCAGCAGTGCGTAGCACACGCTTCTTGATTAGACCGGGGTTCGAGCCCGTCACTACCAAATACGGAGGATGCGGAAAGGTCAAGGGAATGACCACCGCATATCCCGGAGCAATATGGCCTTAGTTGCTAATGCTCCTAAAAAAAAAAAAACCAACCAAAAAACCAACTGTTCCATTCACTAATCTTGTTGCCCTTCTCTGTACTCGTTCCAGCATCTCTACATCCCTCTTGAAATGAGGCCTCCAGACCTATATACAGTACTCTAGGTGTGGCCTGACCATTGCCTTATACAAGGGAATAATCACCTCCTTATCCCTGCTAGAAAAATTCCTATATATCATCGACAATACAAGACAATACAATCGAGATTTCTAGATAGTTTAAGAGTTGGCAGTTAAATTGATTTCTCCATTACTTTAGAAAGAGTAGAAGTAAATGCAATGGGACAATAATTGGATGGGAGGGATTTGTCACCCTTTTTAGGAACTAGCTGGATATGAGCAAATTTCCAAGCAGAAGAATTAGTAAGTTCAGGAGCACAAGTTTTGAGAACAAGTGGAGAAATACGATCAGGACCTGGAGCTTTCTTAGCATCAAGATTGTTCAGAATCCTTCTGACATCCTTTTGATGGAAGACCACAGGAGACATTGAATTGTAGAGAGACAGAGAGTGGTAATCAATGGACACTGCTCATCGTGGACTAATGTTATTAGTGGAGTCCCTCAGGGTTCAGTATTGGGTCCTTTATTGTTTTCTGTATTTATAAATGATATTGATGATGGTATATCAAGCTTAATGTCCAAGTTTGCAGACGATACAAAGGTTGGCAGGGTTGTCAAGGACACTACTGACACTATGCTGCTGCAACAGGATCTGGAAAGGTTGAGCAGATGGACTGAGAGGTGGCAAATGAAGTTTAACATTGACAAATGTAAAGTACTACATATGGGAAACAGCAACCCCAGAGCAACGTATCAACTCTGTGGTACTACACTGACAGTGGTAGAGAATGAAAGGGACCTGGGGGTGGTTGTGCAGGCAGATATGAAGTTCTCTGAGCAGTGCAGACGGGCTGCAAGAGTAGCTCATGGTGTATTGTCAATGATATATAGGAATTTTTCTAGCAGGGATAAGGAGGTGATTATTCCCTTGTATAAGGCAATGGTCAGGCCACACCTAGAGTACTGTATACAGGCCTGGAGACCTCATTTCAAGAAGGATGTAGAGCTGCTGGAACGAGTACAGAGAAGGGCAACAAGATTAGTGAATGGAACAAAGGGGTGCTCTTACGAAGAAAGGCTTAAGTTTTGCAAATTACAGTGTCTGGGGACTAGGCACTAGCGAGGTGATCTGATAGAGGTGTATAAAGCCTTGAATGGTTTGAGCATGCTCAATGCTGATGGGATTCTTCCTCTTGCTCAGAATAATCACCTGAGAGGGCATAAATTCAAATTGAGGAAAGACAGATGTAGGATGGATGTGCGGAAATTTGCCTTTAGCCAGCGGGTGGTTGGTAGGTGGAACAGACTTCCATCCCTTGTCGTGGAAGTTGATAGCCTAAATAAGTTTAAGGCTTGGCTGGACAGGTATTTCGAACGAACAGAGGGGTGAAGTGGAAGTGGTTATTTTTTATTTATTTATTTTACTTTAATTTTTTTGGCTGATGCTGCATAAGCTTGCTTTCTTGCATCAAATGCCTCTACTAATGCTAAAAGATCGATCATCAACACATGAATTAGAATAAAAATAGGATGCTAGCAGATCAGCTCTATCTTTGGCTGATGTGCAATAGAACCATCTGGTTTTGACAGAGTTGAGTATAGAGATGGGCAAAATTGCAGCCAGTAAGTAGCTTTGGCAAGAGACCAGCAGAATGCTCTGCTACTATTTTGACAAGAATCAAGTTTTCTACTCTTAGCCTGTTCAAAATCTAGTTTGAACTGATTAATAACTGCTTTAAAATTGTTGTGAGCTTTTCTGTAGGCAGAAAATGAAGCTGGAGATTTAGATGCAAAGCAATTGTGATATGCAGCATTCTTATCTTGGACATACTTAGCACATTTATTGGAAAACCATGGATTGTGTATTGGGAAACACAGAGTTACTGTGTTATCCACTGGATAGAATGAAAATATTTGAGTACAAGTAAGAAAAAGACAAATTTGTGTATCTAATTATGAAATTATATATATTACATTGTAATCCATCTCTTTAACATAAATAATGATTAATAATAAAATCATTAATCATTATTTATGTGTATTGTCTGTAAATTTATAGTTAAATGTACTTATTTTGTTTTAAATGTGTTCATTTCTGAACAGGCTAAACCAATGCTTACTGTAACCTTATCATGAATAAAGCTTCTGGCTACTAGCCTTTTTTGGGTAGCACCAACTCTTATTTAATGTAACACTAGAACACAACAGAACAATACAAGCATTATTGCTGAACCTTCTTTGTAGCATGATTGTCCTGGTGCTCTATAACCGAGGTTGTTTTTGCTCCATTAAAACTAAATTTAAATCAAACCTCTCTATGATGTTCAGCTGTTACCCCCCCCCCAACTCTATCTTTTATGCAGTACTCTGTTTTCCTCAGATTTAGTAATCCATCTCTTAGAACAGGATTTCCTAAACTGGAATCCGTAGACCAGTTCCTGGGGGTTCACTAAACGTCCAGAAGGGGTATCAAGTAATGTGTGTTTATATATGTATGTAGGGGTCCGTAGATTTCAGTAGTTTGGGAGCTGCTTTCTTAGAGGAAATTTAGATCATTGCCCCTTATCCTAGTCCTTTCATCTGTTGATATTTCTTCCTTGCTTTTGTTGCAGACTTGCTCCATCCTTCAGCATTTCACTGCTGAAGGGAGGGGGGGGGGAAGTTGAGGATACAGAAGATTAAGAAGAAACTTAACAGGTTTCAGAAGTTTCTTATTTTAGCAATGCGTTAGAAAGGCAACCAGAGAGAGTAATACTCTTGATCTGGTTATCAGTAGTGATTATTTGTTCATTGAGAATTTGAAGATAAAGGAATCACTATGTGACTGTGATCACAGTGTACTGATGTGGGATTTACTTAACGATATTACAACCATCAGGGGTAAAGGGAATGGTTTTTGCTTCTTTAAAGATGACTACAGTGGTCTCAGACAGTTTTTTATATTGTATACAGTGGGACCAACTGATGATGTTACCAACAGCCAATTAAAATTGCGGAAGCATTCAAGGAATTAATTGTGGAAGCTACTAGAATTTTCATACCAAATAAGAAATACTGTTCAAGGTTTAGGCCTAAATGGATGTCAGATGAACTACTGAGACTTGTGGCAGAGAAGAAAAATGCATGGAATGCATATAAATTGTCAGGTAACACAGAAACCTATGGCAGATATAAGCTAGTCTGTAATCATGTCGCAAAGGAAGTTAGGCAAGCGAAGGCAGATTACGAGAAATTTTTGGCAAAGGATGCCAAGAAAACAGCAAGGGCTTATTTAATATATAAACTTTTTTTAGTTATATAAACTCTAGAAAGAAGGGGATGAATCAGATTGGTCCACTTGATATCGATGGTTCGACTGTTGACGATTACTCAGATAGCCAACAATCTGAATGAGTATTTTGCATCTACATTCGTGCATGAGGAGTTAAGGGAGGAGAATGCCAGAAGTTTATCAAACTGTAACAGGGTGCTTAATGATTTTGTAATAACTGAGAACAAAGCGGAGGAGAAATTGTTGAAATTAAATATAAGAAAGGCACCTGGGGTGGATGGGATCTATCCAGTGATATTAAAGGAAGCTGCAATGAAGTAAGCAAAACCTTAGTCATAATTTTGAGAGCATCCTTGGACTAAGGGCAAGTCCCCACGGATTTACTCATGGAAATTTCCCCATGTATCCCCAATTCACAAAGGGTGACACAAGTAATTACAGACCAGTTAGTTTTACTTCTGTTCTGGGAAAAATAATGAGTCACAGGTTAAAGATGCATTGCATCATTCATCTCCTAGAGAAGACTGAAGTTATAATACAGACACAGCATAGGTTTGTTGAGGGAAAGTCTTGTCTGACAAATTTTGTTGGATACTATAATGTGGTTACAAAGGAACAGGATTCAAAAAATAATTTTAATATTATATACTTGGATTTCAGGAAGACATTTGACTCTGTTGTGGATGGAAGGCTACTGTACAAATTGGAACACTATGGTATTAAGGGTAAGTTGCTACAATGGACAAAAGGGTGGTTGAGTGGGAGAAGACAGTGGTAATCAATGGATGCTGCTCTTCATGGACTAATGTTATTAGTGGAGTTCCTCCAGGATTCGGTGTTGGGCCCACTGTTTTGTATATTTATCAATGATATTGATGAAGGTATATCAGGCTTAGTGGTGAAGTTTGCAGATGATACTAAGGTTGGCACGGTTGTTAATGACAGTAATGGCAGTGTGCTACTGCAACAGGATCTAGAAAATTTGGGCAGATGGGCTGAGAAGTGGCAACTGAAGTTTAACAATGACAAATGCAAAGTACTGCATATGGGTAGAAGTAACCCCAGACAAACTGTGTGGTACTACACTTATGGTGGTAGAAAATGAAAAAGACCTGGGGGCAATTGTGCAGTCAGATATGAAATTTTCTGAGCAGTGCAGATAGGCTGGCAATGCAGGTCATGTGGTGTTGTCAGTGATATACAGGAATTTTGCCAGTAGGAAAAAGGAGGTGATTGTCCCTCTGTATAAGGCAATGGTCCAGCCATGCCTTGAGTACTGTATATAGTTTTGGAGGCCTTATTTTAGGAACGATGTGGAGTACTTTGAGCGAGTACAGAGAATGGCAACAAAATTGAGAGGAATGAAAGGGTGGTCTTACACCTCAGTTCTGCAAATTGCAGCATCTGCAGACTAGGTACCTGCGAGGTGATTTGATTGAGGTATATAAGACTTGGAATGGATTGAACAGGTTCAATTCTGATGGGATTCTTTCACTTGCCCAGATTACGAACCTGAGGTAGCATAAATTCAAATTGAGGAAAGAAAGTTTTAGAATAGATGTGTGGTAATTTGCCTTTAGCTAGCAGGTTATTGATTTATGGAACAAACTTCCTTCTGTTGTTGTGGAAGTTGATAGCTTAAAAAAATTCACGAGATCAGGAATGGATGTGTGAAATGTGTTTTTTTTTTGGTTGCTCTTGCATAAGCTTGGTTTCTTGCATCACATACCTCTACTACTACTACTTCTACATCCTTTGAGGCATGCATATTTCAAATTTATTTAAAACAATTCAGCAGCAGCAGCACTTTGTCTTCTAATTCAAGGTCGTTGTCATTCAAGTCATTCTAATTAATTTATATTCATAGAACAACATGCATTTTTGATGAGTGCAGAATGAGACTTGTGGCAGAGAAGCCACAAGTCTCATTCTGCACATCTCATTCAATTGCAAATCTGCCATTTAATGCTGCAGTTATTTTTTTGAAATATTTTTTGTTTATTATTTTCTTTTAGTTAAGAAAAGGAGGATTTTCCTCTATGATGCCTTGTATAACACTTCAGTGCTGCTACTCTCCATTGTTGAATCAATTATACAGATAGTTTACATGTATTTCACACCCTTGTAGACAAAATCAATGCACCACGGAATTGGAGGTCCGTGCACCCGAAGCCTGATCCCAAAATACATTGAATCACCAATTGTAATCTTTGAGTGAGAGAATACAATACATCCATATTTTAAAAACAATTTAAATGCTTAGAAAACAAATAAATAATGAATCCATACTTTTTAACACTTTTTAAGAAACTAAAGATTAGTTTCTTAATGTTGGTTTCTAAGCATTTAAATTGTTTTTAAAATATGGACGTATTGTATTCTCTCACTCAAAGATTAGGGTTGGTTATTTTGATGTATTCTGGTGTTGGGCTTGGAGTCCGCGGGCCTCCGATTTCGTGGTGCATTGGATCATTGATTTTGTCTACGGGCGTGTGGAATTCATGTAAACTATTTATAGTTGATAAAACAATGGAGAGTATCAGAATTGAAGTGTTCTACAAGACATCACAGAGGTAATTCCTCCTTTTCTTAACTAATTGATCCTTTGCAGCTCTTTTATCTATTATTTTTTTTTTATATCATCCTTGCAGCTAACACAGTTTTTATGATCACTGTCCTTCCACACCATATGAGGAAAAGCCTAGATTTGAATACCATCTCACTGGGCCCGCACAGACTATGGTTAAGGGTTGTCCTCAGGCAACTCTTAACCATAGCCTTTAGAACATAAGCGATTTACAAACACATTAGCATTAGTAGAGGCATATGATGCAAGAAAGTGAGCTTATGCAGCATCAGCCAAAAAAAAAAAAAAAAAAAAACCACTTCCATTTCACCCCTCTGTTCTTTCAAAATACCTGTCCAGCCGAGCCTTAAATTTATTTAGGCTATGAACTTCCACAACAAGGGATGGAAGTCTGTTCCACCAACCAACTACCCACTGGCTAAAGGCAAATTTCTGCACATCTATCCTATATCTGTCTTTCCTCAATCTGAATTTATGTCCTGTCAGGTGATTATTCTGAGCAAGAGGAAGAATCTCATCGGCATTGAGCATGCTCAAACCATTCAAGGCTTTATACACCTATATCAGATCACCTCACCAGTGCCTAGTCTCCAGACAGTGTAATTTGCAAAACTTAAGCCTTTCTTCGTAAGAGCAACCCTTTGTTCCATTCACTAATCTTGTTGCCCTTCTCTGTACACATTCCAGCAGCTCTACATCCTTCTAAATGAGGCCTCCAGACCTGTATACAGTACTCAAGGTGTGGCTTGACCATTGCCTTATACAAGGGAATAATCACCTCCTTATCCCTGCTAGAAAAATTCCTGTATATCATTGACAAGACACCATGAGCTACTCTTGCAGCCCGTCTGCACTGCTCAGAGAACTTCATATCTGCCTGCACAATTACCCCCAGGTCCTTTTCATTCTCTACCACTATCAGTGTAGTACCACAGAGTTGATACATTGCACTGGGGTTGCTGTTTCCCCATATGTAGTACTTTACATTTGTCAATGTTAAACTTCATTTGCCACCTCTCAGCCCATCTGCTCAACCTTTCCAGATCCTGTTGCAGCAGCATAGCGTCAGTAGTGTCCTTAACAACCCTGCCAACCTTTGCATCGTCTGCAAACTTGGACATTAAGCTTGATATACCATCATTAATATCATTTATAAATACAGAAAACAATAATGGACCCAACACTGAACCCTGAGGGACTCCACTAATAACATTAATCCACGATGAGCAGTGTCCATTGATTACCACTCTCTGTCTTCTCCCACTCAACCATCCCTTTATCCACAGCAGCAATTTTCCTCCAGTGCCACACTGCTCCAATTTGTGCAGCAGTCTTTCATGTACAACAGTATCAAAAGCCTTTCTAAGATCCAAATATATAATATCAAAGTTATTCCCTGCATCCAGTTCTTTTGTGACTGCATCATAGTATCCAATCAAATTGGTCAGGCAAGACTTTCCCTTAACAAAACCATGCTGTGTCTGAGCTATAACTGAAGTCTTGTCTAGATGATCCTGCAGTGCTTCTTTAACCAGTGCCTCCATTAATTTTCCTGGAACAGAAGTTAAACTCGCAGGTCTATAATTACTTGTGTTAGCCTTTGATCCTCCTTTGTGAATTGGGGTCACATTTGCACATCTTCAGTGTATGGGTACCTCTCCTGAGTCCAAGGAAGCTCTCATAATTATGGCTAAGGGTTTGCTTACTTCCTTTGCTCCCTAATATACTGATGTGTGATGGTCTTAACAGCTTCAGTGCAAATCTAAAACAACGGTAAACCTCTGAATCCTTGGAAATAAGCAGACACCACATTTTTGTATGTAGTTTGAACTTTCATTAAGTCTTAAAAGTGCTTTGAATAGAAATACTTATGTTATTAATTGTCTGTATCTACATTTTTTTAACTGATAATTTAATATCTAATCTATTATCAGACTATAAATTTATTTTAATGCAATTATATTTTATCTTTATTTAGGATAAAGCATTACAGAGAAAGCAAGACCTTGAGGATTCCCTGCAGGCTCATCAGTATTTTGCTGATGCTAATGAAGCTGAGTCATGGATGAAGGAGAAAGAACCAATTGTAGGGAGTCAAGATTTTGGAAAAGATGAAGATTCTGCAGAAGTGAGTTAATTTTAATTTTTATAATTTGGTTAATTTTGATTTAAGTAATACAAAATACAGAATAATAACTTTGGTTTAAAATTATATAAAAAAATTATTTTTAATTTTTATAAAGAAAATATCTCATGTATGAAAATTTTTCATACATATCTTTGGGTGATAATAATACTCAAAAAGAGTGAGCACTATTTTCTTTGGGGATCCACTTAAATTCTTGTTTTTTTTTTTATTCATATAAATATTTCAGTTTAGCTAGTTTAAGCTATTAATGTATTAAACTCCCAATATCTTAAGAATTTTGGAAAAATCTTGAGTAATTATAGAAAATTACATGCTTTAACAAGTCTTATTAAATCTTAGTATGAGAAATAAATTCAAGAATGAGAAGGGACTAAAAATAAATTTATATCCTGGAGAATTAAAATTTATATTTGATAATATAAGCACTGAAGGGTGATTTTAAGTGGGAATATCTGGGATTAAAGAAAACTGCTTTTGAAATAAAGTAGTAATATAGTTTAGAAAAACTGTATAGAAGAGTCTACAGTTATGATTAATTCATGAAAATTTTGTAAATTTATTAGCTCTAAACATTTAAAATTTGAAACAGATTTGTAAAGATATAGCCATGCAATATGACCTTGATTTAAGCTGCTCCCTGTTGGAAACTTGATTACGAATCAAAAAGTTCTGGACTGACGGTGTGTCTTTATGCTTCCTTGCTTGCAGACACACTGTGTCAGTTATTTAGAAAGAAAATACTGAGAGTCAGGAAGCATATAGACAGTCTGATAAGTTCTTAATGGCATTATGATAACCAGAGCCACCCCCAAAATGTGCGGGGCCCTGTTCAAGAATTACTTGCAGGACCCTGGGATCCTGTGCAAAATTTATATGGGGTGTTTTTGTAATAGTGATTTTTTAATTTTTCAAATTTTACAGTAACTAAGAAATAATTTTATATTATACTGAACAAAAATTTTAAATACAAATAATATTTAATATATTAATCAACAATATTGTTTTGACCATTTTGAGTGTGAGACCCTGTTCGACAGAACCGGTTGAATATACTTGTGGCCATCACTGATGGTAACTAACTTAAGAATGTACACTGTATATTATTTATGATTAATATATTACATTGCAACAGCATTTTAAGGATTAAAATAAAAGTCCTCATCATTGAATGACTGAATGGAATTAGTTACAGCTGATATAAAAGGTTTTGTGCATGATGCCATTGGCCCTCCAAGCAACTGTGACTGAAGTCAGTTGGAAAAACATGGATATTTTGCTTCTGATCAGTGTGCAGTTAATATAAGTAACTTGAACCCTAGTGGAGTGAAGATTGAGAAAATAGTCATTCTTCTACATTTTGTCAGATGGCTGGTGATTTTAATTTTAAGAAAGAAAATACAGAAAAACATAAAAGGGACATTTAGGTCCTGTCTGTGTTGAAAGACACACTGCAGAAAGTCTTTAAATTATCTGAGCTAACACTAACTAGAAATATTCAGAAAAAATGTAAAAGATGGCTTTAGTACATGTGATGAGAAGGGAGATATATGTTGAAGTAAATGTCTGTTAGGATGCCTGAGCAGAGGGAAGAATAGATCTAAGAGTGTTCTAAGAGTCTTTATACTTATCTACTAGGTAGATAAGTATAAAGTTTACATTGCTGATAGTTGGGTGGGAATAGTTTGGTTAGACAGAATTTCTGAGAATCAGAAGGCCTGATAAAAAATTAATGTATTAAAAAAATAAATTAAAATGGATTAAATGGCTAGAATTTGGGGGCAGTACGTTGACAAGATCAGGGGTCAAACTTTGTACACTGGATTACTGGACTAAATTGTTTCTGGCATTATCAGTTAATTGCTATATATGTTGGTCATCATAATGGTTGTGTAGCAGAAACAGATGAACATTATAGCAGTGGTCCAGTGCCTGTGTAGTATTATGATACTGTATTTTCCAGTGTATAAGATGCACCTTGAATTTGAGTTAACTTAATTATTTTTCCTTATCACAGAACAAAAATAAAATAAAATTCTTAATCCTAACAAGTTTTATAATATACAAATCACTGGCATGACCAGTGAATCCCAAGAAATCTTCCTCTGAATCCTGGTTTTTTCATCTTCAGTTGTTGTATCTTCAGCCCCTTCTTGAACACAAACCTCCAAAAGCTCTTCCTCTGAATCATCTTCATATATCAAATTGTCTTCACTGTCATCCAAAGCATTACTGATTCCACATTTGTTAAAAAAACTTTAATATCCAGTTTGTTATTTGTCCACGCTGTTTTGACCCATTTACACACTTGTGTGATTGATGCTCTCTTTAATTTGCCAGATTTAGTAAACTCTTTATTGTTACCATCTATATCCACTTATTCCATTTTTTTCTCTGCAGAATTTTGAATGGATTATTGATAGACACATCTAGTGGTTGAACTTGATGTCAATCCTCCAGTTATTACAGCCAATTCAGTAGTGCCATTTCTTTATTTTTTGTTTTATGAGCTCAATGAGATTGGGTTCTAAATCGGTTAAAAACAAGTAGTGCATTTTTTCTCCTTAAATCTCCATTATGTTTTTCCCCACACTCGTTTTATCCATATTTTCATCCCAGTCTCACCCAGCGAACCTTTTTGGTGAACGTGTACAATGATTCATTGTGTGGTATCTTATCTTTAGGCATTAATTTTCTTTTGAAAATTAACATAGGAACATCCAATGTTAATTAATTTTAGCAAATTTTGTTCCATCTGCACAACATGCAAGGATTGCAATGTAATGCATTTTTTCATGACTGCTTGTCTTAACTGTTACAATTTTTTGGCCTTTTTTTGACACTGTCCTATTAGAGGGAACATCAAATGTGGTAGGAGTTTCATCCATATTTCCTATTTGGCTTAGTTCAATATTTTTTTTTTTTTGCTTTATTTGAGCACGAAATGATGAAAAGAAATCATTTTTCTTTATATTCTGGAGGTATTTTATGTGCTAATTTGGTTTTGGTGTGCATACTTAAATTTTGTGTTTCATAAACCTATAGCATTAAGGTGGGCTCCCTTTAAAATCAGCTATACCCCCTTTCAGAAGCTATATTTTGAGCCTGAATTCATATCACTCTTGTTGTTATGGCAGTGTCTATTTGTCTATCCATTTCAGTAAATCACTTTCTAATTCTGGCCATTTTGAGACTTTTCCATCCAAAGAACTTTTTTTCTTTAACGTGGATTTAAGCACATCCTTTTGATTTCTCCAAGTTGTAATGGTTTTTTCAGTTGGAAGAGGCCCAAATTGTCTTTCAGCTGCCCTATTCTTGTGAATTTCTGCGTACTTTACAACTTTCAGTTTAAATCATGCAGCATATTTCATATTGAATTTGAAAGTGTCTGCAATTCTGCCCAGACACGATAGGAGAGAGTATATGATGAGAGCCTTGTCGATCAATTCGGCCCTGGAAAGATTGTGCAAGGCTCAAGGGGTAGAATTTTTTTCAGCCTGGACTGTACTTGTTAACAGGAGAGATTGCTTCTACAGGGATGGGATACACTTAAATAGAAAGGGTGCAAGAATATTTGCTGATGCTATCGAGGCAGTGTTAGGTGGGTCGGAAAACTGCTAGCTTGAGGGGAGGAAAAAACTAATAGATTAACAGTAGCCACTGGCAGAGGTGAAAGAGATTCTTGCACTGCTTCCATTGGAATGAGCAGAAGCCTGAAAAACAAGATGCATGATATTTCAGAGACTGCTGGAAGTCATTGCGGTACAAGTAAACACATGGGTTGTGTTAGGGTAGCTAAGAATAGAAACAGGTGCATGTATACTTGCGTGTACACCAATGCTAGGAGTTTAGTAAATAAATTTGATGAATTTGAGGTATTGCTCAAAACATCAAAGGCAGATATTGTTGGGATATCAGAGACGTGGTGTCACACAGATATAAGGAATGCAGAACTGGAATTTGGGGAGTACAACGTCTACAGAAAGGATAGACAGGATAGGAAGGGAGGAGGGGTTATGCTATTAGTTAAGAATCACATAAAATCCAAGGCAGTGAAGCCAGTCGACATCGATGGACAGGGCAGTGTCGAGTCAGTTTGGTGTGACATAAGCATAGGTAAATCAAAATTGAGAGTAGGAGTGTGCTATAGGCCTAACGACTCTGATGAGTATAATAAGATACTGTACAGGGAAATAGAATGGGCCAGTAAATCAGAGAGTCTTATAATGGGAGATTTTAATTTCTCAGATATTGACTGGAATTTGTGAGTTCATCACTCACACACTAGCAAGGCTTTTGTGGATTTATTGGATGATTGTTTTCTACACCAGCATGTTCGGGAGGCAACTAGAAGGAGTAATACTCTTGATCTGATTATCAGTAGTGATTCTTCATGCATTAAGAATTTGCAGATAAAGGAACCACTAGGTGGCAGTGATCACAGTGTGCTGAAGTGGGATTTACTCAAGGAGGTAACTACCATCAGAGGTAAAGGGAAGGGTTTTTGCTTTCGTAAAGGCGACTATGATGGTCTGAGACAGTATTTAAATTCCATACAGTGGGACCAACTGATGATGTTACCAACAGCAAATTCAAAATGGGAAGCATTCAAGGAAATAATCTTGGAAGCTACCAGGCTTTACATACCAACCAAGAAATATTGTTCAAGGTTCAGGCCTAAATGGTTGTCAAATGAACTAATGAGACATATGGCAGAAAAGAAAAATGCATGGGATACATACAGATTAATGGGTGACATGGAAGCCTATGATAGATATAAGTTGGTCTGTACCAAGTCACAAAGGAGATTAGGCAGGCAAAGGCAGATTATGAGAAATCCTTGGTAAAGGATTCAAAGAAAAACAGAAAAGAGTTCTTTACCTATTTAAACTCAAGAAGGAAAGGGATGAATCAGATTGGTCCACTGGATGTTGATGGTTCAACAGTTGAGGATCCTGCTCAGGTGGCTAACAATCTAAACAAGTATTTTGCATCTACATTCACACATGAGGAGTTATTCAGGAAGGGGAATGTCGTAGGTGAAGTAAACATTGGCAGTGAGCTAGATGATTTTCTAATAACTGAGAGGAAAGTGGAGGAGAAATTGAGGATAAACATAAATAATATTATATTATAATATATAATATTATTTTCATTACTTTTTATCTCTATTTAATTTTTGGATTAATTGGATTATATATATATATATATATATATATATATGGAGAGAGAGAGAAATTACTGCTTTAACTGTTGTGGTAAAAAGTTGAGAACCTATCCAGGACCTTTAGAATTAAAGAATATTTAATATTTAGATTTTTTTTAGAATTATGTAGGTTCAGGAAGGTGAAAAGTTATGGTTTCAGTACGGTTATAGACACCAGTGCACCTGCCTCAATGTAAAAAACTGTGGGGTGAGGTGGGCAAAGGCCTAGGAGGGCTTTCTATGAATTTTTGACTAGGGGGGGGAAACAAAGGAGAACAAAGGTATAGTTAACAGGTGGAACGTTTATGAAAATATGGTAAATACTTAGAACTTATACAGTCAATTCCAGTTATTTGGGACATATCAGGACTAGTCCATTTTGGCCCAATTAAGCGGCTGACCCAATTATGCAAAGTTTTACGTAAATAGTTAAAAATACAGCTTTACGATTGATTTTCTGTATGATCAAATCACGTTATGATGGACTCACCATAGTAAAGTACCGTTCACTATACGATATGTAGTAAGCACCGGTCATTGTGATCACATTTGTGAAAAAGATTAATTCTATTAAACAGTGATTCTAATTAGCAAAAATAGGAGGAATATTATCCACAGGCAATAAAAGTAAAGATATACTGTATTAAGTACAAATTTACGCTTTATTACCAATTAAAAAATTAAATGATATGTAAAAATCGGAAGAATATTTTCCACAGGTTAGCAAAATAAAAATAAATTTACGCTTATGTGCATAGCTTAATTATTATGTACTGTAATATGTACATACTAACTAGTTGACATTTCTGTTCACTGACATTTGTGGGTGGGGGTTAAAATTTAAAACAGTAATAAAGATAAGCACACACACAAAGAACACGGCACGCACAAATCGCAAGTAACACGATACGCGCAAGTGAGAACAGAGTAACAAGTTACGAAGCTTAAAAAATAGGAATGAAGAGCAGATTTGGAAAATAAATTTTTTTATATGATTGAAGCACTAACAGAAAAGCCCAATAAATAGGGGACTGCTAATTGTTTTATGGTTGTGACCTCCAGAAATCTGACCGAACCACGTAGTATGGACGGAGACAATCGTAGGGTAATCTTGAGTGCTGCGGTCTCCTGCCCCGATTAAACGATATGTTGTCCCAATTAAGCGAAGTAAACCCTGGCTATTTTCTCAGTTGGATTCTGTTCTTTAAGATTTGTCCCAAATAAACGGCTGCCTCGATTAACTGGTGGCCCAAATAACCGGAATCCACTGTAATTAGAAAGTATAAAATCTGCAATTCTGGCCCATTATAGCCTTAGTTGCTAATGCACCATTAAAATCGAAATCAGAATCTGCAATTCTGGCCAGTGCTAAGCAGCTATAGTCAAGAAGGGGTAGTAAAATTAAATATATTATAATTTTAGAGAATAGTATGTTAAGTGAGTAGTTTTTGAATAATGATGGCCATTTTATTTGTAATGCATCGTGGGTTTAGTGAAAGTTAATGCTGCGGAACTTTACATAAGTGGAATTTCCCTAAATGCGTATGCCGCACTCATAACTATGCATGCTGAATTTGATTGAAGCAAAAAAGAAATGTAAATAGAATTATTTGTTAAATTTTTTTATCTCACATGCAGGAAAAATTACAAAAGTGTGCTTCGAAATATACAGTAAAAAGATTAAGACAAGTGCCAGTACAAACGTTATAATCAAAAATAATATGAGAAGTGCAAGATAGCTGGCATAATGGTGTTGGCAGAATGTTGATGAAGGCCTGGGATGGGGGTTGTGCAACTACAGTGGCTCGTGATGCTGACCACCGGTGGTAGCAGTATTTTGAGATTAGTGAGGCAAGATGCCTCACTAATTTCAAAAGAGAGGTCGAGGGCTGTGGAGATTTAAAGTGAATAATCTTGGAATCGTAGAAAGATGCAACTGTACGTGTGGTGATCTAGAAACATGGGAACATGTTGTTTTTAATTGTTTGGAATATGCTGATTTACATTTGAATTTGCTGAATAATGTTGATAATGTAACTCGTCTAGTGGATGGGATTGAGCCATTTCTTATTAAAACAAGGAAAAATTTTATTGCCTTTCAAAATTTTGCAAATTCAGTTTTTGTGAGAAGGAATATTCTTTTGCAATTGGAAGAGTGAAGATTGAATAATGGATGAATTGGGAGAGTGTATCCTTTTATTTATGGAATAGTATGTTATTTTTTATATAGGAACAGAGAAATTTCTTTGCAGAAGGTGGACAGGACGTTGATACTCTGTTTCCTTCATGGGTGGTAGTAGTAGTAGTAGTAGTAGTGGCACATGATGCAAGAAAGCAAGTGTAGGAGCTTATGCAGCATCAGCCAAAAAAAAAAAAAAAAAAAAAATCATCACGCCATTCCCTCCAAATGCCTGTCCAGTTCCTCCTTAAATTTATTTAACCTATCAACTTCCACAACGACAGATGGAAGTTTGTTCCAGCAATTAACCACCCGCTGGCTAAAGGCAAATTTCCGCACATCTATTCTACATCTGTCCTTTCTTAATTTGAACTTATGTCCCCGTAGGTTCGTAATCTGAACAAGTGGAAGGATCCCATCAGAATTCAGCGTGCTCAACCCATTCAAGGCCTTATAGACCTCAATCAGATCACCGCGCAGGTGCCTAGTCTCCAGCCACTGCAATTTGCAGAACTTAAGCCTCTCTTGGTAAGAGAATCCCTTCATTCCCCTCACCAATCGTGTTGCTCTTCTCTGTACACGCTCAAGCAAATCTACATCCTTCCTAAAATGAGGCCTCCAGACCTGTACGCAGTACTCAAGGCGTGGCCTGACCATTGCCTTATACAGAGGGACAATCACCTCCTTTTCCCTGCTAGCAAAATTCCTATATATCATTGACAAAACCCCATGACCTGCCCTAGCAGCCTGTCTGCATTGCTCAGAAAACTTCATATCTGACTGCACAATTACTCCCAGGTCTTTTTCATTTTCTACCACCTTAAGTGTAGTACCACACAGTTGGTACGTTTCTCTGGGGTTACTTCTACCCATATGCAGTACTTTGCATTTGTCAAGGTTGAACTTCAGTTGCCACTTCTTAGCCCATCTGCCCAAATTATCTAGATCCTGTTGCAGTAGCACACTGCCATTACTGTCATTAACAACCCTGCCAACCTTTGTGTCATCTGCAAACTTCGACATTAAGCCTGATATACCTTCATCAATATCATTGATAAATACACAAAACAACAGTGGACCCAACACCGAACCCTGTGGGACTCCACTAATAACATTAGTCCATGAAGAGCAGCACCCATTGATTACCACCCTCTGTCTTCTCCCACTTAACCATCCTTTTATCCATTGTAGCAACTTACCCTTAATACCATTCTGCTCCAATTTGTACAGTAGTCTTCCATGCGCAACAGTGTCAAAAGCTTTCCTGAAATCCAAGTATATGATATCAAAATTATTTTTCGCATCCAGTTCCTTTGTGACCACATCATAATAACCAATCAAATTTGTCAGACAAGACTTTCCCTTAACAAACCCATGCTGTGTTTGAATTATTGCTGCAGTCTTGTCTAGATGATCCTGCAATGCATCTTTAACCAGTGACTCCATTATTTTACCCGGAACAGAAGTTAAACTAACTGGTCTGTAATTACTCGTTGGTGGTGGACACTGCTCTGCTCCTGCCAACACAGTTGGCAGGAAGCCTTAGTTAACACTTTTTGCTATAACACTGCAATAACACTTTCTTCCAGCTTGGTTTTGCTGGTTAATTTGAGTAACTTCTGTTGAGCTCTCTGACTGCTGGTGGATTGCTATTCCTTGAACTGTTTATCTTATGGAGAGAAGATCAATCTCCAGGATGATTCTCATCTGTGGACAGTGTCTCTTCATCAGTTTCTGTTGTAGCCTGCTTGCCCAGCTCATGCTGTAGCTGAGTTTGGGATGACCATTGCACGGTATAGCTGGTTCGTCTTGTGCTAATTGAACTAATTGATATGTACAATGTTTCATGTATATAAGAATATTGTTAATATTTGTATTAAGGTTATTATTATGTTAATACTACTCTTATACCACACAAAATTAATAATTAATTTATTAGGCTGTTCTCCTACATTTCTGTACATTAAAATGACGTTTCTAGTATCTTACTGATATCTGAAACGTCACTTTAATGTATAGTAATGTAGGCGAACAGCCTAATAAACTATATTATTAATTTCACATGTTATAAGAGTGGTATTAATATAATAATAACCTTAATCGAAAACAACCACATTGTCCTTTCTTAACCAACTGCTATACATATAGACATGTATAGCAAATCTGCTATACATGTCTATATGTATAGCAGATTTGCCAGATTTTTGACTAGAAGCCACTTTACTCAATAAATGAAATGAATGTGAAGATTTAGATGGGGCTGCTCAACCTTATAAATGAACATATTAATGAATGATTGGATGATGGCTTTTTTCTTTTTTTTGTAGATTTCTTTGTAGCAAGCAAGAATATCATTCACCCCTCTGTTAACTTTTAAAAATCATTCGCTGTCAGGATCCACTTCTCAACCCTCACCATTGTCAATGCAATTTCACGAAATTGCATTGCCATCTCTCTGGTGATGAAGCATCTTGGCTGTTCATTTGGTTCATCTTGAGTCTTGTCATCATTTTTTTCTCTCACTATCGCTGCTTGCAAGTCAATAAGTTCTTTGTTAGATAATTCCTTCTCTTCTTTCTCTATTAATTTCCCCACATCGTTGGCATCAACCTCCAACTGAAGTAGCTATGCAAGCTTTACAATCTTATCTGTAACCTCTTCATATGATTCATCTTTTTAAAATCCTTCAAAGCGTTTTACATGCCGTGAGCATATTGTCTTCCATATGCCATTTAAACAACTTTTAGTAATTTCTGCCATGCCTTATTAATGTTTAAAATGACGAGGTAAATATTGTAAGATTTCCAAAAGTCTCGTAACTTCAAATTTTTCTCACCATCTACCTCACACAATGCCTGAGAAATTCGAAATAACACCCTGATCCATAGGTTGGATCAGTGAAGTTGATGGGAGTATTGTATGGAGCATATTCAGCATTTAATTTAAAACAGAGATGAATTACAATATAAACACAATGAATATTGTATGTACTTTATTTAAGGCACTTGGTTTATGGAGTTACAGCATCTATGTATTTTTCCATCTTAGTTGGGTTCTCCATTCATTTCCTGTGGGATGCAAAAAAGGTTTCCATGGTTTTTTTAAGTTTGCACTGGCTTGTAAAAATTTACCTAAATTCGAATTTATATAAATCGAGTATTACGTAAGTCAGGGAGTGGCTGTATATAATTAATGAATAAATGAATAAAGGATAATCATAAACAAAGGTATGGGTTATCATATCAAGAAGCTACAACATGACCGTGTTTATGCTATTATTATAATAAACCATGTTGAAATACTATATATACTTACTTTATCTGGATGGTCCATGTGTAAGCAAAAAATAAGCCGGAGTAAGCTGCATTGATTTACTATGATGAATAATTAGCGCCCCTGGCTTTTATGCTAATGTTACTATTGAAGTTGCCATCTTTTAATTATAAGTGACCATTATAATAACATTATAAAATTATAAGGTAGTTTGGACTTTACGTAGTTTTGATATATTAAAATAAATGTAGATGTACAAAAGTGTTACATACCTACATTACAAAAATAAAATAATATACAATATAATATAAAAATAAAATAATATACAATATAATATAAAAATAAAATAATAACAAGCGAAAGGTAAGAATATTGCCATTCGAGGAGGGTGTTTTCGACATGCACTACTGAACAGATCAATATGGTTTAGTGCTGAGATTGTTACATGCATTATATTTAGGTGGTGTATGGCTATGTTACATTCTTTAGAGCGATGTTGTAGCTGAAGAAAGTGATTTTTGGTTAAGGCTGTTTTTTATATAGAATTTGATGAAATTTGAAGGAATGTTATTTCTAACCAGTTTTTGATATTGTTTTTTAAATGCTTGTATCAATATGACTTAGTTATTACAAATATGTGCATATCTAATACATCGTGCTGAAATAATATTTCTGTGGATTTTATGGGAAGTATTAGAATCCCAATGACAAAGGTGTGCAATTTGAAATTTAAATGTATTTCTTTTATCGTATAGGTTTACCATAACTTTTTAATTTGCGTATTTTTGAGAGATCTCTAAATCTAGGAAGATTAAGATGTTAGTGCTGTCGCTAGTTTTCTTTAGTGTGAATTCTTCAGGGTAGATTTTCTTTTTGTATTTTGTTAAAAAGTCACAGTTGAAAATGACCAGGTCATTGACAAGTCATAACATGGTTAATTTTATTTCATTTTGCATTTGAAACTGTGATTTGAAGTGGCGTTGTGATATCAGAGGCGATTCCTGCGCCCATTGGTATTCCTTTGGTTTGTTTGTATGTACCTCCCTTGTGTCTATATAACTATTAAAAATGAATAATTTGCAAAAGGTGTTCCAGATTTTATAATTGATTCCTTTATGGTTCCGTATTCTATGTATAGTGTGTCTAACACATCATTTTAGTCTGGAATGTGGGATTGAGGCAATTAGATTCTGAAAATCAAAGGTTTCTGTTCTGTAAATTTCACTATTAGTTTTTACGTATTCAAGTATTGCTTTGTTACTGTTTATAATTGAAGAGTTTTAGATTTTTAAAAATATTATTGGGGATCGATGCAGATTTTTTGCTTGGACTATAACAGCCATTATTTTTGCTGCTAATAATAAATCAAAAACTTTTTTTATTGTTTGTGAAACTTTGCGATCATATACAGAAATGGAAGTTTGGTGTTTTCAATTTTTTGCTTAAGCTTATTGTGTAGAGCTATTAGATTATTTAATATACTTTTTGTATTGGTTCCAACTAGGGTGTATATATCACTGTGGCTTATTTCTTCCATAAAGGTATTAAAATAAAACTTTTTACAGAAAATGGCAAAGTTATTTATTGCTTTGTCGACATTTGTAATGATGAAGTTACTCTGCAAAGCTTTAATTTGTCTATGACGTGTGCTGGGTTTTGTGCTTTTTATTTTGCTTAAATTAATTAACATAAGCAAGGTGTTGAACTTGGTCATAATCCACATTTGAAATGCTTCAAATGGAATGTTGTACTTATATACTAGTTTGAAGCAAAATTTTATGCTTACGAGGTAACTCATTTTTTGCTGCAAATTTGTTGAACTGAAAGTTGGGTCAAAATTTGAACCTGTAATTCATGAATTTTTTTGAGTTCTTGACTTTTTATGATATTAAGGTCACTCATTATAATGTGCCTTTGGATTTGCAAATTTGACATATTTAGTTTACCAAATTTTGTTGCTAAGGGTTTATAGTTGTATAATAATAATCCTAGAGGTGGACAGAGTTTAAATCTTACATTACTTTTCAGATTTAGTGTACCAGGCAAAAGCTGCTTATATTGATTAAAAATTTTTCCCCATTTTTATGTCATCATGGAATTTATGCATAAATATAATATAGCAGGATTCTGGTGTTTTGTAGTAATTATTTGATATTTTGCTTTTGCCAGTGTCCACAATGATATGCAGCAAGTGCTTATTGTTAAATGTGTGCTTGTGGCAAAATTTCGTAAGCATTTTTAGTATGCAAATTTTTAGATTAAACAAACTTTTTTACACTGCCCATGTTGATTACTTGGTTATCCAAATCTGATTAGAGTTTTGCTGAAATCCAATTTTGAGTTGTAGAAATTTTTGTTAGATTTGTTGCCCTGATTTTTTCTAATAATATATATCATGTGCGTGCGTGTGTGCGTATGTGTGTGTGTGTGCGCGTGCGTGCTTGGAATACATATACTGTGTATAACTGTACTAGCTGAATAACATTTTTTTGTAGGCATTATTAAAAAAACATGAAGCTCTAATGGCTGACTTAGAAGCTTTTGGCAATACAATTCACGCTTTAAGAGAACAAGCGCAATCTTGCAGGGTAAGTTTTGAATATTTTTTATTATAATGTTGTTAAATTGTGCTGTGTCCAAAGTTAAGCAAAACACAGTAAACTGATGATTTCAAAATACATGTGAATGTTAAGAAACATTTATAAAAGGATGTGATTTGATGTGAAACAAATATAAAGAAATTTATAAAAATTTTCAAAAAAAATTGTCAGTGATATATTAACCAATGAGCATGTGACTATTAGTAACAAAAAAATTAAAAAAAAATGTGAAACATAAAATGTCACTTGGAGAAGGACAGGTGTAGAGCAGTGTTTCCCAAAGTGTGGTATGCATACCTCCAGGGGTACGTGTACCACACTTTGGGAAACAAATTTTACTTTATCTTAGTAATAATAATATTTAATGTTAATAAACAGTAATATTTATTTTACTTTATCATAGTTTTTTAGCTGCAGAAAACAATTCATTAAAATTTAATACAGTGGATTCCGTGTATAGGAGTCATTGGTTAACTGAATCAGCCACTCTGTTGAATCAAAACTTGAAGCACAAACCTTTTACATGTTGCAGTGTGTAAAACCTGTTCTCTTATTAGAATCACAATTTCATTTTATTGAATCATAAATAATATTAGAGCTATATAAACTGTGATTTTTTTTTAATTTTTTAAAAATTTAATTTAATTTTTTCCCTTTTCATCTGATTTTATTGGACTACACTCTTAAATGATCTGGTATATTTATATTAGCTCACTCTGTGTTTACACATAGTGATCCAAGCAAGGTTTTACTGGACATTTTTGGGAAGTAATCACTTGATAATTATGTTGTTAGTTTACTGCTTGTTGTCTCCCCTTTCTGCGAATGAACAATACTGTGTTATATATAGACTGGTGTTCCAAGAAAGTGCATCACCCCTTAAAATTGTTATTGTCGTCTGAATAACATAAGTATATGGCAATATTTCTTACAGATTTCATCGGATAAGATTGACACGCGTAGGTGATGATTTTTAATATTGCATCAGCTGTTACTTTCAGCTATATAAGCATGCTCTGTAAGAGTTGCAGTCATTCCTTACTTTTGTCAGGAGTGGCGAGTTATGTGCAGTTGATACCACGAAGAAAGAGTGCTATTGTTGCTTTACGGGAGGATATTCTTCTTGCCATATTGCTTATAGAGTGTCTTGTAATCAGTTGACAGTGAGTAGATTTCTTTCCAAACTCAATACTGGTTCTGCTTATAGGAAAAAAGGAACTGGATGCAAACGAGTCTCTATGCCAAAACAGGATTGCATTTTGAAGCACTTATGCCTTAAAAACCATAAAGTTTCTTTGTCTGGATAATCTAGACAAGACTGCAGCAATAATTCAGAAACAGCATGGGTTTGTTAAGGGAAAGTCTTGTCTGACAAATTTGATTGGATACTATGTGGTTACAAAGGAACTGGATGCAAAAAATAATTTTGATATCATATACTTGGATTTCAGGAAAGCTTTTGATACTGTTGCACATGGAAGACTACTGTATAAATTGGAGCAGTATGGTATTAAGGGCAAGTTGCTACAATGGCTAAAAGGGTGGTTGAGTGGGAGAAGACAGAGAGTAGTAATCAATGGATGCTGCTCTTTGTGGACAAATGTTATTAGTGGAGTTCCACAGGGTTTGGTGTTGGGCCCACTGTTGTTTTGTATATTTATCAATGATATCGATGAAGGTATATCAGACTTAGTGTCGAAGTTTGCAGATGATACAAAGGTTGGCAGGGTTGTTAATGACAGTAATGGCAGTGTGCTACTGCAACAGGATCTAGAAAATTTGGGCAGATGGGCTGAGAAGTGGCAACTGAAGTTTAACATTGACAAATGTAAAGTACTGCATATGGGTAGAAGTAACCCCAGACCAACTGTGTGGTACTACACTTATGGTGGTAGAAAGTTAAAAAGACTTGGGAGTAATTGTGCAGCCAAATATGAAGTTTTCTGAGCAATGCGGACAGGCTGCAAGAGCAGGTCATGGGGTTTTGTCAATGATATACAGGAATTTTGCTAGCAGGAAAAAGGAGGTGATTATCTGTTTGTATAAGGCAATGATGAGACCACGCCTTGAGTACTGCTTACAGGTCTGGAGGCCTCATTTTAGGAAGGATGTTGATTTGCTTGAGCATGTACAGAGAAGGGCAACAAGATTGCTGAGGGGAATGAAGGGATCCTCCTCCAAGAGAGGCTTAAGTTCTGCAAATTGCAGCGGCTGGAGATTAGGCATCCGCGAGGTGATCTGATTGATGTGTATAAGGCCTTGAATGGGTTGAGTACGCTGAATTCTAATGGGATTCTTCCACTTGCTCAGATTATGAACCTAAGGGGGCATTAATTCAAATTTAGGAAAGACAGTTGCAGAATAGATGTGCAAAAATTTGTCTTTAGCCAGCGGGTGGTTAATTGCTGGAACAAACTTCCATCTGTCATTGTGGAAGTTGATAGCTTAAATAAATCAAGGAGGAACTGGACAAACATTTAGAGGGAATGGTTGTGTGAGTTTTTTATTTTTTTGGCTGATGCTACATAAGCTCATACGCTTGCTTTCTTGCATCACATGCCTCTATTACTATTACTAGTCTGAGCTGAAAAGAGAATGAGAAGAACATACAGGAGTGGTAGCAAGCACAGTAACAGTCAGAAGACATCTCTTCAAAAATGGACCTGCTCGTCCTAAGAAGAAGCCCTTCCTTACACAAAAAATGAAAAAAGCCCGATTAATTTGGTGTAAGGAGCATGTCAAATGGGCCCCCGAGCAGTGGAAGTCAGTTGTTTTCACGGACGTGAAGAAATTCAACCTGCATGGCTCTGATGGGAGACAAACGATTCGCCGTAGACGTGGTGAAGAATACCATTCAGACTGTATGGTGTCTACAGTGAAATTCCCTACCAGCGAAATGATATGGGGGCACATTTCGTATCACAGAGTAGGTCACTTTCCTTTATAAAAGGTTCCGTAAATGCCAATGGATATCTGGCTATATTGGAAGGCAAATTTCTGTTAACCATTAGAGACCATTTGATCTTGTCAATGCCTTGACGGTCTTCCGCTGTCATCAGGGCCAGAGGCGATTCAACTAAATATTAGTTTGCACCTGGTGAACTTTTCATTTTGTTTTCCATTTAAAATGATGAACTGAAGCAAATTGAGGGCTTCTGATAACATTTCAGCCATAATTGTCGTGTTTACCAAAACTGTTGTGTAAAGGTTGCAGATGCTCATTTTGGAATATTTTGAGAGCACCTGTCAAATATTACTTAGTTTTGTCTTAACCATTAATAAATATGTTTTGTTTATATTTCTATTTTTGATGCTAGTCATTAATGTAGCATGCTATTGTGAAAAAGGGTATGGAAAGGTGAAATTCCTAGGTGTTGCACTTTCTTTGTACACCAGTGTGTGTGTGTGTATATATATATATATACATATATTGGAAATATGTCTAATGACAATTACATTTAAATATTAAATAGCATAAATGAGGGTATTGGCTCCTACGTTAATGCTGTTGTCCAGTGACAATTAGACATTATACGTGCATGGGTTATATATGTACTTAACTTATTTATACATTATTACTTTTTAAATTATGGGAGCATCAGGTTTGTAGTGACCCCAACCAACCTGCTAGTTATATATAAATCTAGCCCTGGTATGGATAGCCTTATATATAATGTATAACGTAGATACATATAAAAACAACAAATTAATGGAAATTTAAAGAAAATTAGGGAAAGCTGGAGAAATTGGAGAAAATTAGCCAAAGTTAGTAAAAATTAACATTCTTCCTCATGGCCTTACCTCTGCTACTTCCTCAGGAGCTTTGAGCGGACATATAGCCGTAGTAGAGGAATGTATTATACATACCCGTTTCTGTAATCTCTATACCAGTTTTGCTAGGTTAACTTTAGGTAATTACTTGGTGGATAATTTGGAATAATGAGAGCAATCTTTTTGAATGTATGTACTAATTTTAAATAAACAGGGTGGTTTATGTATATGACAGCAAACTGTGATAGGAGATTCAAAGCCCTACATACCCGTACGTACCAGTCTCCTATCACAGTTTGCTGTTTGCTGTGTAAACCATCCTGTTTATTTAAAATTAGTACATACATTCAAAAAGATTACTCTCATTATTCCAAATTATCCGCCAAGTAATTACCTAAAGTTAACCTAGCAAAACTGGTATAGAGATTACAGAAATGGGTATGTATAATACATTCCTATAGTATGGCTATATGTCTGCTCAAAGGCCCTGAGGAAATAGAGGTATGGCCATGTGGGAGAATGTTAATTTTTACTTTTGCTAATCATCTCCAATTTCTCCAGCTTTCTTTAATCTTCTTCTTTAAATTTACATTAATTTGTTGTTTTTATATGTATCTATGTTATACATTATATATGAGGCTATCCATACCAGGGCTAGATTTATATATAACTAGCAGGTTGGTTGGGGTCACTACAAACCTGATGCTCCCAAGTAGTATCATAATTTAAAAAGTAATAATGTATAAATAAGTTAAGTATATATATATATATATATATATATACACACACACACACAAATTCAATAGATATAGCATAAAATGGTACCTATCATGACAAATTAAAATTCAAAAACAAAATTGGCAGTGAATATCTGCAACATACAAAGGACCCTATTAGTCTCTATATTAAGCAAAGCTAATAATAATGATAATAATTTCATATTTACAAAATAAAAAATCTAAAATACCAAAAAATAACAGAAGATACAGTCAATTTTAATTATTCTGACTTTTAATTTTAATTTTACTTCAGATACATAAATGCGCATTTAATAATTATTACAAGTACATGCTTTACACAATGAATTACCAGGAACCCTGCTAAGGGATGGGGTTTTACCCCCCGGTAATTTTCCGAAGTAATTTACATTCATTTTCTTTGTATCTTATATATCTTATGCTTCAAAATCTGTTAGAGTATTCGAGGGAGATTAAGGTACTATTTCTATCCTTGCAGCCTATTCCTTTCGACTCAATATTGGTTTATACCTTTGCTTTTCACAAGTAACTGATACATTTGTATATTTTTCTTAAGTAACAGAAACACTTGGTTATAATTTTTTCATAGGTTATGGAAACACTTGTATATTTTTAATAATGTTTTAATAATGTTTAAATTAATTATTTTTGTTTTTATAGCTAGCGGTTATTTTTGCCAGTCTTCCATTAATTTCATATAACGTAATTTCAAATAATTTATTATTAAATGAACTTATATCAACTCAAATTTCAACTTAACTTAATCTAATTTCAAGTTAATCATATGATTTATACTATATTTAGTGTAACATAAATATGGTTAGGCTGGTGTATAACCAGCAGAAACAGATGATGCTAGTTATGATGACGTGCCTTTCAATGTAAGCCTTATTCAATAATAACTGGTAAAATTTGATTTTTTTGGTATTTTAGATTTTGTATTTTGTAAATATGGAATTATTATGATTATTATTAGCTTTGCTTTATATAGAGGCTGATAGGGTCCTTTGCATGTTGCAGATATTCACTGCCAGTTTTGTTTTTGAATTTTAATTTGTTGTGATATCTATTGAATTTGTATATTCTCAAGCAAATGTAATGTTAAATCATTTCTGATGTCATTAATCTGTTCTGACTAGTAATTTTATCTGTTTTAAATAAATAAATAAATATATTTTTAAATTAATATATATATATATATATATATATATATATATATGAATAGTAATTGGGTTAATTATAGAATGTCAGTGACAGTAGTCTTTTCAAAATGCCTACTTTTATTGACGAATCCTTTATTACTTAATGAATGTGTAAGTTGTGTAAAACATTAAAAAATTCTTGGTACATAGCAATTTGACCTTCATTTAAATTTATACATTTAAATACTAATTTCAATCGTAATACCAAAATAGTAAGTAATAAAAATGTTTTCTTCACTAGTTCACATGCATACTTTAATTTCAGACTGTTACGAATCCACAATCTATGCTGTCCTATAAGAATGTTTATTGATTTTTATTATTACTTCTGTTTTTTAAATTATTATTTCTGTAGTATATATGTATAACTTATTGTATGTCAATAAATGAGTACCATATATTGTACTGCATTTGCTGTAGTCTAGATAAAATAGTGATCAAAACTACCCCCAACTTATCTTTGCATGAGGAGGGAAACAGACTAAATTCTCAAAAGGGACACACAGTTAATTTTAGTTTGAGAAACACTGGTGTAGAGTATTGTTTCCTCTTATACTAATCAATCCACATTTTTTGCTAATCTGTGAATGACAGTGTCAATTTGCCCATGAGTGAGTGATTGAGTGCATTCCCTTTCAAAATATGAAAATTTAGGAAAGTATGACGATATTCCATGATAAAAAGTGCTGTTTGACATTGAATCATTGTGGATTGTGATATACAAGTTATAGCAATCAAGTTCCTGGACTGATTCTGTTGCGGTCATGCTTGATGAGTTGAAGTGGTATGCTCAAACTTCGTCCAATAGATGATGGTACAGAGATTGTCCAGTAGACTGACAGGTTGGAAGTAACAACCACTTTTGTTAGTAGCATTAATACTGTGTCACGATTTTGCAATGGAGCAACATGTGGGTATCAAATTTTGCTTTAAACTGGGAAAATAAGCAACAGAAACATAGTGTGGGTCTCTCTCAACCGGGAGGTTTTTGAAACCCTGAAAACAACTGACTGGCAGAATGAGGAGATTTCAATATGTGAAATCTTTTTAAGTTTCTCGCATATAATGACAGATTATTGAGTTTCATTTTTGCAGCCCTAATAGTCATGCAGCTCAATGCTTGTGAGCTGTGCTTTAATGTACAGTTTAATGTTATTATGTATAATTGTGCATACCTTCTAAAGTGAGAGATCCATATTTTAGGATATTTTCTTTTAATTTCATGATTTTTCTTCTAATTGATGATTTCTTTGATTTTTCTTTTAACTCATAATCCATACAAAGGAAAGTAGCATACCTTTCTTTCAGCATTGCCTCATTCAGTAAACATAGTACTAACTACTTTTGTTAATTAGAGTGACACAAGCTGGTTGTGGAGTGCTTTCATAAACCGATGGCCAGTTTTATGTTACTTTAGAGCAGCTGAGGGGAGAGAGTGAGAGTGCTCAGTGTGTGTGTATTGCTGGACAAAAGAAAAAATGTGTGTGATTACACTTGTGATGTTTTACTCTGGTTTTTGTCTGGAATTGAATCTTTGTGTGCAGAAATTAAGTTAGTATTTATAGAAGAGATTAGCCAGTCAGTTACCTCAGGAGCTTTTCTCTCATTTTCAATACTGCTTAACATTGTGCAAATTGCCTAAGTGGCAGTTTCCCAAAATTTATACAGAACTTTCTGAAGCAGGGTTCTTTTCAGGTTTGCATTCAATCCTTCCTTTTTGTAAATTCATCTAAGAAGAAGGCATACCATAGAGCTCAGTTTTAAGTGCCACCCTCTTCATTATAAAAATCAATCCAGTAACTCAGACTGTTCCAAACACTGTTTTTACTACTTTATATGCAGTTGACTTGAGCATATCTTGTCACTCTCAAAACATGAGAATGATAGAGAGACGACTTCAAGGTATTGTTAATAAGATTACAACTTGGGCTGTAGAAAATGGTTTTCACATATCAACTGAAAAAAACAGTTGCAGTTAATTTCTGTAGGAGATGTAATCTCCATCTTGACCCCTTTCTAAAGCTGTGACCATGCCATACATGCTGTACCTGCTGTCCAATTTCTTGGCTTAACCTTAGATAAAAAATTGACCTCTCTTGATCATATGAAATAGCCTAGAATCACCAAGAAATTAAACATCTTGAGAGGATTATCAGCTACATCATGGGGTGCCAACCATCATCTCTTCCTCACTTATATCATGTTATAGTAATATCATGGTTAGATTGTGGATCTCCATTTTACAACTTTACTAGGCTTAAGCACCTTGAGGTGGTTAGATCCTATTCATCACAGTGGCCTACTCATTGCACTTAGAGCCTACTGCACATCTCCTGTTCATAGTCTTTATTCTGAAGCTCATGACCCTCTACTATCTCTGCAATGACAAATTTTACCACTAAATTATGCATCCAGATTGGAGGTATATATTTAGCATTAGTTGAGGCATATGATGCAAAAATGCAAGCTTATACAGCATCAGCCAAAAAAAACCCTTCCCATTTCACCCATCTGGTCACTCCAAATGTTTGTCTAGTTCAGCCTTAAATTTATTTAAGTTATCAACTTCCACAACAATGGTTGGGTGTGTTCCAGCAATCAACTACCAGATGGCTAAAGGCAAACTTCTGCACATCTATTCTACAACTGTCTTTCCTCATTTTGAATCTATGCCCCCCTGCCCTCAGGCTCTTAATCTAAGCAAGTGGAAGTATCCCGTTAGTATTGAGCCTGCTCAAACCATTCAAGGCCTATACACCTCAGTCAGATCACATCACAGGTGCCTAGTCTCCAGAAGCTGCAACTTGCAGAACTTAAGCCTTTCTTTGTAAGCACACCCCTTTGTTCCTCTCACCAATCTTAATGACCTTCGTACTCAGTCTAGCAACTCTACATCCTTCCTAAAATGAGGCCTTTAGACCTGTACGCAGTACTCAAGGTGTGGCCTGACCATTGCCTTATACAAAGGGATAATCACCTCCTTGTCTCTGCTAGCAAAATTCCTATGTATCATTGCTCGTCTGAGTTGCTCAGAGAACTTCATATCTGACTGCACAGTTAGCCCCAGGTCTTTTTCATTTTTCACCTCCCTGAATGTAGTACCACACAGTTGGTATGTTTCTCTTGGGTTACTGCTACCCATATGCAGTACTTTGCATTTGTCAATGTTAAACTTCAGTTGCCACTTCTCAGCCCATCTGCCTAACTTCTCCTCTAGATGTAGTTGCAGTAGCATACTGCCTTTACTGTCATTAATAACCCTGCCAACCTTTATATCACCTGCAAACTTCAATATTAAGCCTGATATACCTTTATCTATATCATTGATAAATACACAAAGCAACAATGGGCCCAGCACCAAAACCTCGGGGACTCCACTAGTAACATTAGTCCATGTAGAGCAGTGTCTGTTTATTACCACTCTCTGCCATCTCCCACTCAACCATCCCTTTATCCATTGCTACAACTTTCCCTTAATGCCATATCGCTCCAATTTGTACAGCAGTCTTCCATGCAACAGTATCAAAAGCTTTCCTGAAATCCAAGTATATGATATCAAAATTATTTTTTACATCCAGTTCTTTTGTGACCACATCGTAGTATCTAATCAAATTGGTCAGACAAGACTTCCCCTTAACAAACTCATGCTGTGTCTGAACTATTACTGTGGTCTTGTCTAGGTGATCCTGTACAGTGACTCCACTATTTTCCCTGGAACAGAAGTTAAACTAACAGGTCTATAATTATTTGTGTCACCCTTTGAACCCCCTTTGTGAATTGGGGATACATTTGCACATCTCCAGTCCATGGGGACTTACCCTGAATCCAAGGATGCTCTCATAATTATAACTAAGGATTTGCGTATTTCCTTTGCTACCTCCTTCATTATAACTGGATAGATTCCATTTGCCCTAGGTGCCTTTTTTTTATGTTTAACTTCAACAATTTCTCCTCCACTTTGCTCTCAGTTATTACAAAATCACTTAGCTCCCTGTTAGAGTTTGATAAACTTCTGGCTCCTGAATAACTCTTCATGTGTGAATGTAGATGCAAAATACTCATTGTTTATCAGCTACTTGAACAGGATCATCAATAGTCAAACCATTTATGTTAAGTGGACCAATCTGATTCATCCCCTTCCTTCTAAAGTTTACATAAGTAAAGAACTCTTTGCTGTTTTTCTTTGCGTCCTTTGCCAAAAATTTCTCGTAATCTGCCTTCGCCTGGCTAACTTCCTTTGTGACTTGATTACAGACCAGCTTATATCTGCCATAAGCTTCTATTCTGCCTGATAATTTATATGCATCCCATGCATTTTTCTTCTCTGCCACGAGCCTCATTAATTTGTCCGACATCCATTTAGGTCTGAACCTTGAACAGTATTTCTTAGTTGGTATGAAAAGCCTTGTAGCCTTCAAGTTTAAGTCCAGAAGGCTTCCCATTTAAGGCATTTACGTAGCCAGGTGGGAAGGAGCAGCAGTGCGTAGCACACACTTCTTGATTAGACCGGGGTTCGAACTCGTCACCACCAAATACAGAGGATGCGGGAAGGTCAGGGAATGACCACCGCATATCCCGGAGCAATATGGCCTTAGTTGCTAATGCTCCTAAAAACCAAATAACAAACAACAAACAACAGCTTCCCATTTAGAATTCGCCGTTGGTGACATCATCAATTGATCCCACTGTATAGAATTTAAAAACTGTCTGAGACCACTGTAGTCACCTTTACGAAAACAAAAATCCTTCCCTTCACCCTGGATGGTAGTTACATCTTTAAGTAAATTCCACATAAGTACATTGTGATCACTGTCACTTAGTGGTTCCTTTATCTGCAAATTCTTAATGCATGAATAATCACTGTTGGTAATCAGATCAAGGGTATTACTCCCTCTGGTTGCCCCTCGAACATGTTGCTGTAGAAAACAATTCTCCAATAAATCCACCGAAGTCTTGCTAGCGTGTGAGTGACCAACTCACATGTTCCTGTCAGTATCTGGAAAGTTAAAATCCCCCATTACAAGACATTCTGATTTACTGGTGCATTTTATTTCTCTGCACAACTGACTGTTCATTGTACTCATCAGAGTCATTAGGCCTGTAACATACTCATACTCCCATTTTCTCTTTCCCAGTGTTTATGTCACACCAAACAGACTCAACATTGCACTGTCCACCCATGTCAACTGGATGCACTTCCTTAGATTTTGTGTTTCTTAACTAACAGCATAAACCCTACTCCCTTCCAACCTTGTCTGTCCTTTCTGTACATATTGTACTCCCCAAATTGGCCCCGGGTGCCAAGCGTATTTCGAGGCCAAGCGATATTTGTGAGATTTATAAAGTGCTCTTCAAAGGCGATTAAAGTTATTTTTAAGTTTATACGTTTATCTAAAGCCTTATTTTTTTAAAACCGTTCTACACTTGAAAAGCCGCAAGTTAGAACAGAGAAAGAAAAGCCACCTTTCTTTTTATTCATTTTTCTAGGTCACTAATCAACTAACACTTTAACCGCTTGGCCTCCTAGCGGCACTGCTCCTGCCTCCCCGTGGCGGGGCCGGAAATCTTGGCAAGTAAGTCCACTTGCCAAGGGCTAAAAGGAGCAATCATGGATAATACAGACAATAAGGATATTGAGAATGATAATCCAAAGAGACAAAAGACTGATCGGATGGAGCAACCTTGCCCGTCATTCTTAATCATCCACTCCCTTACTAGTCAGCCCATGAATAAATTGTCTCCGTTTGTAATACAAAAACATCTAGAGGGTATTGCAGGATCTCCCAAGACGGTGAAGAGACTGCAATCAGGAGACTTACTAGTAGAAACCACCAACCACAGACATTCAGAGAAGCTGTTACAACTCACAAGCTTTGCTGGCATTCCAGTTAAAATATCTCCACACACAACCCTAAATTCATCTAAGGGTGTGATATCCAGTTGGGACTTACTGAATGTCACCGATGAAGAAATAACCCAAGAACTGCAGGGACAGAATGTAATTGAAGCAAAAAGAATAATGACTAAAAAAGATAATCAACTGACACCTACAAGAAATATTATTCTCACCTTCAATACACCCAACTTACCCTCCTCTGTAAAAGCAGGTTATTTACTTTGCCGCATCCGACCTTACATTCCAAACCCTTTAAGGTGCTACAAATGCCAAAAATATGGCCACTCACAAACTGTATGCAGAGGAGTTCCTGTCTGCCCTAATTGTGGATCTGCAGATCACATACAAAGTAACTGTACAGCTACAAAAATGACCTGCCCAAATTGCAAAGGTGACCATCCTGCATATTCAAAGACATGTGAAAAGTGGAAAACGGAGAAAAAAATAGTAAAATACAAGGTTGAGAACAAAGTAAGTTACCCAGAAGCGAGAAAATTAGTAGCTCCTACTATAACCAAAAATATGACCTATGCCAATGCTGTAAAAAAATATCAGACAGTCTCCACTCAAACTGATGTAACAGTTCCCACTAACAAATCAATTTCTGACTGGGCTAGAAATGTTCTTTCTAAGCAACAATCCAAGTTCTCTGACCAGGCAAATAATACTCCTCTGACAATACCAGTGGCATCTCCTGCTCCAGTCATAGATACCATATCTCATAGTTTAAACACAAATGTAGTACAAAATTTTCAAGATACAACCATGGACACAGATGGCACACCCATACAGGAAGATCCCCTTCTAGAACTCCATGCAGAAGAAGAAATGGACACAGGTCGGCCAGTTTTCTCCAAAAAAGATAAATCTAAATTAGAACATCATAAGCCAGTAACCTTCAAAAAGCAGTCAGATACATCTCCATCAATAAAACACAAATAATGCCTTGTATTTTACAATGGAATTGCAGAGGCTTTCGTTGCAACACAGATGATATCTGTGATCTAATTAACCGATATTCTCCAGTTGCCCTTTGTCTTCAGGAAACTTACCTAACCTCGCAAATTTCTCCTTCAATAAAAAACTATTGTCTTTATCGAAGAGATCGTAATACAGCAAATGCTGCCCATGGTGGTGTAGCAATCTTAATAAATTCAAAGATCCCAACTAAACATATTCCACTTCAAACTGACATAGAAGCTGTTGCTGTTCATATAACTCTCCATATTTCAATAACACTGGTCTCAATATACCTACCACCAAACCATACTTACTGTTTAAAAGATCTTGAAGATCTACTCATACAGATACCTCCACCTCTCTGTATATTAGGGGATTTTAATGGACACCACCCCTTATGGGGCGGTCCTAAACTAGACACACGTGGTCGACTCGTTGAAAGCTTTCTAGAGTCACAAAACCTCACCTTACTCAATACTGGTGCGCACACTCACATACAACTCCCAACTGGACACACCTCAGCAATAGATCTCTCAATTTGTTCTCCAATACTCCTCCCAACCATAGAGTGGTATGTTTTAAATGATCCTATGGGCAGTGACCACCTTCCAATCATATGCAATTTTTTAATATCACAGTCTCCTCCAAACAAACTCCGCAGGAAATGGAAATTTGTTCGTGCAAACTGGGCAAAATTTCGATCATCAATCTCTCTTGACGAGGAAAAAATCCAGCTCCAGAATATTGACAATGTAACAGATTACATCACATCACATCTCCTAAAAGTGGCCAAGGACACAATACCATTATCAAATCCCCCTGGTCGCAAGCATTATAATTACTGGTGGAATGACGAATGCACAAAAGCAAAGAAAGCAAAAATCAAAGCCTGGAATTTATTTCGGCAATGTCCAACCACAAACAATCTCATTAATTATAAGAAGCTAAGAGCAAAAGCACGATTTGTACAAAGGCAAGCCAAGAAAGAATCCTGGACCCGTTTTGCATCGACCTTTAACAGAAACACTGATCCGAAAACTATATGGAAAAAAATTAGACAGTTATCTGGTAAGTTTCCTACTATACCTTCTCCAATCCTCTCCTGGAAAGGGCAAGATCTATCTAGTTCCTTAGATATTGCTAATGCTTTGGGCAATACTTTTGCTGAAATATCAGCGGCATCAGCATATTCTTCGTCATTCCAACGAATTAAAAAAACTAGAGAAAAGCATGCCATAAAATTTCAAACCGCACGTACTCTTCCATATAACAAACCTCTGCAACACTCTGAACTTCTGCATGCCATTAGAACAGCCCAAAATGGTGCTGCCGGGCCAGATGGGATTTATTATGTCATGCTTCAACATCTCGATGACAAAGCTTTAAGCCTGCTTCTGATTTTTTACAATCGTATATTCTTAGAAAATGTTTTTCCAACTTCTTGGCATCACTCTACTGTTTTGGCATTCCTAAAACCTGGAAAAGATCCAACTAACCCCTATAGCTATAGACCGATCTCTCTCTCAAGCTGTCTGAGCAAAATCCTTGAAAAAATTGTCCACAGAAGACTCGTATGGATCATTGAGTCACAACATCTAATGAGCCATAGCCAATATGGCTTTCGTAAAAATAGGTCATGCTTAGATCTTATGGTCAAGGCTGAATTCGCCATTCGAAATGCCTTTGTTAAACGTGAACATCTTGTAATGGTTTCAATAGATATCGAGAAGGCTTTTGACACTACCTGGCGGCATGGCATACTCAGTGATCTTTACTCTCTTGGTCTGCGAGGCAACCTTCCTATATTTGTCCAGAACTTCCTACGTACTAGATCGTTTCAAGTTCAGTACCAACATGCCCTCTCTAAAACATTTATACAGGAAGAAGGAGTACCACAGGGATCAGTACTGAGTGCCACTTTGTTTGCTCTTAGAATAGATTCCATCACCAATCAGCTTCCAAATACAGTTGAGACCTACCTTTATGCAGATGATCTTTCCATCTCCTGCCATTCCCAAAACATGAGGTCTATTGAACGACAGCTACAGATATCACTTAATAAAATACAACAGTGGGCCAGCCTCAATGGCTATCAACTCTCGCAGCAGAAAACAGTTGCCATCCATTTTTGTAGACAGCGCAAACTTCATCCGGATCCTGAACTTCAAATTTATAATGTCTCCATCCCGGTCACTAATAGCATCAGATTTCTAGGATTAACATTTGATAATAAGTTAAATTTTATAAACCACATAAAAAATGTACGTACTTCCTGTCAAAAAAAGTTAAATATACTCAGAGCTTTATCCTCCCAAACATGGGGCGCAGATCGTACATCTCTGCTTCGGCTATATCGGGCATTAATCAGATCCCGTCTTGATTACGGAGCTCCCATCTATGATTCAGCCAGATTGAGTGCATTACGCTGGCTTGATCCAATTCAACACAGTGCCTTGAGACTTTCACTCGGTGCTTACAGAACATCACCAGCACATAGTCTCTACATTGATGCCCATGAACCCCCACTAACTTTACGTAGGAAATCACTGTTATTGAAGTATGCTGTCAAGATACAAAGCTGTGCCATGCATCCGACTCAGTCGTACCTGTTCAATCCACCACTAGAAAACCTTTTCAGAAATAAACCAAGCATAGTAAAGCCAGCTGGTCTTCGCCTTCTTGAACTGATGCAAATCTGGAATGTTTCCATCCTTTCCGTACAACAGACAACAACTTGTACTCAACCACCATGGGTTCCACCTCCTATACCGACCTGTGACACTTACCTCTCTCAATGGGGAAAGAACATTTTACAAACATCAAATATCAAACAACTTCACGAAGCTCACACTCAAAGATACTTTGACTTTTTTCCAATTTATACAGACGGCTCTAAATCTAATTCAAACGTCGGAGCGGCTGCAGTGTTTCCAAATACCGTTATTTCAGCATCCTTGCCATCTGAATTCAGTATCTTCTCAGCTGAATTATATGCAATCAAACTAGCTTTACAGAATCTCTCTTCTGACTGTGCTTTAAAATCTGTTATTTACACTGATTCCCTCAGCTCAATTTTGGCTTTATGTAACCCCTTAGATAAAGTACACCCTGTTCTAGATGAAATAAAAAGCATATTACTACAAATTGAAGAACGCAATCAACTGGTCACCTTCTGCTGGATTCCAGCTCATTCTGGCATTTTGGGCAACGAACTGGCTGATAAAGCCGCAAAAAATCCAACTAGCTTCGACTTAACTGATATCCCTGTTCCGCCATCAGATTATGCATTAATCATTCAGGCTGCATGCCTGTCAAAATGGACAGCAATATGGCACTCTCAAATTAATAATAAACTCTTTCAATTTAAACATGATCCAAAAATTTGGCGCTCCAGTGTCCGCACATCAAGACGAGAAGAGGTAGTCCTTTCAAGGGTAAGAATAGGCCATACATATCTGACCCACCTTTATTTACTCACAGGGAATGTCCCGCCACAGTGTCCACTTTGTAATATAAATCTGAGTATTAAACACATTCTCATTGACTGCCCTTACTATGAACAAGACAGAACTTCAACCCTGCTATCACTGGTTAATCTTCGTAGACCAATAACTTTAGAGAATCTCATTGGAGATGATGCAGATATTTCCGAATTTTTCAACTTCATAAAGCAAACAGGACTTTTTAATCAATTCTGAATTTATGAAACTTTTTCATCTCTTTTTATAATAAATGAATAGGCGCATTATGGCCAAAGTAGCCTATGCGCCATCAAACCTCCATATCAACAACAACAACAACAACTCCCCAAATTCCAATTCTGCACTGCTTATGTCTCTGATATCCCAACAGTATATGCCTTTGATGTCTTGATCAGGTATTTAAGTGGACCAAATAAATAGAAATCACTAGGGGAAAATTCAAGGCTGCTGAAAGGATGACAAGGAAGTTTCCTTCCCAAATCATTAATGGTCTGCTTGGTTGTGCACACTCTATATGGCCTTATGTTGCCATGCATCATGTCTGTTTTCTTTGCTTTGATTACTAAGGTCATTCAGAAGGGTTTTTTTTTTTTTTTTTTGGTAGTTGTTGGCGCATCGGCTTCTGTGGCCATAATGCACCTCCCAAGGTTTTTGCAGTACTTTGATCCAAGCCCGAGGCGGGATTCGAACCCGCGACCTTTGGGTTGCCAGGCAGGCACTTTACCCACCCGGCTAGCCTGGTTGGCCTTTCATTCAGAAGTGTGCAACAGGAGGCAATATTCATGCTATTTCCAGGCTCCTTGCATCGGTGATTCTACTAGGACCTCAGCTGTATCCACAATTTCAACTGGTTGTTTTGATCTAGTATTTCCCTTTGTGTCAAATGTCCTTATGAAGATTTTTCATAAGAACATTTGATATGTCTTCATGAAAAATGCCACTCTAAACACCATGATGAGAACTGTGATGAACAGTTCTCATCATATACTGGAAGCATTTCTTTGTGAATATCCTTGGTTGAATATTATTTTGAACCACATAAAATGTTCAACAGCTGCTCTTCAGTTGTATACTCCTGCAGTAGTTGTCATCTTTTACATGCAAGACTAATGGCTAACTAATGTGAGTTTAAAAAACTATTTTATGCTACTTGGAATGTTGTTTCACTAATGAAAACAATCGTTCATTGAGTATTTAGGAGCTGCACTTGTTTGTGACTGACTGATGCTTCCAATTGTACTTCATTGGTAGCAAGTACAATCTCTGAATAGCTTGTGAGTCTATACTTTGTGAAAACCCCAACTCTGTTGTTGTTGTTGTTGTTTGGTTTTTAGGAGCATTAGCAACTAAGGCCATATTGCTCCGGGATATGCGGTCGTCATTCCCTGACCTTTCCGCATCCTCCGTATTTGGTGGTGACGGGCTCGAACCCCGGTCTAATCAAGAAGCGTGTGCTACGCACTGCTGCTCCTTCCCACCTGGCTACGGAGGCGCCCCCCAACTCTGTTATGATAAACAAATTTTGCTTGACTTGACTCTTTCCCCCACCAGTCAAATACACGTAGAAGACATGTTTAAAATTTTATACTTATAGTAAGTCAATTCAAATGTCTGAAAGTATAAAACCATTACATACATTATTACTGTAAGCAATAAGTAGCGACCTGTACCATTATTCTATTTATAGTCAAAGTGGATAACGGTAAGTTGCATCTTAGTAAATGTACAGTACTGTGTAAAAATAAGTTTTAGTAAATGTATACTTTTTTTATGTCATATTTTCATACTTTATGCTGTTCTAAGCTTATGTGAACATTTAAAAAATGAAATTCACATATATGTAACATTACATAAAAGTTTATGCTTGGTTAGGCTATTTAGGTGATATGTTGTTCAAAATTCAGAACCAGTATACTTTGTGGAATGTGTGTATCTCTCTCTCTGACTTTGTATGACTTGATAGTAATGGTTATATGTCAAGGGTTTAGTATCAAACAGTGTTAACTACAAAATCATTTTGTAGTGAAAGTTTTTGAAATTAACCAAGAAAAAGTCATTTAACATTTTCTTAGTTTACCAGAAATGTACTTACAACCCAAGTTAACTTGTAAAGTACTAGAGAGATACAGTTCTGTGACATGATATGTATTGTTATTTGTATAAAGCAAAACTAGAGTTATCTCCAAAAAAAATTAAATTTTGTAGTTAACGTTGTTTGACACTAAACTCTCGATATAGGATCTGTCTTAAAATTTCATTTGGTTCGATAGAATTTATAATTCTGTAATGGTAATGTATTAGATGATTATGCTGTTATTTTTAATCTTTAATATAGTTTATTTCATGTAACTCAGTTTTACTATTACTGTAATTGCAGGATGAATTTACTGTTACTTTGTTTAAAGAATATATATTATTTTGATTCATTACAGCAACAAGAAGCACCAGTGGTTGACCATGCTGGAAAGGAGTTTGTGATGGCTCTGTATGATTACACTGAAAAGAGTCCAAGAGAAGTATCTATGAAGAAAGGAGATGTCTTAACTCTTTTGAATAGCAATAATAAGGTATAATTCACTTTTAATTGAACTGAACACAAGACATTTTCATTTTATTTATCAAAACCATAAGCTGAAATATATTCATTACTCTATTTGTAAGGCAGATTGAAAAATATGTGGACTGTGCCTGTTATTCAGAGTTGTAGGTATGCCCATTCATTGAACTGGTTTATCAAAATAGTATCCTTGACAGTTTGCACACCATTTAAAGTGGCTGAACATTTTTCATTTCTATACTTATAAATTTTCATCTCCATAAATGTTTGAAAATGCCTAAAAATTATAGGGAGTGAGGTCTGGGCGTATAGGAAGTGTGGGGGTTGGGGGGGGGCAGTGATATGAAGTCTTGTGTTATGCTGTAAAAAAGAACCAATGTTTATTTTTCAGTTTGGATCTTTTTTTTTTTTTTAAATGAATGGCCCTACTCAAATGTGCTCACTCGTTGGTATAACAAGAGCCATTTACAGTTTGATAAAGTTTTTTTCTCTAACATCAAAAAACAAAATCAGTGTTAGCTTTTTGACATAATCTGTTAACCTGTTGTAACATTTCTATTACTGTTGTGCTTAGTGGGCTGCTTGTTTTCTGGTCTTTCACCACTTTAATGCCACTGATCTTTTGAAAGCATTGGTTTCATAGACTTCTTGAATTATGCCATTTCTTGTTTAGCAGTGAAGCCACTCTTCCCAACACTCAAACTTTTCAATGCTTAAGCAGGAAGTGAAATAATCAGCTTTTACTTAGATCATTATACTGCTGATTGGTATGGATAGCCAATCTTTGTTGGAAAAACTACTCAAAATATAGCTTCATAATCTTCATTCTCACAAAAGGGTTAGCACCTGCTAACGCAATTTTTTATAAAATGCTACAGACCACACAACTGTTGAGTATTGTCTTTTTATTTTAATCCCAAAATGTGGATAATGTAGATCAGGATGAATCAGATCACCTTCCTCCTTAATTAATTTAAATAGTATTGCCACTAGTCTCTAAGTAATAGTAATACTAATTAAATCTGAGGGAATTAAATTAAGGGCTTTGATTTTGAAAGGCTTTTGATACTGTTGCACATGGAAGACTGCTGAACAAATTGGAGCAGGGTGGCATTGGAGACAAATTGCTGCTATGGATAAAGGGATGGTTGAGTGGGAGAAGACAGAGAGTGGTAATCAATGGACACTGCTCATCGTGCACTAATGTTATTAGTGGAGTCCCTCAGGGTTCAGTGTTGGGTCCATTATTGTTTTCTGTATTTATAAATGATATTGATGATGGTATATCAAGCTTAATGTCCAAGTTTGCAGACGATGCAAAGGTTGGCAGGGTTGTTAAGGACACTACTGACGCTATGCTGCTGCAACAGGATCTGGAAAGGTTGAGCAGATGGGCTGAGAGGTGGCAAATGAAGTTTAACATTGACAAATGTAAAGTACTACATATGGGGAAACAGCAACCCCAGAGTAACGTATCAACTCTGTGGTACTACACTGACAGTGGTAGAGAATGAAAAGGACCTGGGGATAATTGTGCAGGCAGATATGAAGTTTTCTGATCAGTGCAGACGGGCTGCAAGAGTAGCTCATGGTGTCTTGTCAATGATATACAGGAATTTTTCTAGCAGGGATAAGGAGGTGATTATTCCCTTGTATAAGGCAATGGTCAGGCCACATCTTGAGTACTGTATACAGGTCTGGAGGCCTCATTTCAAGAAGGATGTAGAGCTGTTGGAATGAGTACATAGAAGGGCAACAAGATTAGTGAATGGAACAAAGGGTTGCTCTTACGAAGAAAGGCTTAAGTTTTGCAAATTATAGTGTCTGGAGACTAGGCACCTGCGAGGTGATCTGATTGAGGTGTATAAAGCCTTTAATGGTTTGAGCATGCTCAATGCTGATGGGATTCTTCCTCTTGCTCAGAATAATCACCTGAGAGGGCATAAATTCAAATCGAGGAAAGACAGATGTAGGATAGATTGTGCAGAAGTTTGCCTTTAGCCAGCGGGTAGTTGGTTGGTGGAACAGACTTCCATCCTTTGCTGTGGAAGTTGATAGCCTAAATAAAAGCTGAGCTGGACAGGTATTTGGAACGAACTGAGGTGTGAAATGGGAGTGTGTTTTTTTTTTTTTTGGATGATGCTGCATAAGCTTGCTTTCTTGCATCATATGCCTATGCTAATGTTAATTTTCTCTGGTGTCTTGCTAAAGTCATTGGTACACTTTCTCACAAATTCAAGCAAATTCTGAGGCTTTCTGCTTGCCGAACCTGACCTTGCTAATCCTGTCAAATGGTGGATCCAAATGGTGCTACTATTCAAGGTTGGATTGGACTGGGAAGATTCTTAGAAAAGGCTTGCAGTGGGAAGTATGCCTAAGCTTTCATTGCATTTACTTATAAATCCAAATGAAAAATTTTGTGGGGGGGGAGGCTTTTATTTTCAGTTCAGCACTGCTGTTGCCATTGGGCTACAAACTACCATTGGTCACACAATGGCAATACCCACATTAGGAACTTATCAGCTTAATAAGTATGTTATGTAACACTTGATATTGTCAGATTATGCTATTTATATTATTTATTTTAATGTTGAATTCGATTCAAATACAAATGAGATATTTTTCAGTTACAGTACTGTAACTACTGCTAACTATCATTGTTAGCCCATTAACAATGATAGCAGGCTTGATTCTCCACTTCTTGGACACAACCAGTGATACAAATTGAAGGTGATAACAAAACTAAAGGAAATAATATAGGAGTTTAAGGATATTTATTGAATCGTAGTTGCTGCTCTTTGAAGTATCAGTCATTATTCAAACAGGTTGATTAATAGCCAAAAACTATGTACAGAACAGTAAACAAAACTAAAATAAAGTAATGAAAAAGAAGATGTTGTTATTGTTGTTATTTGGTTTTTAGGAGCATTAGCAACTAAGGCCATATTGCTCTGGTGGGGTGGTCATTCCCTGACCTTTCCACATCCTCCGCATTTGGTGGTGACAGGCTTGAACCCCGGTCTAATCAAGAAGCGTGTGCTATGCACTACTGCTCCTTCCCACCTAACTATGGAGGCGCCAGAAAAAGAAGGAAGTATGTAAGAAAGTAAGTGAAGGAGAAGATTACTGCATATTTTGGCCTTTCTCAGTGGATTTTGGGTTTTTTTTAAGTCTAGAAAAAACTGTAGAGGACTTAATTATCTCCAGAGAATGACTTGATGGTGGCTTTGTGCTTGTATTAGATGCCTTCTGTGCACTCTCATCAATTGCTGTGTCCTGGAGTTATAGGGTTGGACAACTTAATTATCTCCAGAGAATGACTTGATGGTGGCTTTGTGCTTGTATTAGATGCCTTCTGTGCACTCTCATCAATTGCTGTGTCCTGGAGTTATAGGGTTGGACAATGTGTGATTTCTGCTGTGGCCTTCTTTGCAACATGGCATTTTGCAACATCTGTGAAAGCCACACCTTTAATCTTTATTATCAAGAGTTCTAAGATCCTGTCCTAGAAGCCTGGACTCTTTAACACAGTTCAGGTGCCAACATCAACAGAAACATTTGCAGATTCACTGCCCCCACTTCCTGATTGTCCTCTTCCCCAGCCTCAGATGCCATCCCAAGAAATATTGTAGTCTCTATCCTCCTCTTCCTCCTACATCCTGAATTAATTCAGCAGCACCAGAAGTCTCAAAAAATGTAAGATATCTAGCCAACCAAACCAAGATTCATTCCCTTGCCATCTTATGTATTTGAAACACAGGCCAGTGCTAAGCAGCATAACACAACTTTCTCCAGTGACCACGATGGAAATCACAGACTGTCCAGCTCCTTATAACTCCTGCAAACAGTACTTGCTTATTGTATATAGCTCCTGCTGCATATATTAAACAATCACAATCATCTGATATTTGTTGCTACTGCATCAACTCCCTCTCTGGAGGTGATTATGGCCCATGCAGTTTTTTTTTTTTTTTTTATTAAACTGAAACTCCCCAAAAATATGTATCAAAGGCTGTAATTCTTCAGCTACAGTAGTATCCCCCTCACTTATTTTCTTTACTTTATTTTAGTCTTGTTTACTATTCTGTATGTGGTTTTGTACCTGTATTTCAAAGAGCAACTGCTGCTCGGTAATGTTTTTTAACCTCATATTCTTGCTGAGTAGTGTTTTATCTTAATTACAAAACTAAAGGAATACTTAGGTTCACATTGACATTTCTATAGTGAATATTTATCTGTGATCCTTTTATTTATTTATTATTATTTTTTTGTGGTTCACATATTCTAAAAAAGCAGTTGCTCTAATAAATTTTATTAGCAGACATGCACTGCACTTTGTGCACCATTCAGATATTTTTTTTTTTCAAAAAAGAAAAGTTTTGTTTATTACTCTAGCAGACTAAAAAGTCAGAACAGTTTATAAAACTGATTTTGATAAGACTATAAAAATTATTTTATTGAGCATTCATGTGGGCTTGAACTATAGCCAACTCAACTCAAATACACATGCACTATTACATTCTTGAGCTGAATGAGAATTGATAATAAAGGAAGTTGTGCACATTGTGATGCTATTTTTCATTTGAACATTATTTAATTTATTTCCTCTTTGAAATGTCCAAAATTTGTGAGTGAGTGGATATGTGGTGCACTTTATGCATCAGCAATGAGGGCATATTTTGTATTTGATTTTTATATGGCCATGCTTCTCCAGTTCTATCACAATCAGTGATGCAGATTGAAGATCAAAGCCATACCAAAGGAATGCATTGACATCACACTTAGATCATTGTAACAGATGCTTTATTTATTTATTTTTAAGTAATGTGTATGTTCTAGTGGGCTTGTACAATTTGAGAGATAAAAATTTGGTAGGCTTATGAAATCTCCGTGTTTTTAAATTGGCATATCTTTGTATGTTGCAGGATTGGTGGAAAGTGGAAGTAAATGACAGACAAGGATTTGTACCTGCAGCTTATGTGAAGAAAATTGAAGCAGGATTGTCAGCTAGTCAACAACACTTGGCTGATACTAATAGCATTTCTGCAAGGCAAGCGCAAATTGAAAGCCAGTATGAAAATTTATTGGCACTTGGCCGTGAAAGATGTTCCAAGTTGGAAGAATCATGTAAAGCTTTTCAGTTAGTCAGGGAGGCAGCTGAGTTAGTACAGTGGGTTAAAGACAAGGTAAGATATTATAGATGAGGTAAGCAATTAGATTTATGTTTTAAATTTTTTATTTGAATGGATAGAAACCATTAGCAAACACTGCCATGCTCCTGTATAAACACATCACTGTGCAGTCATTTTCTTATTTAAATGAGAAACCACTGCTTACCACTTCAGCCTGTATATGTTATATATGTATTTTAATATTTTAAACTTTTTTGGATATAGCAGTTTCACTCAGTTACCCTTCCCCCTCCCTCATCATCCCACATACACCACCATCTAATGTTAAGTGATATTGGATTCACAACTGAAGGGTTAGGCAAATATAAACAACCTATGAATCCAGTATTGATGCGGTTAAGTCTTGAGTGTAAACATGCACAGATATCCTGTTGTTTTATGCATTGAATGGTGAACATGGAATGCAGCAACAAAGAGAACCATATTATTATATTACTGTTTTTGATCTTCATAGAGTTGGTATAGTTATTTGATTTTTTTTCGGGGGGATATGATTGTGCATGTATGCATGCACAGAGTCACTATGTACTACTGGCATGCACATGCATGTTATGTATGTGCATGCCAGTAGTACATCATCAGTGAGAGATCTGATTTTTTTTACAGATTATTCAAAATTTATTCAAATTTTAATGCAATTAATAATGTATATAAAAAGATGAAATTTTAATGGAATACTAAAATTAATGGGAACATCACTTCAATAGAAATTTTTTTAGGTTTTTTATGGTATGATCTACATCAATGAGCTTAGTTCTTTTAATTAATAATTTTTTTAAAAAATTTCTAAATAAACTTGACTTTGTATCATTTTGTGTTTATTAATACTAGTTACAAGAATATTCCTGCACCATTTGGAATCTAATTAGTAGAATTCCATCAAATAATAAAATTTGACCAAATAAATAAAAAACATGCATTTTATGACAAAACACAAATTCACAAAAATTCACAAAGTGTTTCATTTGGAAGCATGGGATTGTTATAAGAAATTGAAATTTTATTTTTTTAACTACGTTAAGTGCTATTTAATATATATATACAGTCCGTTCCGGTTATTTGGGACACATCGGGACTAGTGCATTTTGGCCCGATTAAGCGGCTGCCCCAATTATCCGAAGTTTCACGTAAATAGTTAAAAATACAATGTATCCCCCCTTTACAATTGGTTCACTGTACAATCAAATCATGTTACGACGAACTCAACATAGTAAAGTACCGTTCACTATACGATGTGCAGTAAGCACCGGTTGTTGTGATCACATTTGTGAATTGAATTTTAATTCCATTAAACAGCAATTCTAATTAGTGAAAATAGGAGGAATATTATCCACAGGCTATAAAAGCAAAGATATATTAGGCACAAATTTACCCTTTATTACTTTACCAATTAAAAAAATTAAATGATACGTGAAAATCGGAAGAATATACGTGATAATTGGAATAATTAATGTGTACTGTAATATGTACATATGAACTAGTTGACATTTCTGTTCACTGACATTTGTGGATGGGGGTTAAAATTTAAAACAGTAAAAAGATAAGCAATCAATAACAAAGAACACGGCACACACAAATTGCAAGTAACACGATACGCGCAAGTGAGAATGGAGTAACGAGTTACAAAGCTTTAAAAATAGGAATGAAGAGAAGAGCTGAAAATTAATTTTTTTATATGATTGAAGATTTCATGGAAGTGTAAATACATTTCACCATAATAACCCACAGAATTCCAGCTGTCAGTATTATCGCAAATTCAATAAGATCGAGTTTACTATCCGTTTATGATAGATTTCACTAACAGAAAAGCCCAATAAACAGCTCACTGCTAATTGTTTTTATTGTTTTATGGTTGTGACCTCCAGAATTTCGACCGAACCATGTGGTACTGTCAGAGACAATTGTAGGGTAATTTCCAGTGCTGCGGTCTCCTGCCCCGATTAAACGGCATGCTATCCCAATTAAAAGTAAACCCTGGCTATATTCTCGATTGGTTTCTGTTTTTTAAGATTTGCCCCAAATAAACGGCTGCCCCGATTAACCGGTGGCCCAAATAATAGGAATCCACTGTATTTTTAAAGTAGTGTTTTTATTAAAATAGTGCAGTGTTAAAAGAAAACTACAATAATGGCACATTTACTACTTAAAACATTTATCCAATTTCATCCACTGATAGCAAAATAATAAAACTAAACGAGGAAAAAAAAATGTCCAAAATGATATTAGTTTATATATTTTTGCTTAATTTTATTTTTTAAAGAGCAAGCATTTTTTATTTTTTGATGCATTTTTTATTTATTATTTTTTTATTATTTTTTTTAAAGCATTTTATTTTTTAAAGCAAGCATTTTTTATAAAAATACTTGCTTAATTGATTGTTGTTTTAGTCATTGTTTATTCATGTTAAAATAAATCAGTCAACTACTGAGTGCCAGGCACTCAGGATAAAGGGTCCATAGTCACGAATGGTCGTTAGTGTAGTATCTCAAAAAGAGCTTTATGGTAACTGAAAAAGGGTTCTAGTATTCCCAGCTTGGCCTAAAACTGAGGAACTAACAAAAATGTTGTCTGAGTCTTTCCAGTTGTTGTGAATGACAAGGATGGGAGAAGCAATTAAAGTATTGGGGGAGAAGCAACTGGCAGGTGAGGGCTGTGCAAGACTCTGCACAGGTGCCTCCCCACCACTGCTGCCTCAACACTGGCTCTCTGAGTACCTCCTTGCTGGGACAACTCCAGCTTTGAAAATTGTTAAAAAATACTTCTTATCACAACATTTATAAATGACCTTTATAGAATTATTAACAACTCTTTAGCAACCTTTTTGTCACCAAAAGGAGAGTTACTTAGTACAAAGAAGCACGTTATCAAAGTGCAATAAAAAATAGGTTTTTTAATTTTAAAACAAAAAGTAAATGATAGATTTCAATCGTAATAGTTTTCCCTTGATAAGCATTGAATAACGCATAGCTAATGTGATTTTTAAATTTTTAGCTCCATTAGCAACCAAAATAGAGGGGGGGGGGAGACACAAAAATTACTCACATTTTCCTGTCTGGCACTGCCATTTTAAATTTTAAAAATATTTTAAAATTATATTTTAAGCCTACTCGTTGAGCTCTTTCCGCTGGTGTATAATAAGCTATAGGCTGTCGACAACATTTTTGTCCCCCTCACATTTTATCCCCATTTCTCAGACAAATTTTTATCAACAATGATCAATATGGCATTATGTTGGCCCACGTGATGTACAAACCCATGCAAAATTTCAAGTCAATAGATTGAGTGGTTCCAGAGATACAATGCTGTGACAGACGGACAATCAAGTGACATTATAAGGGTCCTTCATTAGAGTATGGACCCTAAAAATGGAGGAAAAAACTGGTTTTCTTTTTGGCTATAATTAAAGTTGCCCTTTGCATTTTATCTGGGTTGCACTGTATTTTATTAAAAATTATCATTTAAACTAGTTACATCACAGATTATAAAGGTGACAGAAATTATGTGCATTTCTGTCATATTTATAATCTGTGATGGTAAAACCACTACTCGTGATTTAATATTTTAATAGTCTAAGTAACTTTAAATAATAGGATAATAAAGACTGAACTCCTTTAATAGTCAGTGTTACCTTACTGTTTTTACAACTGTTTGTGAAGTAAAACAGCTTTTGGACATTTATGACATTAGGATTGGGATATCTGACAGGACAATTAATATTAAAGTTTTTAATATATTAAGCTTTTTGTATAGCACATTGGCTCTTATCCTCTGTATTACAGTACAGAATTGGATCACCAAGAGCCTCTAGTGATTATTCAAACTTTTCTTGAACTTTTTCCACTAGGTGGCCTAGGTATAAGATGTCTATGATTTAGCTCCTGCTTTATAATAATTTATAAGTAGTTTTTAAATTGCATTTTTTGAAATTTGTGTTATATCAGGTTCCTTAGCTGGTTGTCAGGCAGCTGTAATGAATTTTATCAAGTCTTCGTAAAGATAAGTACTATTTATTTACATTTAGGTTTTTATAGTGTTCAGCACTATTTTGGGCCTATGTTTCGTGTAGTTCCAAACAAGAACACTGATTGACATTTGACCTGAGGTGCTTTCTTTGCCATAAGACTGTATGCTGCCACCTTGCCTTTGTTCTTGGTTTGGATAAAGTCCTGCAGCCCTCAAGTAATAACCCAGTTAGCCAACCTATAGTGAAACATCTTTATATCCCAGGTATACTGACTCTTCACTACTCTACCCTATTATGTCAATCACAGTCCTGCCTGTTATATTCTGTTTGCTTATATTTAGAGCTCTTTTTACTCTTCAACATGCAACCTAAGGAAGGTGTTTCATGCAGTGAATGTCTTAAAACAGTATGTAATTGGATAATTTGTAAAGCAATATGTATTATCTGTAAAGGAATATGTAGTAAGGAATATTTATTATCTATAAAGGAATATATAGTAAGTTTTTTTGTGATGGGTGTTTTTTTCTGATAAAAAATTGTTTCTGTGTAATTAAGTGTATTAAAAAATAATTGGAGATGCCCTTCTTGTAAAAGCTAATAATAGAAGTTCATATTTACAGTCTCCTTCTAATCAATATGAACTAATTTTCAAAATATCCCAACAGATACTGATTTCCCTCTCAACTCTGACATTCTCATTTCCTTCTTTTGTCAATTTACTACAGTCTCCTAGACCCTTACATTCCATGTAGTTAACTAACAATGCCTGCACCCAAACAGATGACATTTCCTCTCTCCCTCTCTTAAATGCAGAGGAAACAGTTTAGTGAAGATAGTATTAAAAAGAATCTTTTTCAGATAGAAAATATGCAGTATTAGTTTTGTCACATGCTTTTTGATCTAAAGGCAATTGTTGAGAGTCCTCATCCTCCTCATATACATCAGGTTTCTGCAGTTCCAGCCCTCAGTCCAGATGCAAAAAATGCAAAAATACCTGCATGGTCTTCAAAATCTAGCTCTGTCTCTCTCTGTCTCTCAGTGAACATAATCAGGCTTTCTTGCAGTGTGCTATTGATCCAAGCATATAATTGAATCCCATCATGAAGAATAATCAGCAGAAATCTAACAGTATTTGACCTATCAAAATGATCCTTCTGATCTCAATCCTAAAGTGCCTATAGCAGCTTGCCTATAAATATGAATAAGCTAATCTGCAAAAAGATCTAAACCTCCCAAACACTTCCTAATTCATTTCACAAATATACGTGGTCTCAATTCTAATCTGAATGCTGTACCATTTCCACTTGCAGTCTGCCAAACCCCATGTACTTTTTCTTTTTCTTTTTTTTTTTTTTTTAGGAGCATTAGCAACTAAAGCCATATTGCTCCGGGAATATGCGGTGGTCATTTCCTGACTTTTACGCATCCTCCGTATTTGGTGGTGACGGGCTCGAACCCCGGTCTAATCAAGAAGCGTGTACTACGCACTGCTGCTCCTTCCCACCTGGCTACGGAGGCGCCTGTACTTTTTCTGACAGAATCTCAGTTATTGGTTGATTCAACTACTGCTCATCTCAGTTGCCCAAATTATTCGCTGTACGATTCCTTTCGCCTCAAAGGTGCTATTTGTGCATATGTCTGTTCTGATATTCCCTGTCAGAGACTTGGTAATTTGGAATCGCCTCTTTTCGATCTTCTCTGGCTTAAAATCTCTCTACTTTATTGTGTCAAATTCATCTGTTGTCTCTACCGTTCTTCCAACTTCACTAATCACACTTGGAGCTCTTTGACTTCCTCTCTTTGCAACTTGACTTTCTCCAGTACAACTTTCCTAACAGCGAGGTAATTTTCTTTGGTGATTTTTATGTTTACAATTCTATCTGGCTTCCGTTTTCTAGTCACACCGACCCAGCTGATCGAGATTCTGAGCCTTTTGTAATTACTAATGACCTTGCAATATTGTTCATTTACCTACAAGAATACCGGAGAATCCTAACCATACAGCCAACACGCTTGATCTTTTTCTCACAAACAACCCTTCTAAGTACACGGTCGAAGTGAGAGGTCCTTTGGGCACCTCAGATCACAACTTGGTGATTGTCTCTTCTCCAATGGAGCCTTTATCTCATGGCTATTTCCAATCTTGTATTGTTTGGCATTACAAGAATGCAAAATGGGATGACCTGCGAGATTTCTTTTCTTCTTTTCCTTGGTCCGATTACTGTTTCAAAATTTCTGATGTCAACGGTTGCTCAGATCGTGTCAGTGAAATTATTCTTGCAGGAATGGAATCCTTTATCCCACACTCCACTTTAAAATCTCATCCTTTATCTAAACCTTGGTTTTCCAATAAATGTGCTAAGGCTGTTCAAGAAAAGAATGTTGCATATCGTAATTGGCTTGTTTCTAATTCTTCAGTTTCATTTTCTGCCTACACCAAAGCTCGCAACAATTGTAAAGCAGTTATTAATCAGTCCAAACTAGATTTTTGAACAGGCTAAGAGTAGAAAACTTGCTTCTTACCCTAATGGTAGCCGAGCATTCTGGTCTCTTTTCAAAGCTGTTTGGCTGCAACTTTTGCCCATCTCTGCTCCCATCTCTGTCAAAACCAGATGGTTCTGTTGTCACTTCGGCCAAGGATAAAGCTGACCTGCTAGCATCCCATTTTTTCTTCAGCTCATGTATTAATGATCTTGGTAAAACACCTCCCACCATTCCCAACACGCTCCATTCAATGCCTCCAGTGGTCTTTCATCAAAAGGATGTCAGAAAGATTTTGACGAATCTTGATGCTAAGAAAGCTCCAGGTCCCGATGGTATTTCTCCACTTGTTCTCAAAACCTGTGCTCCTGAACTTACTCCTGTTCTTTGCTGCCTTTTTTCACTTTCTTATTCCAAAGGTGTTTTTCCTTCTGCTTGGAAATTTGCTCACATCCATCCAGTTCCTGAAAAGGGTGACAAATCCCTCCCATCCAATTATCGTCCCATTGCAATTACTTCTACTCTTTCTAAAGTAGTGGAGAAATCAATTAACCGCCAACTTTTAAACTACCCAGAAACCTTCCGTCTGATCAACGATCACCAGTATGGATTCTGTCAGTGTCGATCCACTGGTGATATTCTGGCTTATGTTACCCATTTATGGACTAATTCAATGGAAAAGTTTGGTGAAACACAAGCAGTTGCTCTTTACATCTCAAAGGCTTTCGATCGTGTTTGGCATAAAGGTCATCTAAACAAACTTCAATCTTATGGGTTGCCAGCTGTTTTTTGTAATTGGTGTCCTTGGTGTCCCCCAAGGTTCAGTTCTTTCCCCCACTCTTTTCCTCTTGTATATTAATGACCTTCTTCTATTGACTGGAAATCCTATCCATAGTTTTGCCAATGATAGCACATTGCATTTCACTCTCCATTTTGAGAAACCTTGCCCTGCTCAATCAGCTTCAACTACTGGAATATCCGCTACGAATTCCTTAAATGCCGATCTCCAGGTAATTCTCCAGTGGGGCAAAGACAACTTAGTTGATTTCAATCTTTCTAAAACTCAGTCTTGTCTTATATTTCACAAAAAGGATTCTTCTGCTCCTATGCTTATCTTTGGTGATACTCTGATTTCTAGACAAAATGATATATCTCTTTTGGGGATTACCATGACTTCTAATCTCTCTTGACACAAGCACATTACAAATATTGCTTCCTCTGCATCTGAAAAACTTAGTTTTCTCTTTCGCTCTTGGCATTACTTTTCTTCCAAACAGCTGTTCACTCTGTACGAATTGCAAATCTGCCCTATAATGGAATATTGTTTCCACATCTGGGGTGGTGCCCTCAAAACTTCTCTCTTTGGACTGATTAATGATTCATCTCTAACAGAGTGTCTCCACTTGCTGTCTTGTAGACGTACTGTTTCTGCTGCATGCCTCTTCTACAGATATTTCCATGGGCACTGTTCTTCTGAATTGGCTTCTATAATTCCCGCTCTCTCTCTTTCAAAACAGTCCGAACATGTGTAGCTACCAGCCAACATCCATTTACCATCCAACTTCAAACTCACAGAACCAACTTTTCATCTTACTCGTTTATTCATTCAACTGCTGTTTTCTGGAACAACCTTCCTTCATATGTAAACAATAGCTATGTTAATACAATTTCTTGTTAGTACAAGAAACATGTAATTTTTTGTGAAAATAAGAAACCAAAACAGTTCAAGGTATAATTTTAATAATATTTTTGTTAGCAGGCTAGATATATGCAGGCTGGATATGCATTCTTCATAATAGAACTAAAGAATTATGACATACAACAATATCTAAACCCTGGTATCTGAACAAATAGTCTACTTGTCATTCCATATTATGGAATTATTGGAGGTACAGTCACCAACTCTAGTGAAAATATACCATTTTATTCTCAATCTGCCGAACTGTTTGCATAGCTAGAGAATACCTTGGCTGCTCCATGTCATAGTCTACCATTCAGCCTGTCACTTAATACGTCTGTTTGCAAGCATTGTTCTGACATGTGTGCATCTCAACATTTTTTTTTTTTTTTTCAAAATGTAACATCATAAAAAATAAACTACCTATGCCTATTGCATTATTGATAGAAGATCTCATGACATCATATGTTTAGTTGAAACATGGATGCAGGAACCTGTAAGGACATTTTTCTAATGCTAAAAAATTTAAAACCTGAACTACACATCTTATATTGAGGGTTTAAAGTTAAAAAAACGTTAACTACAAAATCATTTTGTAGTTGATGTTTTTGTAATTAACCAAATAAAAAAGGTCATTTGACGTTTTCTTGGTTTACCGGAAATGTACTTACAGCCTAAGCTAACTTGTAAAGTGCTAGAGAGATACAGTTCTATGACATGATATGCATTATTATTTGTATAAAGTAAAACTAAAGTTATTGCAAAAAGAAAATGCAATTTTGTAGTTAATGTTGTTTGACATTAAACACTCGATATGACATCAGGGATTAATTGAAGAGGTGGAGGGGCAGCAGTTATTTTAAAATGTAATCTGAAAGTTATGAACACCTGCAACTCTAGTACCTACAGCTTTGAAGGACTTTCCCTGCTAATCCAATTTGAAGATTCAATATTGCTGTAAATTTAAAATATTTATATTCTGCCTTCAATTACACCTCTGTTGCATTCCATTTTGTCTTCCTAAGAATTTAGTTCATGCTGTGAAGGTACCAGAATTGCCACCGTCATCGTGAGGGATTGGTTTCATTGCTGAATCCAAGTTCAGATAAACAATATTGTGGATTGTTTATCTGAACCTGGATTCGAATAAATCTACAAGACATCTGCTTATCTTCGTATTACAAAAGTAACAATCACCACGATAGTCTTTTGGCTTCCTCCATATCATGGTTATAGCAAATGCCATTGACTTTTTTTCCCTTTTGTTCAGTCACATAATCCATTTCAACAAGCTGGACAAATAATATTTGCTGACTATATTATTCTGGTCACCTAGAGCAGTGTTTCACAAACTTTTTCAGATATGGACTAAAAAAAGTATTAAACTATACTTGCAAATATACTTCATAACTGTTTTTTAAATGCAGTGATATATTTGTACTTATCATATAGTATGTTAAGTACAAATAGTATGTTAATGATATATTTGTACTTTATATCAGGTTGTTATAGGCATACCTGTATGCCTGTAACAACCTTTTGCAACTGATTTAAAAAAAAAAAAAAAAAAATTAAAACATATCTGAACATGACAAAAAATCTTTATTTCTAGAGATATCTCGGCAGTAATTAAAGTGATTTCACGCCATATCCCATTGTGGTGACCTCTCATAATACAAAATCATCAAATTGAAAACATCTTGGTATCTGCTAGCATTGGAAGGTGACTTTACAGGCTATAACATTGGCCATCTTCTAAACGACCCAAAAGATTGTCTTCATCATTTGATTAAGTCATCAAATGATGGTCATTGTGGAAATATCAGAGATGTGCTGTAACTCAGATATAAGGAATGCAGAATTTGAATACGGGGATTACAATGTGTATGGATTGTATAGGGGGGTTATGCTTTTAGTTAAGAAGCATATTAAATCTAAAGCAGTGCATCCAGTCAACATGGGAGGCCCAGTGCAATGGTGAGTTAGGTGACATAAGCCCTGAGAAAATGAGAGTAGTGTGTTATAGCCATTAATGACTGTGATGAGTATAACAAAAAACTGTACAGAGAAATAGAGTGGGCTATAAATGATGTCCTATAATGGGGATTTTAATGTTCTAGATATTGGCTGGAACTTGTAGATTGGTCACTCACACACTAGCAAGATTTTGTGAATTTATTGGATAACTTTTTTTACAGCAGATAAAAAACAATTGGATAATTGTTTTTTACAGCAGCATGTTAGAGAGGCAACATGAGGAAGTGATACTTTTGATTTGATTATCAGCAACAATTCTTTGCACATTTTTTAAGAATCTGCAGGTAAATGACCCACTAGCTGGGTCATTTACCTGCAGATTCTTAATGCCACTGTGATCAGGCACCTCCGTAGCCAGGTGGGAAGGAGCAGCAGTGCGCAGCACATGCTTCTTGATTAGACTGGGGTTCGAGCCCGTCACCAAATACGGAGGATGCAGAAAGGTCTGGGAATGACCACTGCATATATCCCGGAGCAATATGGCCTTAGTTGCTAATGCTCCTAAAAACCAAATAACAACAACAACAGCAATGGTGATCACAGTGTGCTGATGTGGGATTTATTAAAGACATAACTATTGTCAAAGGTAAAGGCTTTTGCTTTTGTAAGGGTGACTGCAGTGGTCTCAGACAGTTTTTAAATTCAATGCAGAACTGTTTGATGATGTTACCAACAGCAAGTTCTAAATGGGAAGCATTCAGGGAAGTAGTAGTAGAAGCTACTAGGCTTTTCATACCAACTAAGAAATACTCTTCAATGATTAGACCTAAATGAATTTCAGATCAACTAATGTGACTTGTTACAGAGAAGAAAAATGCATGGGATGCATATAAATTATCAAGTGATACAGAAGCCTATGGTAGACATAAACTAGTCTGCAATCAAATCACGAAAGAGGTTAGGCAAGCCAAGACAGGTTACAAAAAGGCTCTGGCAAAGAATGCTAAGAAAAGCAGCAACGACTTTACTTATATTAACAGTACAAGGAAGGAGTTGAATCATATTAGCCCACTTGATGTTGATGGTTTAACTGTTGATGATCTTGCTCAGGTTGCTAGCAGGCTCAGTAGCTATTTTGCTTCTACACTGACATATGAGAAATTCTTTAGGGAGGGGATACCAGAAGTTTATCAATCTCTAACAGGGAGCTGAATGATTTTTGTGATAACTGAAAGGATGGTGGAAGAGAAATTGTTGAAGTTTAAAATAAAAAAAGGAACCCGTGGTGGATGGGATCTGTCCAGTCATATTAAGGGAGGCAGCAAAGGAGGTAAGCAAACCCTTTTAAAAAACTCAAAACTCAAATGAGCACTAAAAAAAGATATGAAAAAATTGTAAATCAAACCCATTGTTCCTTTTTTTGATGCAGTAATATTTCTATATTTATTTATGTATCATTTGATTTGATTTTTACCAATTTTTAGATCAGAGTTCCAGAGAAATTCTTCAATTTTGTCTTTCCAAAATTTAAATAATTTCCAAAATTGAAGTAAGCTGAAATTGGGTAACCGAAGTCAACAGGTGTAACCTTCTCCACACTTTCAAAGATATTTTCATGCTGCCCTCTGTTAACATCTGTTTCTACAGTTTGTTTGAAATACAGTTAAAAAGTGGCAGCACTTATTAGAAAAATTTCAGTACAGTTTGTACATTAATGAATAATTTGTATGAAGCAACCTTCATATAATCACAATAAATTATATGTTGTTTTGGTTTTTAGGAGCATTAGCAACTAAGGCCATATTGCTCAGGGAAATGCGGTGGTCATTCCTTGACCTTTCCGCATCCTCTGTATTTGGTGGTGACGGGCTCGAACCCCGGTCTAATCAAGAAGCGTGTCCTACGCACTGCTGCTCCTTCCCACCTGGCTACGGAGGCGCCACAATAAATTATATAAAATATCTCATGAACATAGTATATTGATATGTAATTAAGAAATGGCATGGAATATCAATTCAAAAGGTATCATTAAACAATTATGGAACTTCACTGTTCAATCACAGCAGCTTTACCAACCCACTTTTTCTTTACACTTGAGACAGAGTTTGCTGTCTCACTGTAGTAATATGTTTGGCACACCTGCAGCTCAAAATAAAAGCAAATTGAAATATTTTCATTACATACTGGAATGATATGATCTTTTACCTGGAACAATGATGTTTGGTAGTGGCGGGGAGGAATTACTGAGTTTGTGTTATGATGGTTGGAGACAGGGTAGATTTATCTGTTTATCCAAAATTAGGGGACAAGAGTTTAACTGTGTGCATCAACAAGCTGATTTAATTTCTCATTAGGCTATCGCAACAGTTGAAAAATTCCAATTTAGCCTTTTGTGGCAATGTACCCCTTGCAGTTCAAGCTTTTGTAGTGATGTATAACCTTTTATAAATTAACTTTTTTTGTGTTGACATATCCTTTACAATTCAGCCTTTTGTTGTATCTACTTACAATTTTCTCACAAAATACTGTCCTCTCATTATATTTATTCTACAGAAATTTATGTCCCCTAAATACATTTTGCAAGATGACTGATGAATTAACAAAAATTATCATATAGTAATTAAAAAATTATAGATAATTTTTCTTTAAAGCAGGTTTTGTATGCCAGTATACCCCTTGAAAGGACATCATGTATCCTTTGGATTGTGCATACCTCTAGTTGACTACTACTGGTATACAGTAGACTTTCAGAATAACGGCACTTTCGGGGATTCAAGGTGCTGCTATTTCGATTTTTCCATTATCTAGAAAGTTTTATTTTTAATATATTTAATGCAGAAATAATGAGGCTAAATAAAAAAAAAAAAAAATAGAGAGATTAAGAATGCGATTTTATTAACTGCTCATAAAAAACATAAACATGTTGATGATCCAATGTTATATTTTGCCATTAAAATGCTCCTGTTTATACCCTGTTCTATTTTCTTTATTACGCCAAATTTAATCTGCATGGTAGCACAGTAGTATCGTCACCATCCTCCCTACACTGGGTGGAAAAGGCCTAGGTTCAAATCCTGTCGATGACACAAGGAACTTTTATTAGCTTTTTTCACTCTGTGGCTGAGTTAGTTGGTCTCAGGTGTAGATAACAGTGTTTTTTTCCCCAGAAACTGGGATTTTTCTACCAGCAAAACAGGCAAATCGACCAGAGAACATGCAATTTACAGACACAATACACATGGGTATATGAATTAACTTTCCAGGTGACCCTAATGTAATAGTTTGGATTATATCAAGTTTATCACCAAGCTTTAATGTTGTCGTTCTTTTCTTCTCTGTATGAGGTTAATTAACTTTAGGAGCCATAGTGAGGGGTTTTTAATTTAAAATAAATGTAATATAACAGTACAGAATTCACTTTCAAAATGGCAATGTAAACAAATACAGTAATCACGTCTTGCCATTTTCTTTCTTCAGCATTGCAAGACATCTGCACTGTATGTAAACATCCGATCTTATTGTGCCGTTAGCTCGAATGTGACTTTATTTGGGGTACCATTATTTCGGTAGTATACTGTATATATTTTGACATTCTGATATTGTCTTATTAATTGTACAAATAAGTGATTTTATTTTCATCTAATTATGTGCATATGTCCGTTTGTCTTCTCTAATAGGAACAAGTAGCTCAAGTTCAAGAAGTGGGAGAAGATCTGGAGCAGGTAGAAGTCCTTCAGAAGAAATTTGATGACTTTATGGCTGATCTTCAAGCTAACGAAGTTAGACTTGCAGAAATGAATGAGATTGCTACACAGCTGGTTAGTCTTGGACAAACTGAGGCTGCTGTAAAGATACAGACACAAATTGAAGTATGTTTAAAATTCTTATGGTTCTTTCAAAAATATTTCTCACCACAAGCATTTCTGATTCTTTTTTTTTTTAATTTGTGTTTTATTACTTCCTGAATTTGAAAACCATAATATTATATATCATATTTTGATTGAAATGTGGAAGTTATGAATAAATTTCATGAATAATTATTTTAGTATCCCTTATGCTAAGAATATGTATTCCCTCATTGGTAATGCAATAATTCATAAATAAAAGAAAGGGATATTAGCATTAGCATTAGCATTAGTAAAAGCATATGATGCAAGAAAGCAAGCTTATACAGCATCAGCCAAAAAATAAAAATAAAAATAAAAATTTCCCATTTCACACATCCATTTGCTGATATTTGTATATCAGCACCTGTCATAATGGGGGAAAAAAAAAAAAAAACAAAGCTAGAGTATTATTTATGTTATGAATAAATTTCATGAATAATTATTTAAGTACCTTTTATACTGAGAGAGTATTTGTAGAAAAATAAGAGAAATTTACCTCAATATGATTGTTTATCCTGAAAAAGGCCTCTGAGGTTGGGAAAATTCATATTTTAGTATTAAATCAGCTCACACCAACCATAAGAATAAGCATTTACTGTAACTAGAATATTTATTTACATATTAAAATAAAATAAATATTTACAAAAAAACTGCTATTATATTAAATATACATGTAAAAACATTAAAACTGTGATAAAATCCTTGAGATAAAATACACTAAAATAAACCGGATTAAAAGCGATAAAAACGATAAAAATCTCTGGAGCTTTCGGAAGCTTGCGCTCCCTTCCTCAGCAGTAACAAAACTTCCTGCAGCACGTCCATATATATACGTGTATAGGTACCGTGAGCCTGTTATATATGGACGTGCTGCAGGAAGTTTTGTTACTGCTGAGGAAGGGAGCGCAAGCTTCCGAAAGCTCCAGAGATTTTTATCATTTTTATCGCTTTTAATCCGGTTTATTTTAGTGTATTTTATCTCAAGGATTTTATCACAGTTTTAATGTTTTTACATGTATATTTAATATAATAGCAGTTTTTTTTTGTAAATATTTATTTTATTTTAATATGTAAATAAATATTCTAGTTACAGTAAATGCTTATTCTTATGGTTGGTGTGAGCTGATTTAATACTAAAATAATATGATTGTTTGTTTGGGAATTTATTAGACGCATCAGCATCTATGGCCATAGCGTGCCACCTCAAGATAATATGTCGAACACTTCCATATGACACTCTCCAGCAATTAAAACAAATGTAAAATTAATGCGAAATAATAAAATCAATTAATAATTAAAAAAAAAAAAAAAAAATTAATTAGAAAAAGTTAAACGTTTTTAATTGATTTTATTACTGTAATAAATTTGCATTAATTTTATATTTGTTTTAATTGCTGGAGAGTGTCATATGAAAATGTTCTGCGTATCACTTTGAGGTAAATTTATCTTATTTTTCTACAAATATTGAAATACAATGTAGAGAATATGTATTCCCTCATTGGTAAGGTAATAATTTATAAATAAAATAAAGAGATTGTATATCAGCACCTGTCATAGTGAAAAAAACAAAGCTAGAATATTATTTATTCTAGACCAGATAATATTAGACTGTTAACATTACTGTCAATTTCTGAATAGTTTTATTGCAATTTAAAATTGGTTCTGATTAGTAGATTTGTTTTCATATTTGTTAGTTCTCTTATTTGTTATCACAATTTGAAACAAATTTTGGTTTAACATTTTATTAGCACTTTAAAGCAGTGAGGTGAGATAGTTATATAATAATTACAAATTATAGTATAAGTTGATGTGCCATTTCACTTTTACTGTATTGTGCAGTGAGAACAATGAAACTACTGTAATGCCAGAAAAATTGTATAGAAGTCCTAAATGGTCACATAATGTGCTTCAGCATTTTTTATTTTTGAACACAGATCTAACTTATTTAAAATATGAACTGATTTTGTGGAACTAGAATAGTGTGAGAAAATAGAATAGAAATGTGGTCTTCAAAAGAATCTAAAGCAATTCAGAGGGAACCAAGGGAAAGTTTTATGATTTTTTCTCTATGCAAACTGTAGGATTCATAATAAAACAGAATAATGGTGGGGGAAAGAAATTTTGACGCTTTGTTACCATTAGGCCGTGTTTATGAATGGAGTAAGAAAAAAATAAAATGAGAATTTCTATAACTGCATCTTTGGATTTACAACAAAAACAATTTTTTTTTTGACCCATTGTCTTGCTTGCTGTCCTAACATACTTCCTCTCTGTCTTTAACATAAAAAAAAAACCTTCAGCTTTGCAGTTTGACTTGTAATTTTTAAAACAGTTCTGTGAATTTGTGCTTAAAATTAAATTTTTTATCTATAAGCCATCAGGTGTTCTAGTCTGTGTCCCATGAAATATGTGGATTGTGTGAAATGAAGTATTAGATATCAAAGTCTACTCTCTGTTAGCTGTAATATTAAATAGTGTATTTTTTTATACACTATTTAATAATTAATAACTATTTAAAATATTTTTAAATAGTGTACCGAGGCACCCCTACTGAGGACAGGGGGTGCCTTGGTAGCAGGTGGGCAGGAGCAGCAGTGTGTAGCACACGCTTCTTGATTAGACCGGGGTTCAAGCCTGTGACCACCAGATGCAGAAAGGTCAGGGAATGACCACTGCATATCCCCGGAGCAATATGGCCTTAGTTGCTAATTCTTCTAAAAACCAAATAAATAAAAGAAACAACAGGATAGGGTGATTGAAAAGTCTCTCTGTAGTAGTGCTAGACATAAAATGTTCACTTTATTAGTTTTTTTTTTTTTTTTGTTAGTTGTTGCCGCATAAGCTTCTATGGCCATATTGCACCGCCCAAAGTTTTTGCATTTTACTGTGATCCAAGCCCGAGGCGGGAATCGAACCCGCGACCTTTGGGTTGCCAGGCAGGCACTTTAGCTACCTGGCTAGCCAGGTCGGCACTTTATTAGTAAATATTTTGCATAATATCTACAAACACTACATATGCTATGTTTAGGGTAAATGCTATCCACCATTTTTTCTACTCAGAAACTTCAAAGGTATCACTGAATTAAAAATAGCAATAAATATTATGTAAAGTGTTTGCCAATTCAAGTGCAGAGACTTTTTGATCACCCTGTATGTGTGGTGCAAAGCAAAATTTCATTTAACAATTCATTTCATTAAGATGACACTGAAATAAGATGCAGTGTGTAAGAAATCATATACATAAATTTTTACATGTATTAAAAAATCTGGAAAAGGTGGAAAATTGTATGTAAATGTGATTTTTCCATTTCAGAGTGGTGGGGGAAAGCATGATGTAAATGGACATTTGCAAACAAATAGGACAATGTACAGTGTATAGAAAGAAATGCTAAAATAGATGTAGCATTTCAAAGTGAAAATAGTGCTGTACATATTGAATGCTTATGCGCATCATTTATAATCTTCTTCTGAGTTTTGCTAAAATCATTCTTTTACTTTGTTCAGAAATACATTTTTGATACTGAAATAAAAAAAAAAACATGGATGTGGAAGAAATTAGTGAAAAAATTGGACATGGAAGAAAATAATGAAAAATTATGGATGTGGAAGAACAACAAGAGCAGACAGTAGAGCGAAAGGAAGAGGGCAGTGTTGGCTTTAAAAATGGGCTATTTTCACTTGCTGCAGATATCAGCAATCAAAGTGATTTCAAGCTGTACCCTATTCTGACAACTTTCCCTATGAAAAACAGAATTACCAGATGTAAAGCAGCTTGCCCTCATTTGCTCATGTTGAAAGCTGACGGAACATAAATTGGACATATTCTTCTGACCAACCTGAAAGCATGTGGGATTCCTTTAGAAAGCTGTCTGTCACTTAGTGTTGATAATGCCTGTGTTATGGTAGGCCAAAACACAGGCATTAAATTGGAGAACTGGAGTAGCAAAAGTATTAAAAGAGGAGTTAAACACTTGGTGGTAATTGGCTTTCCTTGTCATCTGATTAATTTGTATGCTGAAAAGAAGGGTGCATACCTTCCTCTGAAAGTGGATGAATATTTGGTGGACATCGCTGCTATCTAGAAAAAAGTGCTAAAAGGATTAAAGATCAGAACAGTTTCAATTAATGTATGCCACTGAAGTAGAAAAGTTTTAAAACTGAAGTAAAAAAAAAATTTTAAATGTGTTTACATGTTGACTGTCATTGAGTAAAGAGACAGGCGGAACAGTGGCGGCCTCTAACAATACTTAAAAAGAAGTTAGTGAGCAAAGCCATATATGGTGGATAGCATTTGCACCTCAAAGTTATTAAACTGAAAGGTATAACGAGAAACCACTGGTTAGTGACACTGACTTATGTCCAGATCTCCAGTTCATATTTGCAAGAAGAAAATTTCTGAAGTCCTCAAGGAAAAGAACATCTCAATCATAAAATTTTGCTGCAAGTAACACAACAAGCAAGAAAAAGCAATCCAACTCCAGCCAGGTTTTCCTCACACATGCAGAAAGTCTGTTCGTGTTCCTCCCTTGCCAGTGTTTTAAAATCCAAATCTAGCTATTCTGCTAAACATGCCTCACCATCTGAGGGCTGTTCAATTAAGAATGATCATAATTTTTCATGAGCAACTGCTACTGCTTGCTCTTTCTAGCTGAGCTGCAGAATTTAAGACCAATCCAAGCTGCATCACATCACATAACAACTGTGCAATTTACTCTTGCGCATGGTATGATGCTGGCAGTTGGTTAAGTTTATGCTTGTTTAGTTTCGCCTATGCAACAATGGACATGATGTGTGAGGAACAGTATGCTTCTTAACTTTTGTTTCCATCTCAAGAAAGCATCAGCTTAAGCATATGAAATGTTAAAAGAGGCTTATGGCAAATCTATTTTTCCATGTAGCACTGCTCACAGGTGGTTTAGAATATTTAAAGATGGACATTATTCAGTCACAAAAATCGGCAGGCCTGGAACTCCAACCACTGAGTCACTACAGAAACCATAAACACTGCTTCTGTAATTGTGAGAGAAGATTATTGGTAACAGTAAGGCAACCGGCAGAGATATCAGTAGGAAGCATGCATGGTATTCTCCATGACTATTTGCCTATGATACTTGTTTGTGCACTCTGGGTTCTAGGACTACTTACACCTGAGCAACAGCAAGTTTATGTGGAGGTTTGCCAGGAGCTATACCAGATGGTTATTGAAGATGGTGAGGTTCTGCATAAGTTGTTAATGGTAAATGTTATGACCATTTCAACCCAGGAGGCGCCTCCGTAGCCAGGTGGGAAGGAGCAGCAGTGCGTAGCACACTCTTCTTGATTAAACCGGGGTTCGAGCCCGTCACCACCAAATATGGAGGATGCGGAAAGGTCAGAGAATGACCACCGCATATCCTGGAGCAATATGGCCTTAGTTGCTAATGCTCCTAAAAAAAGCAAAAGTTGTGGCTTCTGCAGGAAAGGTTATGGTCGTTTTTTTTTTTTTTATATATATATATATTCAGGGAATGGTTTACCGTGTTGTGTCATGTCATATGTTATCAGACCTTATTACAGACAATACTGCACACTTTGTAGGGTTGCGTTTGTTGCAAATGACCACAATTGCACTCAGCTGGGCGGATGCTGCACCATGACAATGCGAGACTGACTTCACATTGCTCATACTGTCATTGAGTATTTAGCCAGCATTAATGTCAAATGTATTTTTCATCTACCCTACAGCCCTGACCTTGCACCTGCAATTTTTTTTATTTTCTTCTTCTTCAAGAGGAGTGTTTCCATTTACAATGGGTTTCCTCAGCTTACAAGTTATTTTTTGTTAGGAATTTTTTCCCGCCATAAAGTGTGGTTCAAGGTGTCTTGGTCGGTTAAGCCTCGGGCTGTCATGCACTCCTGTACTCCAATCATTCATGTCTTCTTAGGTCTTCCTCTTCTCCTTCTTCCAGGAGGTATCCATTCCAGGATAGCCTTTGGATATCTATTTTCTTGCATCCGTTTTACATGTCCATACCATGTTAGACGCTTTTCTCTGATGGTGTCAATAATAGTCTTTTTCACTTCCATTTTTTCCCTTATGTCTTCATTCCGTTTTCTGTCTCTTCTAGAAGTTCCTGCTGAGCGTCTCCAAAAATCCATTTCTGTGGAGAGCAATTTGTTTTCCGCTCGCCTATTCAATGTCCAGGTTTCCGCTCCATACAATAAAAGACTTTGTACAATCGTTTGAAATATAAGTTTCTTTGTTTTATGTAGGATATATTTGCTCCACAGAACAGAGTTTAACATGCTGATAGCCTTTCTGCTGTCTGTAATTCTCTTATTGATCTCTGCTTGGGATGATCCATCACTTTGTAAGATTGATCCCAAATATTTGAATTTATCGACTTGTTTGATTTTAAAACCTACAATATTTAGAACGTGTCCTGGCCCTGAAGACAACATTTCAGTCTTGCTAAAATTGATTTTTAGACCCTATTGTTTATATTCTTCAAACAATTGACGACATGCATACTTTGCATCTTCTAAGTCTTGTGCTATCACCACCTGATCGTCTGCAAAAAAGTAAATTGTGATTATAGGTGTTCTTATTAATTGGCAATCCCATTTTATTATATTTTTTTGACCAGGATCTTAGGCAGATGTCGAATAAATTTTGAAAAGTATTGGTGACATGCAATTAGTGACTTGTAATAAGCCTTTTGAAGTGTGGAATTCAGGTGACAAAGCTGATCCCACTTTAATTCTGCATCTATTATTCCTGTAAATTGCCTTAATAATGTTAATCAGTTGTCCTTCAATATTTGCCTCTTTCAGTGCTTCCCATAAGAGTTTTCTTGGAACACTGTCATATGCCTTTTCAAGGTCAATGAAAATCATAAAGATTTTTTTTCCTTTTGATTGGCATTTTTCAAGGATATGTCGTACTGTTGAGATATGATCTATACATGACCTCCCAGCTGAAAAACCAATTTGTTCTTCTGATACCTCGATTCAGGCTTCTAAATAGTTCCTGATCCATTTTCCAAGGATCTTTGATCCTTTTTTCTTATAACCTTTCCAGTTATCGGAAGAAGTTGTAAAGACGTTGGAGGTGATTCTCAAATGCATGTGAAAAAAAAACCAGCTTCCACCATGTTTTTGAGAATGACAGAAACATAAGTGCATTTCATAAAATGGAGGCTACTTTGAAAAGGACCATCAAAATATGGATGATTAATAAAGGAATATTTAAAAAAAAAAAAGAAAAAACAGTGCTTGTTTATTGAGCAGTCCCTCATATATCTTCCACTTCCTCAAAGTTGATTATCAAAGTAGACTGAATCAATAGGACAAATCTGACTTATTTTAGATAGTTCTATTGTAAAGGTTGTGGATAGTCTAAAACAGGAGAAGATTGTTCTTTTATTCATTGAGAAAGTACTTTATTTCTCCACCTTGACTACATTGTGTCCAATTTCCTGCTGAAAAATGATGCTTTGATGTATGCTGAGGTGGCACAGATTTCATCACTTGGCAGCATATAATTTTCAAATTTAAAATATTTTGTCGTAGAGCTTTTAGTACTTCTCAATATCTTTGAAGAAGAAAGAGTTGAAGTGTTAGAAATATTACAGTACTCTCAGTTTCAATCTGAGAACTTACCAGAAGCTATTATGAAAGAGGAAACCTTTGATGTGCTGTTGTCCTTGGTTGGGAAACTGACAAATACAGAATGAAATTTGAAATTCAGTAAACCCTCACTTCCGTGGAATTCAGGTTTAATGGAAAGGGCCTCCATAGCCGAGTGGTCAGGAGCAGGAGTGCAGTAGCACACACTCTTTGAGTAGACCGGGGTTTAAGCCCCTGACTGCTGAATACGGTCAATCTGCCAACCCGCACTGGACCAGCGTGGCAGATTTATGGTCCATTTCCCTCAGCATGAATTGTTGAGGAGGCTTCCATCCTGGGTTGATAATGGCAGCACTTTACCTTTTTTTACCCACTGAACCAGATTTTTCATTCTTATCATACCCAGTTATACAATTACCTGAGTCTGCTGATATTTACCACCAGACTCAGGCAGTTATGTCATTGGGTATCATATTAGAAACTGTTCTCTGTATCTTTGAACATAAATAAATAGATGAAGCATTAGATATTTTGCACTACTGTGACTTTCAGTGTGAGAACTTAGCAGAAGCTATTATGAAAGAGGAAACATTTGATGTACTGTGGTCCTGTGTTGGGGAACTGACAAATGTAGAAGGAAATCTGAAATTGAATAAGCCTTTGTTTCAGTGATCTTCAGGTTTAGAGAATTTTAGAAATAATGGACAGCATCCACTGAACCAGATATTTCATTCATATGATAGCCAGGTGACAAAACTGGCTGACTGAGTCTACTGGTATTTGCCATTTGTTAATGCAGGGTGGCCACTGAAAGACTGAAGGGTTTGAAAAAGTCATAATTTGTTCATTTTTAATCTTTTTTATTTTTTTTTTTTGCAGGTTATAGAGCATTCCTTGGAGATTAAAATGGCTACGTATGATGTCCAGCAACGAGTAAAACTCGTTGGGTTTTTCTATTCCAGTGAAAGATCAATTATTAAAACTCAGAGAAAATACCAGCAACATTTTAAAGTCCTCCTAGCGATAACATGATTCAGAACCTAATCACCCGGTTTGAAAGAACTGGATCAGTTGGCGATCTTCCGGGAAAAGGTCCTGTGCGCACTGACGCAGCGGTGGAAGCTGTACGGCAGAGTGTCCTTGAGGATCCATCTGCCTCTACCCGTCGTCGCTCTGCTCAACTAGGCATCGCCAGAACATCGCTTCAGAAGATTCTGAAAGGGTGGTGAGTCTTTCAGAGGCCACATTTTAATCTCCAAGGGCTGCTTTATAACCTGTAAAAAAAAATAATAATAAAAAAGATTAAAAATGAACAAGTTATGACTTTTTCAAATCCTTCAGTCTTTCAGTAGCCACCCTATATATTTTCACAATAAAGCAGATTGCCAGGGCGTCAGCATTTCTTCCTGTCATCACCTTCCATTAGCCTGCTGAGTGCATCAGACATCAGTAGGGAGACATCTGAAATTTCAGTGCGGTTACCTGAGAGCCATTCAGACCCAGTAAACTTGTTTTCACTGCCTTTATATGATGCAGAAAAATTTCAAGCCCTTCTGCTCCACACAATAAGTGTAACAAAATACACTGTCACAACACTTAATGTTTTTTATTTTATAGCACAGCACTTTTTTTGTAATATTCTGGCAACTTGAGAGACCAAGTGCATTTCTTTCTAGTACAACAGACAGACAATAGGATTTAGCATAAGGTTTTAACACAATATTGTTTGTTAAATTGAGGTTTTAATGTATAACAAATTATTTCAAATCATGCTTGGCATAAAAATGATTTCCTGAAAAAGTCCCCTGAGGTTGGGCAAATTCATATTTTAGCAATAAATCAGCTCATACACCAACCATAAGAATAAGTATTTTACTGTAACTAAAATATTTACAAATTAAATTAAAATAAAATAAATATTTACAAAAACTGCTATTATATTAAATTAAATTATGTACATGTGAAAAACATTAAAACTCTGATAAAATCCTTGCGATAAAATACACTAAAATAAACCGGATTAAAAACGATAAAAATCTCTGGAGCATCGGCTTCCTTCCTCAGCAGTAACAAAACTTCCTGCAGCACGTCCATATATAACAGGCTCATGGTACTTATACACGTGGTGCAGTTGGTGCATGGTCTAAACTGGAAGTGGAAACAGCTCGGGAACGTGTCAAGCAAAACCGTTCATTCGTACTTAGGATGATAGTTTCAAACAGAGGATGCATACACATACCTCTGTCCCTATTCATAATATTGTGGTCAGATGAACAGATTCGTAGGCTCTCGAGCCATTTACGGTTCCAGAACCCATGCGCTCGATCCACAATAACCGCATCCTCTGGGGAGATTTGATGCTGCTTCTCCCAAAAATGTTTGGCCACAGCAGACTTATTGTAATCGGCGGTTTTTATAGCATTTGCATGCTACCCCAGACGATCCTTGATTATGTGGGCGAGACAAAACGACAGCTCAGGGATCATCTGGGGGAGCATGCAAATGCTATAAAAACCGCTGATTACAATAAGTCTGCTGTGGCTGAACATTTTTGGGAGAAGCAGCATCAAATCTCCCCAGAGGATGCGGTTATTGTGGATCGAGCGCATGGGTTCTGGAACCGTAAATGGCTCGAGAGCCTACGAATCTGTTCATCTGACCACAATATTATGAATAGGGACAGAGGTATGTGTATGCATCCTCTGTTTGAAACTATCATCCTAAGTATGGATGAACAGTTTTGCTTGACACGTTCCCGAGCTGTTTCCGCTTCCAGTTCAGACCATGCGCTGACTGTACCACGTGTATAAGTACAGTGAGCCTGTTATATATGGAGGTGCTGCAGGAAGTTTTGTTACTGCTGAGGAAGGAAGCCGATGCTCCAGAGATTTTTATCGTTTTTAATCCGGTTTATTTTAGTGTATTTTATCGCAAGGATTTTATCAGAGTTTTAATGTTTTTCACATGTACATAATTTAATTTAATATAATAGCAGTTTTTGTAAATTTTTATTTTATTTTAATTTGTAAATATTTTAGTTACAGTAAAATACTTATTCTTATGGTTGGTGTATGAGCTGATTTATTGCTAAAATATAAAAATGATTTCTTTGTATGTTAGTAGTGGCAAATGATGCAAGAAACCAAGCTTATATGGCATCAGGCAACCCCCCCCCTCCCCCGAGATCCTATCGTCTGTTCATCTTCTCCAATTGTTTGTCAAATTTTGCCTTGAATTTATTCAAACTATCCACCTCTGCACCACCAGACGTGAGTTTGTTTGTTTGAACAAGCAACCACCTGCTAGCTGAAGGCAAATTTCTGCACATCTATCCTACAACCATCCTCCCTCAATTTGAATCTATGTTCACTTGTGTGTAGTCCGAGAAAGAAATCCATTAACACTAAGTTTACATGATCCATTCAAAGCTTTAAACATCTCAATAAGATCTCTTCACAGGGGTCTAATTATTGCTCTTATCTACAACTCCTCTAGCAGATCCACATCTTTCTGTAATTAAGGCTTCCAGACCTGCATGCATTACTCAAGATGTAGCCTAACCATTTCCTTATATACCAGGATAATTGCCTCCTTATCTCTACTGTCAAAATTTGTGTATATCATTGACAAAACTCCATGGGCTGTATTGGAAGCCTGACTGTACTGCTCAGAGAACTTCATATCGGACTTCATAATTAATTCTAGGTCTTTTTCATTCTCCATTCTGAGGGTGGTATCACACACAGTTGGTAAGTCAATCTGGGATTGCTGCCGCCTGTATGAAGTACCTTGTATTTGTTAATGTTAAATTTCTCAACAATTGCCACTTTTCAACTGGATCAATAACCACCATGCCAACTTTGCATCATCCTTAAACTTTGACATTAGGCCTGATACATGTTCTGATAGAAGTGTAAGGTATCACATGGGCTCACATTTGGTGAGTGTGGGCTTGGAACACCCAGGATCCTGAGCTGGATATCATAATTCTTCTCTTTCTTGGTGATTCCCTTCTACTTCACTCTCTCTCAAAAGGTAATTCAGTTTTTTTTTTTTTTTTTTGTCTGATGCAGCATAAGACTCAGGCTTCCTTGCACCATAAGGCTAATAATAATAATAATAATCATCTCTGCCTGCGACTGCTGTTAATGTATTAGTCATTGTGTATTGATTTATTTCTCATAGGATTTGAATTCAAAGTGGCAGAATTTACAGCATGTAACATCAGTAAGAGCAACTCAGCTTGGTTCGGCCCATGAAGTTCAGAGATTTCATCGTGATGTAGATGAAACAAAGGATTGGATACAGGAGAAAGATGAAGCGCTTAATACTGATGATTATGGACAAGACCTTAGAAGTGTTCAGACTCTCCAAAGAAAGCATGAAGGACTGGAGAGAGATCTTGCTGCTCTTGGTGATAGGGTAAGTTGAAAATTTTTTATTTTTACCATAAGTTATATGTTTATGAGGTATGAATAAGGATTCTTTGTCTGAAACAGTCCATTGTGGCCCTTACATCCAATGTTATATCTACCTGTCCACAGACAGGTAGATATAACATTGAAGTTGAAGCCATCGAAGTTGAGAGGATGTTACCAGAACCTGCACAGACTACATGGCAGTTTTCTCAGCATGTGACATAGCAAGTGAGAGCCAATGTACAGATAAATGTACTGCAGCAATTTTTGGCTGACAGTGTCCAATTTTATTTTATATTTTTTATTAATGATTGATGAGCATCTTAAATATATAATTGATGAGTGATTAAGACAGAGAGGAGTAACTTAATTACTCCTGTCCTGTCTTAATCTAATTTAATCTGAACCTAATTTAATCTAAATTAGTCAATTTGAGATGACAGTTGAATGGTTCTTCCTCTCAAGAATGCCATTATTTTATCCAACAAAACAGGATACATGCAGTTTACAGACATTATATACTGACAAGTCATAGCATTATCTACTTCGTTACAATTCTAAATAACAATTATGAATGTGCTCAGTTGATATACCATTTGCAAGCTTACTTTTTAAATGAAATCCATTTAAAATGAAATCTTTTTAAATGGAAGCCATTTTAAATAACATCACCTCTTCAATTTGTAAATCTTCTGAATCTATATAGTAAACTCCCAAAATGCAATTCTTTGAGAGTTTCCTCTGTGGAGGTTTGGTCAATTTCAAATATACAGTGATGTTTTCTAGTACACAGTATAACTTCAGTTATTCTGTTTTTATCTGAAGTAATAAACTAATTTTTACACTTGCATTTAGAATTTTATTGATTACTTAAAATGAGACAGATTCATTACTACAGTGTTGGTGACCAAAGGTTTTAGCTAATATTTAGGGTTACCATCCGTCCTCTTTTAACCGGATTTGTCCGGATTTTTTTCTAAAATTTTTGTCCGAGTGGATTTTTATAAATTTGTCTAAATGTCCGGATTTTTATATTATACGCCATTTTTTTATGCAAGCTCGACGAAAACTACCGAGTTATGTTATACAGAATCTTTTTTCGGAATAGGAGACGATTCTTCAATTCGAATTTCCGTGTTGACAATTAGGCTGAAGACCCTGATGATGCTCAGTTTAGTGCATTGAGATTGTTACCAACCCACGCCTGCTTCAGAATTTATGCACATATAAATTTTATATAGTCTAGCAATACAATATTTTGGTTTAGAGAGTAGATGATGCGTGAAGATCAGATGGTGTGCTAGAAAAAGATATATAAATTACAGGAATTCCAGCATGTCAAATAAATATTGACAGTTAGAGGGACTGTTTTCTCTAGAAATTTATTGCAACGTGGAGTTGAGCTGTGTGCACACCAAATTGATCAAAAGTTGCGTACTGTTGACTAAATTTGGTATACTTATCAACGATCCAATCAAGAGGCAGACACTAGTTTATTTAATACCAAAGTTTACCTTTTTTTAAAATACTGTTTTTCACTTTAATTACAAAAATATTTATTATCCATCTTTATACCTCTAGGTACTTTTCTGCAATTAAGTTAGTTTAGTTGTGAATGTAAAACATAACCTAACCTTAATAAAATTTATGCTTCACTACATACAATAAAAAATATTTATTATTATTTCAATTATAAAAATTAATATTATAAAGACTATACTTCCCCTAAAATGCCTAAAAAGAAGTGCATGTTTACAGAAGAGATGACATGTGGACGTGTTTTTGTAATTGGCGGCTCCTAGAACGTTAGTTCAACTCCGCCTCGTATCTCTGTAAAGAACAGTATCACTACAAATGGGCCAGATATGTGTGTGACGAAGGTTTGTGTGTATTATGTGTGTGTTCTGTTGTTCTGTTCTGGCCGCTTGGCTACCCAGAAGCATCAGTCACCTGGACAGATGATTAAGGGTACTCGTCCACACCACGGGAAGGTGGGCCAATCTCAGCTAATCACGTACTGTCTCAATACGAGACTCTGATCCACCTGATGTTGCCAAAAGGTGGGCCAGATTCCTCTAGGGGCCCACTCCAGAGGAGAAAAAAAAAAAAAGAAAAAAAAAAAAAAACATTTATTTAGATTTTCCCGTGGTGCAAAAGAAAGGGGGAAAAAAAAAAATATCACTGTAAAACGCAAAACAAAACAACAAAAAAAAAAAAATAATAATAATTAAATAAATAAAATAAATTAAATAAATAATTAATAAAATAAAATAAATAAATTAAAAAAAAAAACACCATGTGACTGATGAAAAAAAAAAAAATATATATATATATATAATAATGATAGTAATAATAATAAAAAAAAAAAATATATATATATATATATATATATAATGATAGTAATAATAATAAAAAAAAAATATATATATAATAATGATAGTAATAATAATAAAAAAAAAAGAGGGGGGGAGAGAAAGAGATGTTTTCCTTCCTGAGCACAGGCCGCAGAAACAAGCTCCACAGCCCATGCAGCAGGATGGGGGGGGGGGAATATATGGTCGGTTTCAGTTCACTGCTGGGTCATCGATGTTTGCCACTGGTGGTCTGTTAATCCTTCTTCTGCGCCTAAAGACTTCAGCTGAGTAGGTTTGCACTGTAGGGAGGTTGTTAGGGTTCTGTAGGAAGAACTCTAGAAGCTCACCAGAGATCTGTGTACAGCTGACAAGGTTGTGTCTCAGATCAGCATACGCAATGCATTCGAATAGTACATGCCACCAGTTCTCTTTGGCTCCACAATGGCAGAGATCTGTTGGGTGGAGACCCAGATGGTGTAATTTTTCATTCATGGATCCGTGTCCGGTAATTAGGTATGATGTTTCTAGTGAAGGGGTGAACCAAGACTGTACAGATTTAGTAGCAGTGTAGGTTACATCAGGTAGGAATCTTTTTGTGACAATACCCAGTGTTGAATTATGCCATCGAGTTTGCCAAATGTTGAAGAGCTCATTGTAGCAACGCGTCATCTCAGCCTTGGGGTCAGCATCCAGATTAACCTCAATGTCGAGGATCCTTGTTGGGATATTTTTCGTAATTCGGAAGCACAACCCTCGGAAGATGACATGTAGATCGAGTGGAAGTGCTCCCGCAATGACCTGAATGGCAGGAGTGGAGACCATTCTATACACTCGGCAGATTGCCATTGATCTCTGGATGGTTCCAAGCTTGTCTCGCATCTTTACAAGAGTTACCCGATGGAACCAGGCTCCAGCTGCATAGCATTAGCATTAGTAGAGGCATATGATGCAAGAAAGCAAGCTTATTCAGCATCAGCCAAAAAAAAAAAAAAAAAAACCACTACTCCCATTTCACCCCTCCGTTCGTTCGAAATACCTGTTCAGCTGAGCCTTAAATTTATTTAGGCTATCAACTTCAACAACAAGCGATGGGAGTCTATTCCACAAACCAACTGCCCGCTGGCTAAAGGCAAATTTCCGCACATCTATCCGACATCCGTCCTTCCTCAATTTGAATTTATGCCCTCTCAGGTGATTATTCTGAGCAAGAGGAAGAATCCCATCGGCATTGAGCATGCTCAAGCCATTCAAAGCCTTATACACCTCTATCAGATCACCTCGCCGATGCCTAGTCTCCAGGCTCTGTAATTTGCAAAACTTAAGCCTTTCTTCGTAAGAGCAACCCTTTGTTCCATTCACTAATCTTGTTGCCCTTCTCTGTACTCGTTCGAGCAGCTCTACATCCTTCTTGAAATGAGGCCTCCAGACCTGTATACAGTACTCAAGGTGTGGCCTGACCAATGCCTTATACAAGGGAATAATCACATCCTTATCCCTGCTAGAAAAATTCCTGTATATCATTGACAAGACACCATGAGCTACTCTTGCAGCTCGTCTGCACTGCTCAGAGAACTTCATATCTGCCTGCACAATTACCCCCAGGTCCTTTTCATTCTCTACCACTGTCAGCGTAGTACCACAGAGTTGATACGTTGATCTGGGGTTACTGTTTCCCTTATGTAGTACTTTACATTTGTCAATGTTAAACTTCATTTGCCACCTCTCAGCCCATCTGCTCAACCTTTCCAGATCCTGTTGCAGCAGCATAGCATCAGTAGTGTCCTTAACAACCCTGCCAACCTTGGTATCGTCTGCAAACTTGGACATTAAGCCTGATACACCATCATCAATATCATTTATAAATACAGAAAACAACAATGGACCCAACACTGAACCCTGAGGAACTCCACTAATAACATTAGTCCACGTTGAGCAGTGTCCATTGATTACCACTCTCTGTCTTCTGCCACTCAACCATCCCTTTATCCATAGCAGCAATTTGCCTCCAATGCCACACTTCTCCAATTTGTGCAGCAGTCTTCCATGCGCAACAGTATCAAAAGCCTTTCTAAGATCCAAATATATAATATCAAAGTTATTCCCTGCATCCAGTTCTTTTGTGACTACATCATAGTATCCAATCAAATTGGTCAGACAAGACCTGCCCTTAACAAAACCATGCTGTGTCTGAGCTATAACTGAATTCTTGTCCAGATGATCCTGCAGTGCTTCTTTAACCAGTGCCTCCATTAATTTTCCTGGAACCGAAGTTAAACTAACAGGTCTGTAATTACTTGTGTCAGCCTTTGATCCTCCTTTGTGAATTGGGGTTACATTTGCACATCTCCAGTCCATGGGTACCTCCCCTGAGTCCAAAGAAGCTCTCATAATTATGGCTAGGGGTTTGCTTACTTCCTTTGCTGCCTCCTTTAATATAACTGGATAGATCCCATCCACCCCTGGTGCCTTTTTTATGTTTATCCTCAGCAATTTCTCCTCCACTTTTCTCTCAGTTATTAGAAAATAATCTAGCTCACTGCCAATGTTTACTTCACATACGACATTCCCCTTCCTGAATAACTCCTCATGTGTGAATGTAGATGCAAAATACTTGTTTAGATTGTTAGCCACCTGAGCAGGATCCTCAACTGTTGAACCATCAACATCCAGTGGACCAATCTGATTCATCCCTTTCCTTCTTGAGTTTAAATAGGTAAAGAACTCTTTTCTGTTTTTCTTTGCGTCCTTTGCCAAGGATTTCTCATAATCTGCCTTTGCCTGCCTAATCTCCTTTGTGACTTGGTTACAGACCAACTTATATCTATCATAGGCTTCCATGTCACCCATTAATTTGTATGTATCCCATGCATTTTTCTTCTCTGCCATATGTCTCATTAGTTCATCTGACAACCATTTAGGCCTGAACCTTGAACAATATTTCTTGGTTGGTATGTAAAGCCTGGTAGCTTCCAAGATTAGTTCCTTGAATGCTTCCCATTTTGAATTTGCTGTTGGTAACATCATCAGTTGGTCCCACTGTATAGACCCACTGTATAGGTCACAATTGGTAAAAATACTGCGTTGTAATACAACTGCAGGGACCTTTTGGAGAGTCCCCAATCATTCTTAGAGATGCGTATGATGGTTCCTGAGAATCTCTTAACTTTGTTTCTTAAATTAACAAGATGTGGAAGAAAGCTGAGTTTGTGGTCAATAATCACTCCAAGTACTTTGGTTTCAGTGACGATTGGCAGTTGAGCATTACATATCTTTTACCTGCGGTGGGCGCCTGAGATCCAGTCTATTCTTGAATAGCATCATTTTAGTTTTTGTTGGGTTGATATGCAACTTATTAAGTGCGGCCCAAGTTGAGAGATCGTCGAGGACCTGGTTTGCATTTTCTTCAATGGCCATCTGCAAATGCCCTGACACCACAACTGTGAGATCATCGGCAAAGGCCACAATTTTTGTATTCCTGAAGGCGCGGGAGAGCCAGTCTTGGAGGACTATGTTCCAAATGAGGGGTCCCAGGACTGATCCTTGGGGACAACCTCTATTTACTGATCTGGTGACTTGCTGGAATTTTGACTTGAGAATAACTGCTCGGTCGGAAAAATAATTCTGGGAGAGGCTGTATAATTGCTGGGGGCAAGTGGCAGTTCAAAGGCGTGCCAAGGCACTATCCCACCAGACGGTGTCGAAGGCTCCCTCAAAATCTATGAAGATGGCCAATTCGAATTTTTCTTCAGAACTTTCAATATGTAACACCAAATCGAACATAGCTTCTTCACACGACCTTCCACGGGTGAAGCCATACTGGCATGGTGAGACCAAATCATGCATTTGTAGCATGGAGACAACCCTGACAGCCATGAGTTGCTCAAGGACCTTACCAAGGTTAGCCAGCAGGGCAATAGGCCGGAAGCTGCGGGGGTCTGTTGGTGGTTTGTGAGGTTTCTTGATGAGGCAAATGAGGGCAAACTTCCATTCTTTTGGGAAGCATTCTTCTTCCAAGCATTTATTGAAGAGAAGGAGTAGATGGTGCGGCCGCAGTGTGTGAAAGCGGATGATGAAGATGTATTCTATTAGGTCAAGGCTTGGACACTTTTTTGGCATTAATGTTTTTAAGGACTGCTCCCAGTTCTTCTAGTGTGAATGGGTTGGCTTACTCTTTTGCTATATAATTGCTGTTGGCAGCTCTAATTGCTGAATGTTCTGGATGATCCTCAGATGTCATCAGGTGGAAACAGTTTGTCTAGAATAAGGTTGGCAGAATCTTGCCAACACTTAGTTTCCTGAGCGTCTACTGAAACAGTGTTGAATATTTCTGGGGAGAAGGTTTTCTCTCTCAAAATCTTATATGCCAGGCCCCATGGATTTGTACAGTTGGTTTCTTTTACGAAATTTGCCCAAGTTTCTCTCTTTCTGGCTGCAATTGCCTTGGTATACTCATTCTTTTTGGCGATATAATCCCTATGAAGGCGTTCGACATCAGGAGCTGGCCAATCACGGTGTCGCTGGTAGTTCCTGCGCGCAGAGTGGACTGCCTTACGAAGGATGGTAAGTTCCCGGGTCCACCATGGGCAGATTGTTGGGCGGAACACCTTCTTCCTTGAGGACCTGTATGAGGCTCTGAGTATGGAGTGCTGGATAAAGGTGGTCAAGTCCTGTGCATTTAGCGAGTCCATCTGTGATGGGTCTGGATTTGGAAAGTCCAGTTCTATGGAGCTGTCATATGCTTCCCAATTGACGTTTCTCGAAGAGAATCTAATGAAGTCAGTTGGCCTTGCTCTGTTGTTGTTTCTCCGTGGAACCAAGTCAAGATGGAACAGTATGGCTCTATGGTCGCTAACAGTCAGATCCGGAGTTACCTCCCAGCAACTAACTGACTGACGTAGGTCTTTTGTAGAGAGGGTTAAGTCAATATTAGATTCACCGGTGGAGCTAGAGTAAGTAGTGAACTGGCTAGGCTGGTTATGGATAATAAGATTTTGGCTGAGGATGAAGTCCTCAAGAAGCTGGCCACGGCCATTGGCAACCGCACTGTGCCAGAAGGGAGATTTTGCGTTCAAGTCAGATGCAACCAGGAGTTGTTTGGAACCAATAAAATTCAGGGCGAATTCCAAAAAGTTTAGTGCTTCATTGATGTTACTTGAGGGAGGACTGTAGAGTGACATCAGGTAGAATGATTGATCTGTACATGTAATCTGGATACAGGTGGAGAACTGATTACAGAGGCCCTGGACAACCAAGACATCGAGATCCCTATTTATGACTGCTATACATGTTTTTGGGTCCACTGGGACAGGTTGAATGACTCGCGTGTGTATGGAAAAGCCAGTAATTTTAGAGGTTGGATGGGGTTGTATTCTTGCAGCATACGGCTCTTGAATCAGAACAACATCAATTGAATGCTCCTCAGTGGCCTGGCGTATTTCATCCGCAACTGTGCGGGACCTTTGCCCATTTATTTGCATCATTCGCAAGTATTTAGTTTGAGATACAGAGGCTCCTCTTAGGCTTCCAGAAAGAGTGGGCAGGACTGGAGCGGGGACACAACTGGTATTTCTTGTTGGTTTAGGCATCAGCGGTCCTTAGTCTTACGAGTTCCAGAGCCCTTTGGTATTCTGGGCATAAAATATCCCGGAGCGAATGGTTATGTGCTCGCCTCTTCCTTTTACAATTCACACAAGAGGGCTCTTCGTCAATGTAGGGACATTCTGCTTGGACATGCCCACTCCTGGCACAATGCCTGCAGGATGGAGATTTGTGGGAGCAGCGTTGGGAGGTATGCCCATATCCCAGACATAGGAAACACCTTGTGACAATTGTAAACGGGGTAAATCGGTGCGCACTGCAACCAAGGAATAATCTATCTGTAGAGAGGACAGTTCTATAAATCCGTGGAGAGAAGCTGATTACTTTGTGTTCTGTAGAGTTGGATTTTGATTTTGTTGCAAACCTAAAAGTGGTTTGCAACAAACCACTTTTAGGTTTGTTGCACTGTAGGTTTCTGTGGAACAGATCTTCAAGTAATTTGTCATTCGAACTGTGCTTTGGAACATCGTACACTATGATTGATGGATTTGACTTTTTAGGAGGAGCTATGACCACTCCTGCATTTGTGAGAGTACCACATGTGGCAATACTTGTTAAGTCTTCTTTTGTTGCGGTCTCCAGTAGGACTCCTTTGTTCCTAATGGGTCTCAGGGATTTCACTTTTAGATTCTTATAATCAGCCCTTATAGTGCTTTGCACCAGATCTTTGACGTCATGGCTAGTCTTGAGCTCTAAGGTATCACTTGCTCTCAACAGTAGTAGATGCTGTGGCTTCTTCTCTGTTTGTATAATGCCATGGGCAAGGGGTTCTTGTTCCGACTTCACTGCATCAGCATAGGAAGTGACATCCGCAGCAGGCCCAGGGGGGCACGGAGTCTCAATATAGTCAGGGTCAGCATTAGTACAATTTTGGGGCCTGCCAATAGCATCAATGACCTTTTCCAGGACATCCGTTTTGGATCGAAGTTCTTCATTCACAGCTTTGAGCCTCTCATTGTCAATGAGGAGCTCAGTTGTAATTGACTCAAGGGTGGACCACAACTCCTGCACACGGTTACCTGCACTTCTGGTGAAGCGACTGGAGTCGTGGTTTAGGAATGCGATCAACTGCCTACGAAGTCGAGAGATTGTTTGCAGAAGGGTAGCTGGCTCTGGAGTGGGTTCACCTTCTGGGACACTAGATGGAGGAGGTATCCCCAGTCTAGGAGAGGGTTTTAACCCAGCTGCGATAGCGTTGGCAAGGGCTGTCGGTGTGATAGTTTGGGAGACGCTTTTAATCTCTGTATGGGTGGAGGCCATTGCCCCCAGAAGGAGGAGCAGCATCAGTGGGTTCAGCAACAGGGCTTTGGTCAGGGGCCAATGCCAGTGGTTGTCCCTCATCTTGGGTCACAAATTCCGAGCAGAGGAGAGCAGCCCATGTCTCCATGGTCTCCTTAGTTTTCTTGTTGGCCTTCTTCTTTTTCTTTTCTTTTTTCATTGAGAGATATCCACTTTTGAGCTGGGTCTTTGGCGGGGTACTAGTTGGAGGGGGATTCTCCGGAACTGTTTCAGGCTCCTCCTCACTAGCAGAACTGGAACTTTCCCTCCCGCTCATGTCAGGTGAAGGGAGTGCAGGATGAAAAGCAAAGCACAAGTGTAGCGATGAAGTGTAGCATTGACAAAAACCAGCAGCTTGTTGGGCTGGAGGTTGGGCTGTCTGAGGAGAATTTTTAATTTGCACTTGAGGAGCAAGTTCGCAGCAAGTTGCTAGGGGGCACTGCGAATAGCGCGCTGTTACAATCTGAAGGTTTTGATCAAGTTTCCAAAGCACTAATTAACTATACTGATTGTGGAGACAATTGAATTAATTCCACTCATTATACTGTATAACACATTATGAAATAAGTGGATTATAAATTTAAGAAAATAAGCAGCAGCATAATTAAAATATAGGTTCATGGCAGTTTTCAAATGCAGGAATTCCAGCAACCAACCACAGGAGAAAGCACTGTTCACGTGACTTGTTCCCAGAAGAAGCAATGGCCGACTATTTGCTAATTAATTTATTGCTAAATAGAAATAATAACAATTTCCCCAGTGTTCCAAAAGTACAGTTAATCAAACTAACAAGCAGCAGGAACAGTATTAACTGACACTATAGAAATCATTACAAGACATACCATAGGCAGAACTACAGTGGGAGCGGCCATTACATACAAACAACAACGAGGTAGCATGTCTGTACAATGCCAAATAAGAAAAACGTTAATATCTTCTCACTCACTTAAAATTTAGCCACAAAAATACGTGCACCAACTCACCAACTAATATGGAGTGGACGACACTACTTTAAAATCGCTAATTCCAAAAGTAATCCAGAATTTGAACGAACTTTTGAGGAGCTTCACAAACACAACATAACTATATAATTCGCCGCTAGGGACATCCCAGAAGAGATGACAAAAAAATTTCCATGTTTTGTATCTAGCTGAGAGGAATGGGAAGCTGAACGTAAAGTTTGCAGAATGGGGACATATGTTTCAGTAGCCAATAAAGGGGTTGGGGATTTGAAGCATCATATTGAAACTGAGAAGCATAAGAAAGCAGTTCAAGGTGAGGCCTCTTCGGGAAAGGTTACAGATTTTTTTGTAAAAAGCTGTAGGTAAAATAGAATATGATCTGGCTACTGCAGAGGGTACCTTTGCTTTTCACACTGTTAAACATCATAGTAGTTACAAATCAATGGATTGCACAACTGTCATGTTAAAAAATGTATTTTTTGATTCTGAGATAGCAAAAAGATTTTCCTGCGCTAGAACCAAGACAGAAGCCATTGTAAACTTTGTACTTGCAAATCATTCTCTTAATGTTACTGTAAAAACTTTAAAAGAAAATAAAATTGCATACTGTGGTGTCTCAACTGATGGAAGTAATCATGGTTCTGAAAAAATCTTCCAATTAATTATTCAGTATTTTGATGTAAATGAAGGAGGGTTACAAACAAAATTAATTGAATTACAGGAGGTGCCTAACGAGACTGCAGATACCATTTCTACGTATGTTAAAGAAACTCTTGAAAAAAATGGTTTGTGTGAAAAATGTATTGCATTCACTGGGGAAAATTGCAATACAATGTTTGGAGGACTGAGACGAAATGAAGAAGGGAATAATGTCTTTGCAAAATTAAAGAAATTGTTGCATAATAAGACTTTGATTGGAGTGGGCTGCTCTGCACATGTTTTGAACAATTGTCTTCAGAATGCTGCAGAACTTTGGGAAGTTGATGTAGAGAACATTGTTTTTTAAATCTACCAGTATTTTCATAATTATACAGTCCGGGCTGAAGAGCTTAAGGAATACTGAGAGTTTGTTGTGATTGAATATAGACAGCTCCTTTCTCACAGCAAGACGAGATGGCTTTCATTATTTCCAAGTATCACAAGGCTCATAGATATGTTTCCAGCTTTACAAGCTTGTTTTCTGTGCCAAGAAAAACCTCCCATTGTGATTTTACACATATTTGAGAGGCAATCCAGAGCTATTGAAAGAAATAATTTCTCAAGACAAATATGAATGTACTAATCCTAAACATCAGTAAATGTGGTTTACATTGTCTTTATTTTATTATTTGCATAATAAAATAATATATTTGTCCTCTTTTCTAATCCAAGATGAACTTTTTATCCTCTTTTATTCACCCCAAAACATGTAAATGTCCTCTTTTTATGAGTGCAGAAGATGGTAACCCTATAATATTACTTCTAAAATATATTATGCATTCTGATATAACCCTTTGCAAACTGTCACGTTTTCCCTTTTACTGATTGTGGCTGTCTGTTAAATTGGATGATTCTTTTCACCCTCTGTCAGCCTTCTGCTTTGCCAAGCTATCTCCATCCACAGAACTGCCTTTGGCTAGACATTTTCTGATTGTTATATCATTTTCCGTACACTGTAGACACTGTTGTGCTTGAATCCAGCAGATCAATGCCCATGATACTGGCACTAATTCTTTTTTTGGAGTAGTTGATTCCTTGCATACAAAGTATTGCCAAGGAAACTGAAAGTCTTAACAATGTACTCTTGCTATGATTTGTGGATAAACACATGGTTTTTCTATCTGATAACTGTTTCACACATTGAGAGATAATGAACAAGACAATGTATTCTGAATAAAATGTGCCATAACGTGTTTTCTTCTCTGGATTGATGGTTTTTTTTTTGGATTGATTTTTGGGGAATTAGAGGTATGTACTAGTTATATATATAAAAAGAAAAAATCAACTTTACATTTGTTCCTATATGTGGATTATCCTCTTCAGCTTCTGTTTAAGATAACTTTTGGTATTTGTGTTTCTTTTTTTTCCCCTCCTTGTTTTATTTATTTGTGGAACATTATCAAAGTGATGGTGTTGGTAATCACTCTGCCAGTTTCATTGTTTCTGAGTTTGTCATTTCCAAATTTTGACCAGTAGTCTGAGGAGATGATAAATAATAAGTTGATCATGTAGAGAAATTGGTGAAATGTAAGGGCTGAGCTGCCAGTGCATTCTCCATTTACTTGTGCTTGGATTTTGCATTTATTTTGATAACACTGGTCGGCAAAAAAATTATTTTTCTGCTCCCTGTTAAAATCCAGGGTGATTCTTATAGATTCTTATTGACATTGCTGAATTCAAATATGGCAGTCATATTGCTGTAATGCCCACCAATTTTAAGGGAGAAGGGATTAAAGTCAAAAACTAAGAGTTTAGTAAAAAAAGATTTCATATATTTCATTTAAGAAAATCTTACATGCAGTACTAAATATTGAATGATGGTCTATTGACCTTATTCTATTTACAAAAATGCTTATCTGATAATAATACACTTATTTTGTAGTTTTTTGCCTTTTATAATTGCCCATTAGTGTCTTCCTGTACAAGATTCCGACAGTAGTCTGCCAACATGTTTGGACTCCATTTTCCTTGGTATCTTTTTTTCCCATTTGAGAAATATCTTGGTGAAACCTTTCCTCACCATGTTCATTGGAGACTGTTCCTAAATTTTCATGAAAAAAGTCTAAATGGGAATGTAGGAAATGAAACTTTAATGACATGTTACATCCCAACTCTCTGCATGCTAAAATTAGCTCATCCATAGTTTTCCTGTAATTTTATGATTTCTCATTGCCTAAAATGTTCATTGCCTAAAAAAAATGAAATGCTAGTTATGTAGCATTTAATTTTTTAGTGAATTCCACATCTTGGAATAGCAGTTTGATTTGAGGACTCACAAAAATCCCCTCTTTTATCTTGGCCTCACTGATTCAAGGAAACTTTTGCCTCAAACAGGAAATATTTTCCTTTTTTTTTCCATTTGAGAAATATTTTGGTGAAATCTTTCCTCACCATGTTCATTGGAGATTACAGGAAATATACTTTCACAAATATTTTTATCAAACAGCTTGATATGTAGTGGAGGTAAATGGATTTTTGACTTATCCACTAAAGGAGGATATGCTACATTTTTCTGGTGTGGCCATTTTTTTTTACCTTATAGTGGTAATCCTTCGCTCAGCTGTCCCACTTGCATAAAAAGCAGCAGTATTTAGTGTATCCACCTTGCATCCCATTCAGCAAAGCTACCACTTTCAGGTCAGCACAGATATTCTATTTGTATTCTTGATAGCATATTTTTTGCAAAAGAATGTATAAGTTCTTGTACATTTCCTTCATATGGGCCAATGGATACTTATTTCCATTGTTGAGTAAAACTGCTTTCAAACTGACCTTGGATGAATCAATGAAAAGTCTCCATTGCTCAGGGATGAGCTCCAGATGTAACTCTTTCATTAATTCCTGGTCATTGTTACAATAAACCAAAGCCTCATCTATGGAGTAATAGGTTATGTTAGATTGCTTCTTCCTATAAAACAACACCATGACACTCTTTTCAAGAAGATTCTACTGCTGAAGCTGTGATCTAGTAATTGAGCCTTGGTTTTGGAGAGATCCAAATCTCTGACCAAATTGTTCAATTCTGCCTGAATGATTAGATGTGGCTTTGCAATGTCAAGAGTTGAAAAGTCTGGATCTGTACTTGTTCTGGGTTCTGCATCTTCTGGAGATTCCTTTTCCAATCCTGAATCAGAGTCAAGTTCATAAGTTTCTGGTGGCTCTGGCATCGGCATTGTATCATCGTGAAGAAAGGCCCTTAGAGTAGAAGGTATGTTGGGATACTCTACTTTATGCTTGGAATTTATTAGAAAAACTAGAAATATTGGTCGTGTAAAAGTAACAATCATTTATGTGGTCTTGAGGTACCTGCCGTGTCACCGGAACACCAAAAGGCATCGATTTATGACTACCTCTAAGCCAACCTATTAATGTCCTCAAATATGAGCTACAGCAAATCTTTGGAGCCCATGATCTCTGACTTTACATCCAAAATACAGTTCACAGGCTTTTCTCACAAATTGTGACAGTGGCCCATTGCTGCGATTTTAATACCACCTCTCTGCAAATGTAGCAAAAGTTATTAGGTTTATTTCAGCAAGAATGTGACATATTTCATGTACGGTTGAGGTACACTCACATAAGAATACGATTAAGAAATTGTAGATTTGTATTTGTAAATTAAATACAGTTTACAATTTACACTTATGCACACAACACGTGTTTACAAACACTAATTCACTAAAACACTTGTTCACTTTGTTCACCACTTGCTTTCTGAAAAGCATACACTTTTTGAAATATGAAAATGCTTGCTTGGTGCAGAACCTACTCTCATATGTATACTGGTAGAGAAGTTTCTAGAAAGATCACAATGTTTCTAGAGAATTCCATTGTTGTCAAACCTTCCAGAAACATCCAATCTTTCTTCCTCATGTAATAATATTCTGGAACATTCTTGAATGTTGCAGAAAGCTCTTGAATGCTCTAGAAATCTCCCAAATGTTCTAGAAAAAAATAAAAATAAATAAATAGATAACATAGATGGAAAAGATAATTAATAAACTGACTACAGGTCTTGGTTTTCAGTCATTAACCTACAATATTTGAAAACTGAGGGTTATGAGAATTCTTAACCACATATCTGAGTTCTGAACATATTTCCTATGAGAATCTGTTGAAATTATTTCAGGGAAATTGATGACGACCTGTGTAATTTATGCTTGGTTAGATGTATTGCCCAGAAACTGAGAAAATTCAAAAACAAGCATATTCCAGGTTCCACGGGTGTCAGCTTTCAGTTACTGTACTATACTTGTATTTTCTAATGCTCATGTCATTTGATCCACATACAGATACAATTGGGTATAACTTATAATTCACTTGACTCACACATCTTACTTGCTTTGAAGGACTAGCAGTCATTGATATTATAACACCATTCACAAACTACAATTACTAATATGCATGATCTTTTAACATGTAGGACAGATGGGGAAGTGGGGGAGTATTCATTTCTTAATATATCTTTCCATATAACTTATAATTCACTTGACTCACACATCTTACTTGCTTTGAAGGACTAGCAGTCATTGATATTATAACACCATTCACAAACTACAATTACTAATATGCATGATCTTTTAACATGTAGGACAGATGGGGAAGTGGGGGAGTATTCATTTCTTAATATATCTTTCCATCGGTGCAGTGAAGTTACCTTCTTGGAATGTACCACACACAACACTTTAACTACTGCTTATGTGGAGATAGATAGGAACTGATTAACAAAACACATAAAAATGACACAGCAAGGAAAATCAATTAATATACTGAAAACCATAGAAATTAATGACTTTTTCTGTTTCCACTTTTTACAAGAGTAGATTTTGAACTGATACTTTTGAAAATAAATTTTACTTATGTAATTCAATAAAGAGAAGAATCTATCCCTTGAAAGATCCACAGAAATCAGTTGCATAGCTCATGTCTACCTTTACAAACTTTTAAATCTCTTTGGTGTTAGTCACAGGTTTACAAGCAGTAACCTGTGGATAGACTTTCACCAGACTGTCAACATGACCTTGTTTATCATCTTTCAAATTTTGATGGTGAGAAGACCTTTTGGCAGACTTGTACACACATTGAACAGTTTTCTTACTTCAACTAATAGACAGGCATTTATTTTAATTAGTCCGCTATCAACGGTCTTGCTTTTTTTTCACTCTGAACAATGGCTTGAGACTTTGTAATATACTTTTGAAGCTTCAGTTCTCATTATGGAGACCTCTTCCTCTGTCCATGCCACTCCAAATCTTTTTTTTTTTTCAGAAGCTCCAAATGGCAAACTTGTCCACAAAACATTGAAGTGATAGTCAGCATATGTGATAAATTCAGTATGTGTGAATAGTATGCCAGAAAATTCAGCTTATGTGGAATAGTATACCAGAAAATTCAGCATATATGAATCTTCTGGCATTTTGTTCTTGGTCTTTTTTTTTTTTTTTTTCCATATGCTCTCTAAATGACTAAGTTCTTGATGAAACTAAACAACTGACTGATTACTGAACTTTTTCCCTAAATACATGCTTGTTTCTGCTTCTGCATAGGACTGTATTGTATATTCCAGATGATAACATGTAGAGGCAGGGCACTTCTACCAATTACTTTAAACTTTGATTTTATTAGTTATATTATGCTTGTAGACCCACATGTTGTGCTGTCACTTGCAGATACATATATATATAGTTGTTGGAATATTCCTTAAAAAACAACGTGTGCAAGGAATATACAGGATAAAGCAGCACAGTATATATTTTTTTCTCCCTTATGCTTTTACAATAGACCTTTTTTTAAGACTTTCTTAATCATATGTTGAAATTTTAGATTTATCATCTGAAAAATAGCCGATGCTACCATAGAACATATGCACTTTTAAAGCATGATGTGCTAATATCCACACGGTCTTTACTTGCTTTGACATTTATTCTTAACAACCTTATACAACTTCTTTTTCCAAATTATCGTAGCACTAAAAATGCACGTACACATGCTGTGTAATTAATTTGATGCAGTACTTCCACTTTGCTGGTTTTCATCATCAATTCATATAACATACAGAAATAATTAACCCTTTTCTCCAAATAACATAAATGCAGAATAATTAATTCACGTAGTACTTCCACTTCACTGGTTCAGTAGGTCCACTTCATAGGCCAGACATGTGCATATCCTTGTAATATTTGAGTATTTTTTTTTAACATACATTATCTATATCAGAAACGCTGCTTTTTTGACTATCACACATAGTTGCATTTAAATAAGTTTTATGGCATATTATGGATATTTAATAATTAACATCTGATAATGCACATTGGGATACATGAATATCTAAAGCGGATGCAATTGCTTCCATTTGACTCATCTGGCTAGGAGGAGCTGTATTGTACTGTGCTGTATATTGAATAAAAAGAAAGATTACAGAGGGTGGCATAAGTTTAAAATGACAAAATGCCTGGAAACAATCTCGGCATGCATCATGAAGTGGATTATGTGGTGATTAAGGTTTCCCTCGGCAGCAGTGGTCCTTCATTGGAAACTCAAATAGTCTATAATTAAGACACTATGAAACAGACATTCAGTGTGCAATTTAAAGTCATGCACCTTGACAACTGGCACAAGTGGGGAGGATTGTTTGTTTGTTATTTGGTTTTTAGGAGCATTAGCAATTAAGGCCATATTGCTCCGGGATATGCAGTGGTCATTCCTTGACCTTTCCACATCCTCCATATTTGGTGGTGACGGGCTCGAACCCCAGAGTGGGAGGACCCAGTGCAAAATGACAGATGGGTGACTGCACATTAGATTGTTGTAAACAGAACCATATATATTGGAATTACATTATTCATGATGTTCTAGGGTAATGATGGTGAAATTTTCTACTTCTGCCCTGTATTTAAAAAATAAAAACAAAAATATAACAATTTCTGCATCGGGGGGGGGGGGGGACTGACTAACGTTAGTAAGTAGGCTTTGTTGTTATAAAAAGGGTAACAGTATTTGAAAGTTTTTAATGAGAACTTATTGCTGTATAATTTTTCACACAATTTTTCACTACCACAATTTTTCTCATCTTCAATTGTAAAGCTGATAGACTATAAAATAAATTTATCTTCAAATAAAAATATACTTTTTTTAATATAAACTATTTATATGTGGTTGCATGCCCATACATTTTCTTATGTATGGGCATGCAACTTGTGGCACACATGTCATTGCTTTTCCATCCTTTTTCTAAGGTACTAGAAAGTGTCAGTGAGATTGAGTACCTTAAGCAATGTGTGTATGGTCCTGTTCAGTGGTAAATAAGTACGCATTTAGGCAAGACATTCAACCATCACTCAATTCACTTTCATTGAGGAGAAATCTGCTGTTTGGAGAGCTTCTGGGAAGAAGAAGACTATGCATGGTGTGGTCAGAAAATGTTAATTGGCAAGCTGATCTGCATACTGAATGCCTTCCAGCATTCAGTATGCAGATCAGCTTGCCAATTAACATTTTCTGGCCACACCTTGTGGCCGTTGTAAAGCTTCAATTTCCGATCTGAAATAATGGGAATTGAAGCTTTTCATGCTTGCATAACATGTTAATTGGCCCGTGAACATACACTTGTACAGCCATAATACACAACAGAGCAATACGGTCTAGGTTGCTGATGCTTCTAGAAACCAGCAACAACAACAGTTTCACCCTCATATTGAGGATGTCATCAGTCAAGTGGATTTATCCCCCATTAAAAGGAAGTTCCAGGCTGTATAGTTTGCAGTAAAGGTGATATTATGGTATTATTTGTGAGGCATCTCTCTCTCTTGGGCTTTTGGATTTCAGAGTAACACTGAAGGAGACCTCTACTGCATAACATGGTGCAACAAGGAATCCATCCGGAGGAAATATCCTGGCTTACTCATAAAGGAAGTGATCCTTTTCAATGACATTTTTCATTTCCATGATACATCCTGTGTGACACTATACCTCCTGAAGCTGTTTTTCCCATCTGCTTAGTGGCTTCAACCTGTTTGGACCACTAAAGAAGCATCTCAAAGGTAAACACTTTTGTTGGGAAACCAAGGTATGCCTGTGGATGTACAAACTAGTCTGCAGTTTTTTGTTCCATGCATGAATTGAACAACTGATTATTATTGGGACAAATGTCACTGTGGTAATTATATGGAAAAAATGTTTGTCCCATATACTTTTTTAGCATGGATTTTTCCTGTATACTTTTTTGTTGATGTTGACATAATAAAAATGAATGTAATGCGACACTTTTTTTTTTACTGAATGCCTCTTCATTTTGTTTCTCCATTCACAACTTTTTATGTCCAAAGTTATTACTATAATTAATAAAACTCATATACCATTTGAAATTAATAATATAATTTATTAAGCCAATCACCTAAACCATTATACAATTTAAGGTGATGTTTCAGGCATCTTGCTGATACCCATCATCAGACTATGCTGCTGACAGACACCTCTTGCAGATGCTCCCAGAAATCTGAAATGCCTCATTTTGAATGCACTTCAGGTTTTTGGGAGCATCAGCAAGCGGAGTCTGTCAGCAGCATTGGTCTGATAATGATGATGGGTATCGGTAAGATGCCTGAAACATAACCTTAAATTGTATAGTGGTTTCGGTGATTAGCTTAAACTATATTATTAATTTCATATGGTATATGAGTGGTATTAATTTTAGTAATAACCGTATAGGAAAACAACCATGTAATGTCCTTCTTTAACTATATTTTTATGGTGACTAAAATAAACCTAACAGGGTAAGATCAATTTTGTAAAGAGTTCTGTTTTTATAAGTTTTGTAGTTCTGTTTTTATAAGTTTAACTTTGCAGTTTAAACAATTTTCGTATTTATATTTAGATGCACTGTATTTAAAATTGATTTTTCACAGATAAGGCAGTTAGATGAAACAGCTAGTCGCTTAATGCAAACTCATCCAGAGGCAGCAGATACCATATACACAAAACAAAAGGAAATCAATGAAGAATGGACCCAACTTACTGCTAAAGCTGATGCTAGAAAGGAAAAGTTGTTGGATTCTTATGATTTGCAGCGTTTCTTAGCAGATTACAGGTAGTAATACTGTAATGTTACAGAATGTATGGATTCATTTTTATCTGGTTCCCCCCCCCTTAAATGCTTGTTTAACAAATCATTAAATAATTTGGTGTCAAAAAATTAAAAGAGTGAGAGAGAGACTTAAAATAAGTTTTTTTTTAAAAGCAGAAATAATTTTGTTGTTTTTATATTTCTTGGAAACATAATGCAAATTGCATACCTTAAAAATTTCAGAATTCATATAATGAGCAGTTTAAGTAACTGAAAATATGCAGTAAGCAGCCAGACCTTTTGCCTCAAGATTAAAGCTCCACTCTCTCCTAGTTTTGCTTGTCATTCACGAGACCTGTCTTTTGAGGGTATGATAAACATCATGGCAACACCTAACATTTCTTACATAATGAGCTGGCACATTATAGCCTTAGTTGCTAATGTGCCAATAAAACCCAACAACCAACCAACCAACATAATGAGGATATAGATATTAAACAGAATTTTTTTGCAGAGTGAAAATTTTGCCCTACAACTTTGAGACACTAAATTTCATTTTTTTTCATAAGAATTTCTTTTTGTCAGTTGAACAAAGAAATTCTTATGAATTACTTAACAAGTACAGGTCACTGTTGAAAAAAGCCGTGAATTAGGGTTGAATTTGAAAGTGTCTGCACTGCCCAGACATGATAGGAGGGAGTATATGATGAGAGTCCTGTCGATCAATTCGGCCCTGGAAAGATTGTGCAAGGCTCAAGGGGTAGAATTTTTTTCAGCCTGGTCTGTACTTGTTAACAGAAGAGACTGCTTCTACAGGGATGGGATACACTTAAATAGAAAGGGTGCAAAAATGTTTGCTGATGCTATCGAGGCAGTGTTAGGTGGGTCGGAAAACTGCTAGATTGGGGGGATATAAGGACTAATAGATTAACAGTAGCCACTGGCAGAGGTGAAAGTGATTCTTGCACTGCTTCTATTGCAATGAGCCGCAGCCTGGAAAATAAGATGCAGGATATTTCAGAGACTGCTGGGAATCATTGGGGTACAAATAAACACATAGGTTGTGTTAGGGTAGCTAAGAAAAAGAACAGGTGCATGTATACTTGCATGTACACCAATGCTAGGAGTTTAGTAAATAAATTTGATGAATTTGAGGTATTGCTCAAAACATCAAAGGCAGATATTGTGGGGAATTCAGAGATGTGGTGTCACACAGATATAAGGAATGCAGAACTGGAATTTGGGGAATACAATGTCTACAGAAAGGATAGACAGGATAGGAAGGGAGGTGGGGTTATGCTATTAGTTAAGAATTACATAAAATCCAAGGAAGTGAAGCCAGTCGACATTGCTGGACAGTGCAGTGTCGAGTCAGTTTGGTGTGACATAAGCATTGGGAGATCAAAATTGAGAGTAGGAGTGTGCTATAGGCCTAATGACTCTGATGAGTATAATAAGAAACTGTACAGGGAAATAGAGTAGGCCAGTAAATCAGAGTCTTATAATGGGAGATTTTAATTTCCCAGATATTGACTGGAATTTGGGGGCTGGTCACTCACACACTAGCAAGGCTTTTGTGGATTTATTGGATGATTGTTTTCTACATCAGCATGTTCGGGAGACAACTAGAGGGAGTAATACTCTTGATGTGATTATCAGTAGTGATTCTTCATGCATTAAGAATCTGCAGGTAAATGAACCACTAGGTGGCAGTGATCACAGTGTGCTGAAGTGGGATTTACTCAAAGAGGTAACTACCATTAGTGGTAAAGGGAAGGGTTATTGCTTTCGTAAAGGCGACTACGATGGACTGAGACAGTATTTAAATTCTATACAGTGGGACCAACTGATGATGTTACCAACAGCAAATTCAAAATGGGAAGCATTCAAAGAACTTATCTTGGAAGCTACTAGGCTTTACATACCAACTAAGAAATATTGTTCAAGGTTTAGGCCTAAGTGGATGTCAGATGAACTAATGAGGCATATGGCAGAGAAGAAAAATGCATGGGATACATACAAATTAACACGTGACACAGAAGCCTATGATAGATACAAGTTGATCTGTAACCAAGTTACAAAGGAGGTTAGGCAGGCGAAAGCAGATTACGAGAAATCTTTGGCAAGGGATGCAAAGAAAAACAGCAAAGAGTTCTTTACTTATGTAAACTCTAGAAGGAAGGGGATGAATCAGATTGGTCCACTTGATATCGATGGGTCAACTGTTGATGATCCTGCTCGGGTAGCTAACAAACTGAATGAATATTTTGCATCGACATTCACACATGAGGAGTTATTCAGCGAGAAGGGGATGAATCAGATTGGTCCACTTGATATCGATGGGTCAACTGTTGATGATCCTGCTCGGGTAGCTAACAAACTGAATGAATATTTTGCATCAACATTCACACATGAGGAGTTATTCAGCGAGGGGAATGAAGGAGGTGTATTCAACTGTGGCAGTAAGCTAGAGAATCTTATAATAACTGAGAGTAAAGTGGAGGAGAAATTGTTGAAGATAAATACAAGAAAGGCACCTGGGGTGGATGGGATCTATCCAGTTACATTAAAGGAGGCAGCAAAGGAAGTAAGCAAACCCTTAGCCATAATTATGAGAGCTTCCTTGGACTCAGGGGAAGTACCCATGGACTGGAGATGTGCAAATGTCACCCCAATTCACAAAGGAGGATCAAAGGGCGACACAAGTAATTATAGACCTGTTAGTTTAACTTCTGTTCCTGGAAAATTAATGGAGGCACTGGTTAAAGAAGCACTGCAGGATCATCTAGACAGGACTTCAGTTATAGCTCAGACACAGCATGGTTTTGTTAAGGGGAAGTCTTGCCTGACCAATTTGATTGGATACTATGATGCAGTCACAAAAGAACTGGATGCAGGGAATAACTTTGATGTTATATACTTGGATCTTAGAAAGGCTTTTGATACTGTTGCACATGGAAGACTGCTGCACAAATTGGAGCAGTGTGGCATTGGAGGCAAATTGCTGCTATGGATAAAGGGGTGGTTGAGGGGGAGAAGACAGTGGTAATCAATGGACACTGCTCATCGTGGACTAATGTTATTAGTGGAGTCCCTCAGGGTTCAGTATTGGGTCCATTATTGTTTTCTGTATTTATAAATGATATTGATGATGGTATATCAAGCTTAATGTCCAAGTTTGCAGACGATACAAAGGTTGGCAGGGTTGTCAAGGACACTACTGACACTATGCTGCTGCAACAGGATCTGGAAAGGTTGAGCAGATGGGCTGAGAGGTGGCAAATGAAGTTTAACATTGACAAATGTAAAGTACTACATATGGGAAACAGCAACCCCAGAGCAACGTATCAACTCTGTGGTACTACACTGACAGTGGTAGAGAATGAAAGGGACTTGGGGTTGGTTGTGCAGGCAGATATGAAGTTTTCTGAGCAGTGCAGACGGGCTGCAAGAGTAGCTCATGGTGTATTGTCGATGATATATAGGAATTTTTCTAGCAGGGATAAGATGATTATCCCCTTGTATAAGGCAATGGTCAGACCACACCTAGAGTACTGTATACAGGTCTGGAGGCCTCATTTCAAGAAGGATGTAGAGATGCTGGAACGAGTACAGAGAAGGGCAACAAGATTAGTGAATGGAACAAAGGGGTGCTCTTACGAAGAAAGGCTTAAGTTTTGCAAATTACAGTGTCTGGGGACTAGGCACCAGCGAGGTGATCTGATAGAGGTGTATAAAGCCTTGAATGGTTTGAGCATGCTCAATGCTGATAGGATTCTTCCTCTTTGCTCAGAATAATTACCTGAGAGGGCATAAATTCAAATTGAGAAAAGAAAGATGTAGGATAGATGTGAGGAAATTTGCCTTTAGCCAGTGGGTGGTTGGTTGGTGGAATAGACTTCCATCCCTTGTCGTGGAAGTTGATAGCCTAAATAAGTTTAAGGCTCAGCTGGACAGGTATTTCGAATGAACCGAGGGGTGAAGTGGAAGTGGTTATTTTTTATTTATTTGTTTATTTTTAAAAAATTTTTTTTTTGGCTAATGCTGCATAAGCTTGCTTTCTTGCATCAAATGCCTCTACTAATGCTAATGCTAATAGAGTGCTCAACCAGTGATTCTTTTCTTGTAATTAGTGTGGTTTTTAAAATGTAATGCAGTGCTTGTCTGTAAACATTTATGTAATGGCAGGTTGTACACATTATCTTTGATTATATCTCTGGAAGGAAAGAAAAGAAGCTAAAACTGCAAACTATCAATGAAACATTGTTGTGGACTAAATGCTGTCTTAGTAGTTGTACTTAAGCTGAGAGTTTTCCCAGAACACACACATGCACTAAGATGAGAACTTAATCAAGGCCCAAAAGGATGAATGACTTGCACCACCTCGTAAATCTAGGGAAAATGGAAAACCTAACAAACTGCCTTCATTTTATTAACTATTAAGTAAAAACTTCAAGGTGGATATGCCCTTAGTGATTTCACTTTCGTCATCGTGTAGGTGTGAAATCTGAGCTGAATGAGCATTTATAGTGGCTTGTTGTGAACTGTGAAGTAAATCCAGTTACTTACACCAAGTAAATGTAGAATTTAAATTAAGTTACAAAATAAATAAATAAAGTTTGGATTTGCTTGCCCAAATCCAAAATCTGTAAATTAAACCATTTAGAGATATTAAATTGGATATATATCATCAAGCTCCTTCTGAGTTGCTCTCATGTCATACTTAAGCAAATATAACTTATTCTACCCAGGAATAAATTCTGGTATTATAACCTAAATAACCAGTCTTAAAAAGGTGCGTGTGTGCCCTGTATGCACGAAAGATGTTTTATGTGAAAACATTTTTAGTTAAGGGAAAACATCCAATTTATGTGAAAATATCATTCTGCAGATTTTGCCATGGTGATAAAATCTGCAGAATGTTCTTAGACCCATGTTCTAGTCACCACAGCTCTGTGGGGAGGCACATTGTCCTGCTGGAAGAGTCCATTGCCCTGGGGTGCACAATGACCATGAAGGGATGCAGATGGTCTGCAAGGATGGACACATAACCTGGACCATTCAGAGATGCGTCTAGATGTACCAGAGGTCTCAACGAGTGCCAGTCGAACATGCCCTAGATCATTATTGACCATCCGCCTGCCTGAACAGTTCCTTATTGATATGATGGATGCATAGCTTCGTGCAGTTTCCGCCAGATACTTACCCTCCCGTCCACTCAAAATAACTGGAAACGGGACTCATTGGATCAGGAGACCTGTCTCCAATCATCCAAAGTCCAGTGCCAATATTCTTTCACCCAGTTGAGGCATAGAGTCCTGTGTCGTGGTGTTAGCAATGGGACTCTGGTGGGTTGACGGACTCCATAACCTATTGCGGCTAATGATTGCCTGATGGTCTTGGAGATGTTTCTGGCACCACCCTCATTAAAGGCGGTGGTGATTTGTGCCACTGTCACTCTCCAGTTGGCTGAAGCAATGCAAGACAGACGTTGACAGCCACATTCATTTACCTCCTTTCTCCACCCACAGCACTGTCCACAATGAGATGTTATTTCAGAAATGGCATATTCCTGATACACTTGATACTGTCAAATAGGAATAGTGCAATTTCTGTACCACCTCCACGATAGTGACCCATGCATCGGGCACCCACTATCATCCCTCTTTCAAAGTCGATTAACTCACAATGTTTATCCATACTGACATCAAATTACTGTCTATGCAAATGCAGTGATGCAGTATACATATATACCTGCCAAGTGGTGGGTTTGTCCACTAGCGAAAGGGGTAACAGCGTTACATTGCCCAGGAACCAGGTATCCTATGAATTCTGCCCTTTCAGTGTACTTCACATGTTTTTTAAAAAAATGTAATTTTTAGGTAAAACCGAGATAAATGATATTTTTTCTCACTTGAAAATAATTCAAGAAACATTGATACACACATAAGTTTCAGAATGTTTTTATGGCAACTTTAAATAGTGTTATAATCTTTAATTTTTTTTTAATACTTAGATCATATAGTGGCACTAACAAAAACCCAAACCCTTTGAAAAATTCAAACTTAAGGGGGTATTATTATACTCCATGTCTGTATTTAAACATGACTAATGGAAATGACTTAAATTTTTTTCATAAAACTGCCTTTCATACAAAATATTCTGACAAATGAGCTATTTCATCTAGCTCATATAAGGTGAGCCACCTTGCACAGTTTTTGGACAATTGCACCACTGAAGTGAAATATTGTGTATTAGCATAAAACTGAAATTACAAAGAAAAGTATTTCCTAACTCTGAACAGCTATGTGATTGCACATTAAAACAACTATACTCACTCCGCAGCACACACACACCATAGTCTCTAAAGTTAATGTATATTTATTTGTTTTTCTATATCTATTAGTTACTGAACTAGAGCCACGAGTATAGCAAGGAGGATGCTGGAAAAGGTTGAGGTCTGATGTGCTATAAAATTTTTTCATGTTCAAGGTAAAGAAGCAAAACAAATTCATAAGAAGATGAAAGCTGTATATGGGGAGGATTGCCCATTACATGCATTGTAGGAGGTTATGAAAAATTGGAAAAAAAGCTATAGTTCAAGTGTGGATGAATCAGTGTGCACGATGACCTGAGAGAAGGATGACACTCTCCTCAACCACAAACTTTGCCATTTTGGCTAAAGTGGAAAACAGCTATACCTTGAAGACAGATGTGTTTTTATAAATTTATACTAAATGAAGTGAACATTAGCCATGGGACTGTTTGGCATAATGCATAAGTTACTACATGTCTAAGGTGGCAGCCTGATGGGTTCCCAGATTGTTAGTACCTCCTCAAAAGCTCCACAGGAAAGCTTGTTCTGCACAATTTTTGGACCTTTGTGGAGAGAATATTGATGCTTTTTTTGACCTAATTATGACAATGAATGAATTCTGGGTACATCTATGACTCAGAAATAAAACAGATGAGCAAACAATGGAAACATTCAACTTTCATGCATTGTAGGAGGTTATGAAAAAACATTCATGCATTGTAGGAGGTTATGAAAAATTGGAAAAAAAGCTATAGTTCAAGTGTGGATGAATCAGTGTGCACGATGACCTGAGAGAAGGATGACACTCTCCTCAACCACAAACTTTGCCATTTTGGCTAAAGTGGAAAACAGCTATACCTTGAAGACAGATGTGTTTTTATAAATTTATACTAAATGAAGTGAACATTAGCCATGGGACTGTTTGGCATAATGCATAAGTTACTACATGTCTAAGGTGGCAGCCTGATGGGTTCCCAGATTGTTAGTACCTCCTCAAAAGCTCCACAGGAAAGCTTGTTCTGCACAATTTTTGGACCTTTGTGGAGAGAATATTGATGCTTTTTTTGACCTAATTATGACAATGAATGAATTCTGGGTACATCTATGACTCAGAAATAAAACAGATGAGCAAACAATGGAAACATTCAACTTTCATGCATTGTAGGAGGTTATGAAAAAACATTCATGCATTGTAGGAGGTTATGAAAAATTGGAAAAAAAGCTATAGTTCAAGTGTGGATGAATCAGTGTGCACGATGACCTGAGAGAAGGATGACACTCTCCTCAACCACAAACTTTGCCATTTTGGCTAAAGTGGAAAACAGCTATACCTTGAAGACAGATGTGTTTTTATAAATTTATACTAAATGAAGTGAACATTAGCCATGGGACTGTTTGGCATAATGCATAAGTTACTACATGTCTAAGGTGGCAGCCTGATGGGTTCCCAGATTGTTAGTACCTCCTCAAAAGCTCCACAGGAAAGCTTGTTCTGCACAATTTTTGGACCTTTGTGGAGAGAATATTGATGCTTTTTTTGACCTAATTATGACAATGAATGAATTCTGGGTACATCTATGACTCAGAAATAAAACAGATGAGCAAACAATGGAAACATTCAACTTTCATGCATTGTAGGAGGTTATGAAAAAACATTCATGCATTGTAGGAGGTTATGAAAAATTGGAAAAAAAGCTATAGTTCAAGTGTGGATGAATCAGTGTGCACGATGACCTGAGAGAAGGATGACACTCTCCTCAACCACAAACTTTGCCATTTTGGCTAAAGTGGAAAACAGCTATACCTTGAAGACAGATGTGTTTTTATAAATTTATACTAAATGAAGTGAACATTAGCCATGGGACTGTTTGGCATAATGCATAAGTTACTACATGTCTAAGGTGGCAGCCTGATGGGTTCCCAGATTGTTAGTACCTCCTCAAAAGCTCCACAGGAAAGCTTGTTCTGCACAATTTTTGGACCTTTGTGGAGAGAATATTGATGCTTTTTTTGACCTAATTATGACAATGAATGAATTCTGGGTACATCTATGACTCAGAAATAAAACAGATGAGCAAACAATGGAAACATTCAACTTCACTAGCACCCAAAAAGCCATTGTTCAGTTGTCTGCCAGTAAGGTCATGTTGTTAGTCTTTTGGGATCCTAATGGTATCATCCTTACAGATTACCTTCCAAAAGGCAGCAGTATCAGTGGGGAGTACTAAAAGAAAACCTAAAGAAAACTATCCAAAGATGTCTACCTCCCAGCTGACAATGCTCTTACTCACAAGACTACTCTCACAGTGGACTTGGCAATCAGTTGTGGCTTTTAAAATTTGCAGCACCCATCTTATTCTCCTACCATATCACCTTCAGGCTGCCGACTGGGCTAGCCGGATGGGTAAAGTGCCTGCCTGGTAACCCAACGGTCGCGGGTTCGATTCCCGCCTCGGGCTTGGATCAAAGTACTGTAAAAATCTTGGGAGGTGCATTATGGCCACAGAAGCCTATGCGCCAACAACTACCAAAAAAAAAAAAAAAAAAAAACCTTCAGGCTTCTTCCTCTTCCCTAAAATGAAGAAACCATTACAGTGGGGAGGCCCCCAGATTTCAGACTGATGAGGAGGTAATTAATGAAGTGAAAACTTGATTTGCTGACTCAAAGTGAGAAGTTTCTATTAAAGAAGCCTGAAAGAGCTTATTCATGGGTGGAAAAAAAGTGTGTAGTTTAGAAGGTATCTGTATAGAGAAGGATGAAATTGCCTGCCAAGTTTCAGATCCCTAACTTAAATATTTCTAGGTGATGGTAAATAGTCAGTGACTAACCCATGATCAATAAGTATCTATTCCCATAAGTACTCCAAAATTGTATGTCAAACTCTGCTTTGGATGGCCACCATAAAAATACTATTATGGACATATATCCATATGTCACCTGTCCAGAGTGACTAATCTGCTTACTTAAACTTTAGCATGGATAGAAATGGAAAACTCATGTGATAATCCATTAACATTCATTAAAAAAAAACAAAAAAAAAAAACACCTGCACCATACACTTGCCAGTAACTGTTTAAGAAAAAAAAAAAAAATAAGCTTAAGTTATCTAGACAGATTCCCTTTAAGGAAAATGAACTCTGTGAGGAAAAACCTCCTAAATTCATTCTTGTGAATAGACTACCTTGAATTGCTGCTTCCTTCAACCTAAACCACGACAGACCTAGACATAACATTAAAGTAGGGTGAACATATTAATTTCACCTGTCCACACAAAATATCCACAATTTTTGGACAAATTACACATTCAAAGTGCAATACCAAGGGGGTGAGGAGAAAAGTATGTATTATGTTGCAAAAAATGTGAACTACATGATGGTCTGAAAAAGGAATGATAACTCTGCTCATTAGGCCAAATAACATAAATGTGTAAAATGGGAATGAAATACATAGTAATACATTTTTTGCCTTTGTAATTGTAAGAAATGGAAATTTCCAGTAGTAAGATGAAGGGCAAGTATGAAGCATTATTTACTTATTAATATATATATATATTTTTACTTCATGAGGAACTTCAACCCTAGGCACACAGTCAAAATTGAATCCCTCAGCATAGTGAAAAATCTGTTTTCCTCATATAAAACTGAAACTGATTTTTACTATTTCATGGTATTGCAAAGAATTTAATGGATTTAAAATTTTTCTGAATAGAGTAATAATTCATTTCATCTGAGACAAGTTGTGTGTATGCTGCTATTCTGATTTTTGTTCGATATTTTTCATTATATTAGAGAAAGTATATTTCTGTGTAGCACAATTACTTCACATAGTATTGAGTGTCTGTGCTAGATTTGCTTTTCCCCCAATTTGTTTAAAGTTGATATTCTTTTTCATAGGGACCTGACCTCATGGATTAATAGTATGATGAGCCTTGTATCTGCTGATGAATTGGCTACTGATGTTACTGGAGCTGAAGCACTCTTGGAAAGACATCAGGTATACATTTTTTAAAATATGATTATTTGAAGTATGTGGGAGGATTATAGGCATGCATCAGGTCAAACAAATTATCTTAACATATTTGGATATATATCCAAAAACAGAAGTAATGAAGCATGGTCTGCACTGCTTAAAGGACAGACTTCTTCTTAATCTGTTCTGTCTTTTAGCGATGGGAGGCTAGTTATTAGTATTGCTACAGGATGAATTTTCTTTTTATTCATTAAACTGTTTCAGCATTTTGGTTGTCTATGAAAATACAAGTAATCTCCAAAGCAAAACATTCAGTATGTTCTTCTTTTTGTGTGAAATGACATGTCTAACCCAATGAAATTCCATTACAGCTTGCAAAGTTTCTGTTGAGATGGAAAAACTTACTGTATTGCCTCTCTTAAATCATCAATGCAGATAATTAGTGTTAAATACTTTATTTTCATGATATCCCCATGGAAAATAGTAATATTTGTTAATGGAAAATATGCCATTGGAAAATAATTATGTGGAGAAAGCAATAAAATCTGGTACCACTAACCAGAAATCTGCACGAGAGTAATGTTTCTAAATGTTTCCTTTAAAATAATTCAACACAGTACCTGTTGTATTTAATACAGAATGCATGTGAGGGTTTATAAAGTTAAATCAAATTGTTTACACTTAGTTAAGTTTTGGCAGACAATAATATTAGTGTTGAATGTTTTTATGTTTTTGAAAGCAATTAAACACTGACTCCTTTTAATAGTTTAATAAAATTAACTGCAGTACACAACTGTTAGTTATTAAACAATCTGTTGCATTTTCAAGATCAGATATATTCCTAATGGTAAACAATTTCAAAAAGCCTTCTTTACTTTTTATAGATTATAGGTTACAGATTTGGCATGTCAAAGATGCCATTGCACCACTAAAATCAAACTAAACAAAGCCAAACTATGTAATTATGAAAAAAATTAGCATAAGTTCCAAACATAACATTTCATTCTACAATGCAGTTATAGATGATTCTCAAAAAATTATAGAAATTTTAGGAAAAGTTAGAAAATTCAGATATCTTACAAACTTGATCATGATATATCTTATGAATTACCTGTTAAATAATGCTTGGTGCAGAAGAAATTAACAGTAATACTGTGGTCACGAATGACACTATTTGTTACAAAAAATGATTGAAGTCACTATGTGGTCTGATCAGAAAGTTTGGAGACTGATTTTGTATCTTAAAATTGCAGCAGAATAGCAAGTTGAGACTTGTTATATATATAAATGCTCAGTGACTTGTCTAAACATAGTAATGGATGAATCAGCTTTACCTGTTAAATAATGCTTGGTGCAGAAGAAATTAACAGTAATACTGTGGTCACGAATGACACTATTTGTTACAAAAAATGATTGAAGTCACTATGTGGTCTGATCAGAAAGTTTGGAGACTGATTTTGTATCTTAAAATTGCAGCAGAATAGCAAGTTGAGACTTGTTATATATATATAAATGCTCAGTGACTTGTCTAAACATAGTAATGGATGAATCAGCTTTACCTTCTGTAAATTCTGAATTAGTGCTGTTGAATAGAAGGCCGTTTTATGTATTTTATTCCCCCCCATATTAGGGAACACTGCAACATTAAAAACATTAAACACATTGAAAACAAAACATTAAAAGCTTACAGGGAAGATGCTTTGTTTTGTCCAAAGTCTTTTCGATGGTTTACAAAGTGTGAAGAGTGCCACTTATTTTGAAGATGATCCATGCTCTAGCCATCCTTTAACTTCAAAAGCCAATTATTTAGTCATTCATGTTTGGTTTTAACCATCCGTGAAGTTACTAGTGAAATTAGTCACATTCACCGACTGAGACATGTCAGTCAATTTTAGCACAGAATTTGGGAATGCAGTGTGTTTCAACCAAGTTTGTGCTTTGCTTCCTTACTGATGATCACAAGAGGGTTGGAAATTCTTGCACGTCAGAATCTTCATCAAAATACTGCTGCTGAACCACACTTTGTTTCTTCCATCATTGTTGGTAATGAATCATGGTTGTTTGGCTATGATGTGGAAACAAAGATCCTTGTTGGATTCCAGGCCATACTGGTATCTTAAAAAATGAACATGCTGACCTTGTGGAAAAAGAATCAACCAAACTCATTCTATATATGGACTATAAGTATATCGTAAAAAAGGGTTATAAAGATCAGTGGATGATCTTATGGCAGTCATACATTCAAAATAAACTATTGCCAACACACTGGCAATGAAAATCCAATAATAGAAAAAGATGAGTAAACCATTCTTGTTCACACCTGCATACGTCTATATCTATTTAATGCATTTGTAATGGGAGAGTAGGTGTTTTCATCATTGTTTTCCATTAACAGTGACCTATTGAACTACAGTATTCATAGGGATAACTAATGTAACTGAGTCAATACGCCATTAAAAACCAAATCAATCAATATAACTGAGTTCTTTAATTTCTTAAAGAAGAGAGAATTATATACTTTTTTAGGATCTAATTACTATATACAGTGGTAGACAAAAAAACTGCATCACCTTAAAAAAAAGTAACATTTGTAGTAAAACATAAGATATTGTTTGATTACAGTCATTTTGTTTGTTACAAAGCAAAGGTATTACATCAGACAGTAATTGCAAGGAATTGCATCAGCCATTTCTATAAATACGGTGTTGGAAGGGTATACACGCTCATTAGTATCCTGTTTTGTGAAGGTGTAAGCATGTCTCCATATGTTCAGTTGACAACAAGAAAAAAAGCGTAGCTGTTGCTCTGTCCCAGGAAGGGCTTTCTACGTGTGCTATCGCTGATAAAATAGGCTGCCACCAGTCAAAAGTATCCTGGATGAAATTAAAGCATGAAACTTGGGATGTGAAGAGGGTTTGGGTTTGGGTTTTGGTTTTATTGGCGCATTAGCTGCTAAGGCTATAATGCGCCAAGACCAGGTCATTTATAAAAATTTTTTTTTTTTTTTTTTAAAATTTTTTTTTTTTTTTCGGTGACCTAATCAGTTAGGTCACTATGTCAAAAGGTATAACAAATATATAAAAGAACAATGTAAAAATTTTATATAAGAGTAAAAATATTTATTCTTTTTAAAAAGCTAAAAACAGCAGACACATTGTCATTGTCAGATATAATCTGACTGAGTGTATAAGGCTCAGTCAGATGATTAAAAGCGGTAAAACGGATATTGGTAAAATCTGGACATTCAACTAAAATGTGTCTTATGGTTAAAATTGTTCCACAGGACTCACACATAGGAGGGTCATCAGCCCTCAGCAGAAACGAATGAGTTAAATGACTGTGTCCTATGCGGGTCCGGACAAGAACAACTTCCTCCTTACGATTCCTGCGCAGACTAGACTGCCACGGTTCAATTACAGGCTTTATACGATGTAATTTATTCGCAGTCTGTCTATTCCACAAATCCTGCCATTGGGAGTGTAACTTTTGATGTACTAATTGCCTGTAGTCTGTATAGGGGACTAACAGGCAGCAGTTGTTATTGGGAATTGCTGATTTGGCTGCGGCGTCAGCCAAATCATTTCCCCTAATCCCAATGTGGCTCGGGATCCAGCAGAAGCGGATGTCATATTCGCGTTCGTGGAGAACGTGAATCTTCTGCTGAATGCGAGACAGAACTGGATGAGGATTATACCTGACAGATATTAAAGCCTGTAACACGCTGAGAGCGTCGGAATATAAAATGAACCGTTGGTATTGGCATTCACTAATGTGATCCAAGGCTAACTCTACGGCATGCAGCTCTGCAGTAAATATACTGCATTCAGAGGGAATCTGCTCTGATATAGTGGTATCTGTAAAGACAGCAGCAGATCCCACGTATGATTCCGACTTAGAACCGTCTGTATAAACTGGCGCGAAATCGGAATATTCAGCTCGGTGTGCTGAATAAAGCTGCAGGTAGAGATGTGAAGAGAAGACCTGGATCAAGTCGTAAGAGAGTGACTATGTCTTCCCAAGATTGATATTGAAATGGCTATGCCTTTGTAATCACCATGCTAGTGCTCCTGATCTAAAACTGGACTTTGAGATGGCTCCGGTGTTGAAAAAAGTGCCTGTCCAAAGACGGCTTTCGGATTGTAGTCTGCATGCCTATCAGCCCAAGAAGAAGCCTTTGTTGACCCAACAAATGAGGAAGGAGCTACTTGCTTGGGCTAGAATGCATGTTTCATGGACAAAAGAGCAATGGGACACCATCATCTTTTCTGACGAATCGAAATTCAACTTGAATGACTCGGATAGAAAGTGATATATCTCAGAAGACGAAAATCGGAGGTATACTATCCTAACTGCATAACACCGACTGTAAAGTTCCCCGCCAGTCAGATGGTCTGAGGATGCATAACAAGCAAAGGGGTGGGGAAAATTCGGTTTATTAATGAAACGGTAAATGTAGAAACCTACACTGCTATCTTGGAGGAGGGCCTGAAACCCATTATTAGGAATCACCATACAGATATCCAAAACTGCATTTTTCAACAGGACTCAGCACCTTGCCACACAGCAAAATTGATAAGTTTTATGGGCTAAGGTAAAGAAAGCCAACATGAGAACGACGAGAAAAGTTGGATAACTTACGCAGAAAATTAGTTTCCTGACGCTGGACTCTAGCACTGCTTGCTCGGTAAACAGACAGTAGGTGTTATCAGTCTGGAGCCGAAATCAAGAAGGATATATATTGATTGACAGGTAGGCGTGGCAAACAAAACGATTGGTGGTGGGCGTGAAAGACGACAAGCTACTGCATAGTCATTGGTTGGCATTATAATGTGTATTTATGAGTAAAGAACAGTGCATAATAGTTTTGTGATGAACGGTAAACAGGTTACCAGCAGTGAATCTTTTAAAGATGGAAGAAATTTGTAAGGAAAATAAAATGTTGGTTGATGAAAACTAAATTAATAAAAGTTTCGTTCCGTTCCTTTTTATGTTCTTCATTATGTTTTTTCTCATTATTAAAAGCAGATTTTTGGAGTTCATGAGTGTTTTTACTATATTGTTGATTTAGGTTTGGTTATGAAAAAAGGAAAAGGTTTCTCTATTTTTCATTATATTTCGTAACCCGACCTTAAATGGTAGGTTAGGAAATAATAGAAAAAGAAAGAAAGATTCTTTTTATATATAAATATATATATAGCAAATAGCTATTGAGGCGTTGATTGACGTTATGACGTGTGTGTATCCGCACGAGTGTCTCAAAAAATAAAAGTACAGTAATAAAAAATTAATATTTTGTTAATAAACAATTTCTGCGCTAGTCCACCCATGATTCTAAAGAAAAAAGGTTAGGTTACTTCCTCCATTTCGAGAGGGGTTCAAGCTCCCATGGGATTCAAGTGGAAGTAACCTGACCCTTTTTCACCGTTATGGAAAGCGGCACTTAGGGCAAGTTACCATTAGTGCTTCTGAGTTACAGGATACTAAACTGATGTTATCGTGTGTTGTGTTGTGTTCACACACCAATCAGCACATTGTTTGCCATGCTACCTGTTAATCAATATATCGATCTCGACTTTGCTCTAGACTGCTAACACTTACCATCTGTTTACTGAGCGAACAGTGCTAGAGTACCGTATCGGGAAACCAATTTTCCGCGTAAGTTATCCGATGCTTCTCGTCGTTCTCATGTTGGCTTTTTTGCCGTTTTATGCTATTTAGATTTAATGATGAGTTTGTCTTCTTGTCTCACAAGGCTTAAAACATACTTACACCAATGTAATGTTTTCCCTTGTTTTTCTCCCTTAAAGTGCAGTCATACCTCAGAAATGCTGGCATTACAGTGTTGGGCTGGCCCGGCAACAGTCCAGATTTGAACCCTATTGAAAATTGCTGGTACATAATTTCATTTAAAATTGCTCAGAAGAAGCCAGTAAGTAAGATTCAACTGCAGGAGAGCACTGTAAGGGTGTGGTACCACGGAATTGGGCAACCATATTTCCAGAAGTTGATTAACTCTATGCCAGATCGTTGCAAGGCTGCAATTGCAGTTTGAGGAGGAACAACAAAATACTGAGGACTTATTTTGCTGATTTACAGTACATAATAATATTACATTAACTTGTCATTTCAGTTTGTATATGTAAATGCAGTAAAATGTATGTTTGGTTGTCGTGATTGCCATTTGCATTATTTCTCATATTTCCATTTGCATTATTTCTCATATTTCCATTAATTATGCATATTACTCTTTGGGAAGATATTTATGGCAATTAGGTATATCAGGTGGAGTCTTTTTATTGGATTTCATTCACAGAGATATATATATATATATATATATATATATATATATATATATATATATATATATATCCCATCTAAAAAAAAATGCATTTCGAACATTTCTGCAACCCGCAGTGCAGCACAAAATACATTATTCGCAAAATTCACAAGTGATGCAATTTTTTTTTTTTTGTCTGCCACTGTACTGCTTTAATTGGCTAATATGACAAAAATTTTGTTGGCAGTATTACAGATAAGTGGAATTCTAGATTTAAAAAGGCATGACAGAGTTATAGCATTAAACAGTCATAGTAAATAAAGACAGCACTTTACAATCTAAAGTGTGTGTGCATGTGCACGCATCCTAGTGTAATTAATGCATTCAACATTACTGGGATTAATTTGGAAATAGTATTTTATAAGTTTGGAGATTTAAAAAAAATTGTCTGTTTTTTATTCATGTGCTTTATGGAGGCATATTTAAAAGTTACCTCTGTGAAGCAGTGATGCTCACTAGTGACTGTGTAGACTAAGACAGTTTTTGGGCTAGAGCCTCAAACTATGGAAAGATTCACTAAACGGACAAGTTAGTGCCATTGCATCAATTATTACATCTATGATCTCGTAATCATAGAAGCCTGTGATAGATATAAGCTAGTCTGCATCAAGTCACAAAGGAGGTTAGGCAAGCTAAGCCAGATTACGAGAAATATTTGGTGAAGGATGATAAGAAAAACAGCAAGGACTTCTTTATTTATATAAACTCTAGAAGGAAGGGGATGAATCAGATTGGTCCACTTTATATTGATGGCTCGACTGTTGATGATCCTGCTGAGATAGCAGACAATCTGAATGATTATTTTGTATCCACATTCACACATGAGGAGTTATTAAGGGAGGAGAATGCCAGAAGTTTATCAAACTGTAACAGGGTGCTTAATGATTTTGTAATAACTGAGAGCAAAGTGGAGGAGAAATTGTGGAAGTTAAACACAAGAAAGACACCCGGGGTGGATGAGACTATCTAGTTATATTAAAGGAGGCTGCAAAGGAAGTTAGCAAACCCTTAGCCATAATTATGAGAGCATCCTTGGACTCAGGGGAAGTCCCCACAGACTGGAGATGTGCAAATGTATCCCCAATTCACAAAGGAGCATCTAAGAGTGACACTAGTAATTACAGATCAGTTAGTTTAATTTCTGTTCCTGGGAAAATAATGGAGTTGCTGGTTAAAGATGCATTGCAGGATCATCTTGACAAGACTGTAGTAATAATTCAGACACAGCATGGGTTTGTTAAGGAAAAGTCTTGTCTGACAAATTTGATTGGATACTATGTGGTTACAAAGAGGAACTGGATGCAAAAAATAATTTTGATATCATATACTTGGATTTCAGAAAAGCTTTTAGCACTGTTGCGCATGGAAGACTACTGTACAAATTGGAGCAGTATGGTATTAAGGGCAAGTTGGTATAATGGATAAAAGGGTGGTTGAGTGGGAGGCATCCATTGATTACCACTCTCTGTTGTCTCCCACTCAACCACCCTTTTATCCATGGACTAATAGATAAAAGGGTGGAACTCCACTAATAACATTAGTCCTCTTCATGGACTAATGTTATTAGTGGAGTTCCCCAGGGTTTGATGTTGGGCCCAGTGTTGTTTTGTATATTTATCAATGATATTGATGAAGTTATATCAGGCTTAATGTCAAAGTTTGCAGATGGTACAAAGGTTGGGAGGGTTGTTAATGACAGTAATGGCAGTGTGCTACTGCAACAGGATCTAGAAAATTTGGGCAGATGGGCTGAGAAATGGCAACTGAAGTTTAACATTGACAAGAGCAAAGTGCTGAATATGGGTAGCAGTAACCGCAGAGAAATGTACCAACTGTGTGGTACTACATTTAGGGTGTAACAAATGAAAAAGACCTGGGAGTAATTGTGCTGTCAGATAAGAAATTTTCTGAGCAGTGCAGACAGCCTGGCAGAGAAGGTCATGGGGTATTGTCAATGATATATAATGTCAATGATAAAAGAATTTTGCTAATAGGGAAAAGGAGGTGATTATCCCTTTGTATAAGGCAATGGGTCAAGCCACACCTTGGATACTGCATACAGGTCTGGAGGCATCATTTTAGGAAGGATGTAGAGTTGTTTGAGCAAGTACAGAGAAGGGCAACAAGGTTGGTGAGGGGAACGAATGGGTGATCTTATCAAGAAAGGCTTCAGTTCTGCAAATTGCAGAGTCTGGAGACTAGGTACCTGTGAGATTATCTCATTGCGGTTTATAAGGCCTTGAATAGGTTGAGCAGGCTCAATTCTGATGAGATTTTTCCTCTTGCTCAGATTACAAACCTGAGGAGTGGGGTATAAATTCAAATTGAGGAAAGACAGTTATATAATAGAGATGTGTGCAAATTTGCTTTTAGTCAGTGGTAGTTGATTATTGGAACAAACTTCCATCTATCATTGTGGAAGTTGATAGCTTAAATAAATTCAAGGAGGAACTGGACAAATATTTAGAGGGAATGGATGTGTGAAATAGTGTTTTTTTTTTTTTTTTTTTTTTGGCTGATGCTACATAAGCTTTCTTTCTTGCATCACATGCCTCTACTACTGCTAATATGATTCAATGACACTTAACTTGTTATGGTCTCCTTGGAGCTGTACACTTGTTTCATTGTTGCAGCAATATAGCTAAATCACTCTTGGCTATTATTACTTTGCATGCGTACCATTAGCATTGGCACATGATGAAAGAAAGCAAGCTTATATAGCATCAGCCAAAAAAAAAAAAAAAAAAAAAAACCCTCCTTATTTCACCTCCCCACTCACTCCAAATGTTTGTCAAGTTCTGCCTTGAATCTATTTAAGCTATCAACTTCTACAACGACAGATGGAAGTTTGTTCCAGTAATCAACCACCCGCTGGCTAAAGACAAACTTCCGCACATCTATCCTACAACCGGCTTTTCTCAATTTGAATTTATGCCCTCTTCGGTGATTATTCTGAGCAAGAGCAGTATCCATTGATTACCACTCTGTCTTCTCCCACTCAACCATCCCTTTATCCATAGCAGATTCTCATACGCATTGAGCATGCTCAAACCAGTCAAGGTTTTATACACCTCAATCAGATCACCTTGCAGGAGCCTAGTCTCCAGAAACTGTAATTTGCAAAATTTAGGCCTTTCTTTGTAAGAGCAACTCTTTGTTCCATTCACTAATCTTGTTGCCCTTTTCTGTACTCGTTCCAACAGCTCTACATCCTTCTTAAAATGAGGCCTCCAGACTTGTACACAGTACTCAAGGTGTGGCCTGACCATTGCCGTATACAAGGGGATAATCACTTCCTTATCCCTGCTAGAAAAATTCCTGTATATCATTGACAAGACACCATGAGCTACTCTTGCAAACCATCTCCACTGCTCAGAAAACTTCATATCTGCCTGCACAATTACCCCCAAGGTCCTTTTCATTCTCTACCGCTGTCATTGTGGTACCACAGAGTTGTTATGTTACTCTGAGATTACTGCTTCCCATATGTAGTACTTTACATTTGTCAATGTTAAACTTCATTTGCCACCTCTCAGCCCATCTGCTCAACTTTTCTAATTCCTGTTGCAGCAGTTTACTGTCATTAGTGTCATTAACAACCCTGCCAACCTTCATATCGTCTGCAAACTTGGACATTAAGCTTGATATACCATCATCAATATCATTTATAAATACAGAAAACAGCAATGGGCACAATACTGAACCTTGAGGGACTCCACTGATAACATTAGTCCACGATGAGCAGTGTCTAGTGGCTTCCAATATTAATTCTTTGAATGCTTCCCATTTTGTCATTTACTGTTGGTAACATCATCAATTGGTTCCACCGTATAGAATATATGGTGGAACCAATTTATATTCCACCATATAAAAGCCTAGTGGCTTCCAATATTAATTCTTTGAATGCTTCCCATTTTGTATTTACTGTTGGTAACATCATCAATTGGTTCCACCATATAGAATTTAAATACTGTCTCAGACCACTGTAGTCACCTTTACTAAAGCAAAAACCCTTCTCTTTACCCTTGATGGTAGTTACCTTTTTGAGAAAATCCCACTTCAGCACGCTGTGATCACTGCCACATAGTGGTTCCTTTATCTGCAGATTCTTGATGCATGAAGAATCACTACTGATAATGAGATCAAGAGTATTACTCCCTCTAGTTGCCTCCCGAACATGCTGCTGTAGAAAACAATCATCCAATAAATCCACAAAAGCCTTGCTAGTGTGTGAGTGACCAACACACAAATTCCAGTCAATATCCGGGAAATTAAAATCTCCCATTATAAGACACTCTAATTTACTGGCCCACTCTTTCTCTGCACAATTGCTCATTATACTGATCAGATTCATTAGGCCTATAACACACACCTACTCATTTTTCCTTTCCCAGTGCTTATGTCACACCAAACAGACTCAACATTGCATTGTCCACCAACATCAATTGGATGCACTTCCTTAGATTTTGTGTTTTTTAACTAACAGCATAACCCCTCCTCTCTTCCTGTCCTGTGTGTCCTTTCTGTACACATTGTACTCCCCAAATTCCAGTTCTGCACTGCTTATGTCTGTGTGACACCATGTGTCTGATATCCCAACAATATCTGCCTTTGATGTCATGACTAGCACTTTAAGCTCATTGAATTTATTAACTATACTGCTAGCATTGGTGTACATGCAAGTATACATGCACCTGTTTCTACTCTTAGTTACCCTAACACAGCCCATGTATTTACTTGTTCCACTATGACTCCCAACAGTCCTGGAAATTCCCATTGCCTTGCTTTCCAGGCTGCTACTCAATTGCATTTCAATAGAAGTAGTGCAAGAATCGCTTTTACCTCTGCCAGCGACTACTGTTAATCTATTAGTCCGTGTATCCCCCCAAGCTAGCAGTTTTCCGACCCACCTAACTCTGCCTTGATAGCATCAGCAAATATTCTTGCACCCTTTCTATTTAAGTGTATCCCGTTCCTGTAGAAGCAGTCTCTCCTGTTAACAAGCACAGACCAGGCTGAGAAAAATTCTACCCCTTGAGCCTTGCACAATCTCTCCAGGGCCGAATTGATCGCCAAGGCTCTCATAATATACTCCCTCCTATCGTGTCTGGGCAGAATTGCAGACACTTTCAAATTCAACCCTAACTCATGGCTTTTTTTCAGCATTGTCTTGTACCTGTTAAGTAATTCTGCCGGTCTCCTACTCTTAATATAATCTCCTACTCTTGTAGCCTGATTCATCATTGCATGAAAAAAAATGTCTCCACAGCTGAAATAATCTCTTCATTTGTTTTGAATTTTTGTTTACCCAATTTAAGTTTGGCTTATTCACCAGATCTGATGAATAAGGTTGGTGTAGTAATACATTTCAGTTACTGTGATTATTGATTTTGAGCAGCAGCAGCATTGTTCCGGCAAAGAAGACACTTTTTGCGAACATTCTTTTTGTTCCTGATAGCACTTTTAAACCTGATAGCACTTTTAATTTACTTAAAGTTTGGCACAGTGTATGCCTGGTATAGTCTAATGTGCTGCCACCATTATTGTTTCTTTGGAACCCCAAATGATTGCTGTCATCATCTTTCTAGTTGATGGAACTGTTTTTGCCTTCTTTGGAAGTGTCTAACTATGATGTTGCCATTGTTTGAACTGCTGCTTTGACTCAGGCTGATAGTGGTGTATCCATGTCTCATCCATAGTTATAAATCTTGCCAAATAATTTTCCTGCTTTGCTTCATAACATACCACCAATTCTGAGAAAGGCTTGTACAGATCATGTTTTTGATTAGGTTCCAGAAGCTGTGAGACCCATCTTGCACCCTTCCTTGAATGTTCTAAAACATTCATCAGAATGTTTTAACTATTCATATGAGTTGCCTATATCTTGTACTATTTAATTACTTGATAGTTGTTGGTTTGCAATAGACAGTATCTGACTTTCTATTTTCTATTGCAGCAATATAATTTGAAATGACATTATGTAGTAATTATCCATGGATTAATTTTGAAATGAATCACTCTTTTACCATGTGGATAATACAAAGTTAGTTTATTAATTAAGTGCTTTTGGCCTAATTCCTAAACTTACTGCTTGATCCCATCATCAGAATTTCTTCCGAGTAATCAATATTAACCTATTGAAGCAATGTTTTGTGCTAATTATCCATTCTTAGTCTTCCCCCCACTGATCAGGAAGTTTATTAAGGATCATCTTATATGGGCTCTCTCTCCCCATTTCAGTTCCACTGCTTATTTTTTTACCATGTCAGTTGATGGATCAGATGCTTTCAAGGTGTGTACCATATCATCATCAGTGATTTCTTTCACTGTTAAACCCTTCTTTTGCAAGTTTATTTTATTTTATTTTATTTTATTTTTTTTTTTGGCAGATGCAGAAAAAGTTCATTTTCTCACCATTTGCCCTTCTAATATTCCCTTATGGTGTTCAGATTTGTCCATTATTTGCAAAAATATAAACACATTGAGTGATTCCCAATAAAAATGTAATGAAGTTGTGAACATATGTTTTTTTTAATTTCTTTATGTAAGGGACCAGATAACCAAACAAGATTTTACAGTTTTATTGTCATCATTTCTCTGTGAATATGCTCTTCTTTGTCAAACATTTTGGAGTCTAAAAAGACTTTGAGGTTGATGATAAAACTAATGATAGTGTAGGATGAGGAAAATCATATCATATAGTATGGAACTGTTTTATAAAGAAAGGTAAGATTTAAAGTAGAAGGTTGCCCTCATACTGTGCTATGCTATGGTTATTTTACACTAGTGATTAAGAGTAGTGATTGAGGTTTTTGGCACTTTTTCGTTCTCCTTTGATTGGGAATTTTTTTTCTTTTTAATGAACACACACAGTTGAATTAAAAAGTTTGAATGTTGCAGAAAGAATTAATGGTATTCAGTGGTAAATGTTTATATTGTTAACATTCTTCAGTATAAACTCCTTCTGTAACCACACATGGGTTCCATCATAGGTTCCATCATCACTGATAAAGACATTTTTGGAAGTATTCTTTTGTGAATGCTTTTAGGTTGCCTGTTGTGTTTAATTTGATTTCTTGAATTGACTCAAATAATTTTCCTTTCATGTCCTGTTTTAATTTTGGGAATAGCCAAATGTATGGTGCCAAATCAGGTAAATGGGCAGGTGCAGCAAGGCAGGAATGTTTTGTCAGTCAAGGATTACCAGATAGCAAGTGATGTGCATTGTGATAGTGAAAGAACCATTCATTTCACCATTTTTCAGGTTGTTTGTTTATGATGGGTTGCATATCTAAAATGTTTTGAAACTTATTGTGCCAGTGCATTGACAGTGAAACCTTGTGAAATGATTTCGGATAACACCATCTCATTTTCAAAAATGCAGAAAATGCACTTTTTTTTTTTTACCTCATAAGTCAGTGGTAAAGAAACCCTTATTTATTTTCTCCATTTGACTCACGTTTCCACTATACCATTTGCATTTTGTTTACCTGTGATGTTTCTAGAAGTTAGCTTCTGTGAAAGTATAAATCAAGGAGCTTGCCAGTGGATGATGCACCTCACATTGTACAATATAACTAGATCTGTTTACTGTTGAATTTAGCTTGGGCTAGATAATCTTTTATGGTTCTAGAGCAGTGCATTATTCATAATGGTAGTGCAACTCATATTTTGATAAGTGAGTGTAATTATGATCCATTAAAATTTAATATCAAAATTTTTTATTTTTAATGAATTAAAATTTTAAGTGCTAAAATCTTGAGAAAGTTCCATACTACACATTTTTCATCAAGATAAATTCTGTTTGCTTACATTATTTATACCGTAATAAAATTTTATCATAGTCTAGATTGTAAATAATTAGAATTAATCTTGATGGATAATCACTACAAAAAAACCAGTTTATGAACCTTCACGACTATACTTTTTTTTTTATAGTTTTTCACTTTTGAATTCTATAATTTTTATTTCTTGTGTATGTTACATTATTATATGTTTTTTGTTACTTGGTTTATTAAGTGATTTCTGTAGATAATTATTTGCTTATATTATTTTCATGCCCTAAAGCTATTAACCAGTTTTCATAAAAGTGGTACATTCTATTTTGATGTCTCATTTACTTTGTACTGTAGTGTATTGTAGTGCATTTTGGCCATAGTAGCCCTTGTACCAAAAAAATTCCACTCTGGCAACTTTGTACTAGTTTACTGGTTTTCAGTTTTTTTAATACATTTTCTTTTTGCTCCTTCTGATGGATAGCAAATTTGTTTCATAACTTTTTTTTTTAACCTTTGCATTATTCTGCATTTATGAAATCATTTAATTTCTTTTGAAATTAGGAGCATCGTACAGAAATTGATGCTCGCACAGGAACTTTTCAAGCTTTTGATATGTTTGGTCAGCAACTTCTCCAAAGTAATCATTATGCAAGTGTTGAAGTTCAAGAAAAATTGGAGAAAATGAATGAGGCCCGCAGGGAACTAGAGAAGTAAGTATTATTTTTCCCTCCATAATTCTACTATATTTTCATTATGAATGTGTATAAAAACATACATTCAACTCTAATTTTAATGACTATCACAATAACAAACTTTCATTTTAATGAACTTTTTAGAGAGATTCTGCAGAATTTTTAGCTTAACAATATTAAGTACTCTTATACCATGTGACTATTAAGATGGTTTATTTAGCTATTAACTAAATCTCTATACATTAAGGTAACTTTTTGGGAACCTTGCTGAAACCCATCCTTAGACCATACATAGGCTGTTGCCGGCCTACTGCTTGCTGAAAGTCTCATTTCTGACTGCACATATTGGCAAATATGTATGGTCTGAGGATGTATTCTGGCAAGGTTTCCAAAATGTTACCTTAATGTATAGAGATTTAGTTAATAGCTAAAGAAACTATCTTAATATTCATGTGGTATAAGATTAGTCATTATGGAAATCTAGATTTCACGGAAAACATCCTTCTCCAACTATATTAATATCAAGTATGATATTAATATAGTTAATATATTTCCAGACTAATGAATTCTGTAATGATATATTTCGGATTTACCAACATAGAAATTGGTGTTTTAATTTTCTGTACAGTGAATAGATAAGATGGTAGATGTTGGTTATCACTAGTCAGCACTCTGAGAGCACGTTAGTCTTGCCAGAGGATTATGAAAGGGATCAAAAGGATGAAACTTGAATAATTACAGACTTCTAAGAATAATTATTGAATTCTGTGCCAGGGGAAGTAATGGAGTCAGTGTTTAAAGACGTAATGCAGGACCATCTTGACAGGAATATAATTAAATGGAAATTACAACATAGATTTATTAAGGAGATCTTTTCTGACAAATCTGATTTCCTTTATGACTACCGTATAATAGGTACAGTCAGTTCTTCTATAATGTGCATTTTTGCAACGCGAATTTTCTCCAACACAACTGATATATTAGGAAACAATGCAGTATAACATGATTTTTGCATTGGCTCATGCGCTATTTCGCCTGTGAGTAACACCTGGTGAGCGAAAACTTGGCATCCAGCTGAATAGCAACCTGCGCAGCAATATATACTAGTTTACGAAGCTTAAAAAATGTCAAATGTGTGATAGCTATATTTCCCATTTATTGTAATTGTATTGATCTTGTAACGCATGTGAATGTTGCCAACGTTTGTCATTCATCAAAATGGTTGCTTCATGATAGGGTGGACACGACATCCACTGCTCCTGTTGACTGAGGTATAGAGCATGTGATCATTGAAGCAACCATTTTGATGAATGACAAACATTGGCAATGTTCACATGCGTCACATCCACAGGCTTCAACATCCAACAATTAACCATCACATCACGCAGTTCATATACATGACTGGCAGTACATACCCTCATGTTCCCTGCTCTTAACTGTCAGTTTGACTGATGAAGGTTAACAAACTAACCGAAAGCTTTTGTATGTATCTAATTTAATATATGTGTATTTTCCAATTAATATTAAACTTGTCATTATTTATTCTTTCTCCATTTCGCTCTGTGTCTACAATAATCCACAATAGTAATAATGAATCCAGAGCGCACAGGCCTCTTTTTAATCATATCGTAGTAAACTGTTTAGCAATTTAGTTTAGTGCATTGTTTAGTGATGTTTGCTAAGCAATTTATCAGTTTTTGTAATATGAACCTCATACGTAGTACTTTGGCTGGTGGGAAAACTCATATATAAATTTCATTTCAGAACTGCTTATTTAGGAAGTAGTAAACTTTAGGTGGAACAAGATGAAAAACGACTGTACATGAATTTATTTCATTACAAAAACCACGTTACATAATTTTATTTCAGCAGTGAAAAAGTTGTACGGCCATCATTTGGATTCTAACAATGTTATTTATGAACTTTACTAAATAACAAGGTAATTGTTCTATTCAATTTTATAATGGTTTGGAAATGCTATTTCTAAAAGTGAACTGTTTTAGAAATAGCATTTCAGAAAGGGTATGCATCTTCCAGAAAAATAAAAACAAGATTAGTCAAGTTGGTTATTTATGCAAAGAGGTATTCTTAGAAATTTTTTTTAAGTTGGGAAGTCTGGATATTGGGCACTCAAGTGGTGTTCTTTAGATCCACCCCCCTCTTGTTTATACTCCAACATGATTTGCATTTATTGTAAACTCCTGTCAGAGGAGTTTACAATAAATCATGAATACCGTCGTTAATTTTATTTAACAGTCATGGGTTTGAACCACGGTCCACTCAAAGTGCATGTGCTACTGCATTCTTTCAATTGACCACTCAGCTATGTTTTGACATGTTTATTAATTATTTTTCTCAAATAACCAAAATTAGGAGACTGATTTAAATTAAGGGAGGATAGTTTTAGGCTGGGGATAACATAGTTACCCTAATATAAAGTGCAATAAGTTTATTTATTTGTGAATTTATTTGAATTATTGCAGTTAGCAGTGAACTTGTCCTTTGTGTAACTGGAGTTTTTATTTGTTTTGCCATACAAAACAAATGAAAACTCCTCTAGTTTAACCGCACCTGTAACTTTACCTGGGTACTGAAATATTTTGTGTCGTGTATTGGTTTCAATGGTTACATTATCCATAAACCATGGCTAAATTTATTCAATAGTTAGAGACTCACTATCATCCTCTTCATCTATTTCTTGTTCTTGAGTTGATCACAAGCTGATCTGGAGAGAACTGTCACCTGAAGGGTGTGAAACACTGTCAGAAATTGCAGAAACAAGCCTCCAATTCAGAGATGACTGGGTGGGGGGAATAACCTTAATTTACACATCAGGAACTTTGTTCAACCTAATACAAGATATGCTTTTGGGAAATAAATTTCTGCCACATTTCTATTCAAGACATAAATTCAGAACGTGTCGGCTGTTGATTTGCCTTTATAAGTCATCATGTGTCATAAACTTCTTACTCCACGCGAATCGTGTTAGTTGCAATTTGTGGCGCCGTTAAAATATGCTTATGCATATGCAATTGTGAAATTTATAATTAAAAGAGAAGATTATCTTGGAAACAAATGCCTCTTGAAGCATTTCTGAAGAAGATGAATCCTTATGCAACGAACCAACGAGTGCTGAGTCAATAAATGAGTGATCAACAAGTGTGCATTTAGTCGATGATGATGACGATGAAGGATAAACATTCTTTAACATTTGTAAGTCATAAATAATTTCTTTATTATTATAATTTGCTTGATTTTACAGGCTATGTTTTCATTTCTTTGGATAAATCAATCATTGTTTAAACATAAACTAATTAGCTAACTAATTTCATTGTTGATAACGTAACCCCTATTTTTAACATTGTCTATGGGAAATGAATTCCCGCTTTACGAGCATGCGCTAGGAATGAATTAACTTGTAAAGTCGAGAACTACCTGTATATCTCCTTGCATCTTGTTTGTAGTACTTCTACAGCGGAACTGTGTGCTTTTACTAGCTTTGGATGTTATTAATGGGCATCAGCTTTTTTCCTGCCATTATCTCTTCTGACTCCCTTAGTGCAATACTCACTCTATAGAACAGTAAACTTTCCTTACATCCATTGATTCAATGTCTGAAGAACCAAACTTGCTGATTTCAGAAACAAGAAAACAAGTTTATATCTGTTCAATTCCTGGCCATGTTGGAATCTTAGGAAATGAATTATGTGGATTGAGCTGGAAAAAATCTCCAGATCATGATACACATAATAACTTTTGGTTTGTGTATTGTACAGATTATAGAGACATCTTTCATTCCAAATATACCTCCACTTGGGTGCAACTGTTGAAGGATGAAGCATGCAATAAACTTTGCAGAATAAAATGAATCTGTGCTTATGGAGGTCTAGATTATGGATAGATAGAAAGAAAACTGACAAGACTTATGGTGTACCTTCTTACACAAAAACATATGCTTTTAGGAACCTCCATTCTGTTGATTGTCAGATACAGTTCATAGTAAACCTCATTCTGATTTTTTGGCCATCCTGTTCAGCCATTCGGACTGTCTCCTTCCACTTGTTGACAAACTTGCAGATTCCTCCTGACTATTTCATATACTTAGTGATAAAGCAAATCTAAGTGGGCCCTTTATGTATATTAACTGTCTGTGAATAATAGATGCTCTTTGGGCATAGTGATAATGACTCTGACAGACATATTTTTGCTTTAATTGCTTTTGCATCATGATATCCTCATAACACTAAGATATGCTAGTAAAGAAAGATTTGAACATTTTGGACTGCTGAGGCCACTGTTTTGATAGTTCTACAGGTATTGTAGCATTTTTATTGGGATTCAAGTTCAATTTTCTGAAATAGAGTTGGATTTTGTTTGTATATTGCCTCACTTGTCATGTGAGTTTAGGACTTCAAAATATGATTAGAAATATTCATAGTTATCATAGCATGCTTGATATGACAAAAATGATTGGGTTTGTCTATATAATTGTATATATAGACAAACCCAATCATTAGTTGTATTATTATTACTAAATAGTTGTATTCTCCAAGAACTGCAATATGAGGAAAGGCACGAGAATAAAGTAAATCTGCATTCATTTTGCACGATAAGGTGCATTTTTTACCATCAGTCATTAGATTCTGTGAAAACCAACAATAATTTAACCAATAAAAATTTATGGAAGAAATTTCCAAAACAGAGAAAATTGATGGTGAGATAACAGTACATGGATTTGTGGTGTACATGAATTCTTTTCACTTCTGTTTTCATTTGGTCACCCTTTCAGTCATGTTTAGAGACACTGAAGTTGTAAATACTACTCTGTAGAGAAAAGTTCATGTCAGCAGCATATGAGAAAATCTGTTTTCTAATAGAATCATTGAAAAGTTTTCCCAAAATATTTGAAAATATATGGTTAACAGTCACAGAATAGTGGAAAAACCTTGGTCTTAATGTGCTGGAATTACTGTATCAGAGGAGTGTTCCCTGAAAATCAAATAAAGATTTGTCTCTTGCATCCCATTTCAAAACTCCAAAACTGAAAAATGGTTTTTCTTGAATCTCAGAATCAAAGCTCCTGTGCAGGCTACTGTAAAAATATGTATTTTGAACTGACAAATATTGCTGTTTAATGTTTTAACTCGAGATACAAAAATAAAACAGCAATAATTTCATAAACAAACAAAATGGAAAATTTAATCTTAGGAACAACAGATGATTCCTATACTACTTGCAATGTCTGTAAAGGAGATTTGGATAAGAAAAGGTCATAATTTTGGAGATCTGATAATTGAAGCACTTTAAAAACATATTTTCTGAAATGGCACTACTAACCATACCATTAAGAACTTCTACTGCTGAAAAATCTTTTTCTAGTTTTAGGAGCTGGAAGACTTATTTACAATCAACAATGGCAGCAAAGGCTGAATAGTGTGGCCATTATGAACACCCACATTGATGAAAAAAAAAATATCAAGCTAGAAATCCTGGTGGATTAATTCATAAACAGAATAGACAGAAAGTGACAAATATTCTGCTTGTCATAGCAATAATGAAGAATTAGTTATTTTCAATTTGTTTGTACAAGTTTTGTAGTAATGCTCTTAGAACATTACCACTAAATATCAATAATAATTATAACCATGCCACATTTGTTTATTCATAATTATGTTCATTAAGCTATGTTTATGCATAATGAGTTAGTTTGCATTCTCCAAGGCATAAAATTGGTGCTCCTCCCAATTATTTGTATACTCTGGCACCTATGAACATAACATTAAGTTATTAAATTTCAGTATTGTTCTGTATAGGTAATTTATGAATCATTTAAATTAATTTATTATCGTCTTTAGAGCATGGGCTGATAGGCGTATGAAGCTGGATCAGTGTTTAGAACTGCAGTTGTTCTATCGGGATTGTGAGCAAGCAGAAAATTGGATGGCAAGTCGAGAAGCCTTTCTTAGCTCCGATGATATGGGTGGTGATAATGTTGAAGCACTTATAAAAAAACATGAAGATTTTGATAAGGCTATCAATGCTCAGGTACTTGTTTTCTTGAATAGGATAGTATATTAGTATTTACTTTACAAAAACACATTTCTCAATTCATATTTAGAGTTAAACCTAATGGACATATCAATGAATTAAGCTGCTGTTTTGGTAACAATTTAGTATTTTTAAATCCTTATTTATTTAAAAGCCTGAAGTTTGTTATCAGAAGAGATATTTATTCTATTTAATAGGAGGGGGAATGAACTTTCCTGAGACATTTCCCAGCTTTTACACCAGTTTGCTTAAATGCATGAAATGTCTTATTTCAGCATCAATGTGGAATGGTCAAAATGATAGTATTTGTGTTTTCTGAATAGGAAGGGTATTCCAAAAGTTTATGGTGTACCATATATATATATATATATGTGAAATAGGTAAAATAATGGGTTAAAAAAGTGCAATGGTAATGGAAAGATAAAGATAAAAATAAAGATAGAAATAAATATAATGATGATATGAAAAATGCACCTGAGTGTGCAAAGCAGCAACAAAGGATAGAAAAGATTATATGTGTGAGGTAGAATTGATAAGTCTGTTAAAAAAGTGCTAAGATGGAGCATAAATTACACAAATGCCATAACTAATAGGAGAAGGATAGCAGAAATTGGCGATATTATAGGTGTGAGAAAGAATGTGAATATCCTATGTGATATAATGAATTAAACAAAATTATAGGCTGAATTGCAAAGCCAATTAGATAGAAGGGAGCTGTAAAGCAAAATTGATTAAATAAAAATGATTAAATTAATATAAGGAACAGTAGCCAGCATCAGATACGGGTGGATAATTTTGGTTATAGGTCCAAAAAGGGGGATAGAGAAATTTTGAAGTTAAAATCGGATGTTAGCTAAAAGTAAATATTGATACATAATCAGGTATTTCATCAGGGGACTACACCTAATCATGTATCAAAGACTGCATTTCTATACTTGTCCATACCTGTGGAAGAAAAGCAAATTTAAGAATAAAACTATTTAAGAAGTGAATACAATATGAAGTTTTATTCTTAAATTTAAAGCACAAAAATATGGACACAGTAGTCCCAAGGTTTTACAGGAGCCATTATATTCAGAGCTGATGAATTCATTTATGTTCATTCTGATTCCATCAAATAATCCTATTCTTTATTGGTACTTTGTTAGAGAGTCAGATTCTAATGTCTTCAGATATATATATATATATCTGAATAATCCTTTGAATTGCCTACATGCTTGATACTCTGTGCTCCCTCATCTTTTCTGGATTCCCCTTAGTGTACACCTCTATTGATCCTCGAAATGCTCCATAACTGCCTGAATAACATATTTAAAATGTTGACGATACTAATTGTAGCCAACACTTTTGAGCAAACATTGATGTTAGATTATTACCTGTTGTTCAGGAAATAGGTAGGCCATAAGTAGAGAAGAATTGGGTGGTTGTGACAGTTCAAAATATTGGATGGTTACCAAGCTGCGAGACTGAATAATATTCACCCACTAATGGATTAATCCTTTTGATGCTGAATGATTGAGTACCACCCTTTGGTCCTCCCCCCCCCCCCCAAAAAAAAAAAAAAAAAAAAAACCACTGATGCCATCATCCTGTAATGAGGCAATTCCGTAATCCTCTATGATGCTACTCTGTGGATTGTTATATATTTCTGGATCAGATTAATGAATCCATGTTTCAATCGTGGTCATAACCAATTCATTGGCAGACTTGTTTGCATTGGGCAGATTTTACAAGAATTTTCACAAGATCCAATTTGCTGAAATTTTTCTTGTGCTCGATCCTTTGTGGACAGTATGATAACTTTATTCACAGTATCTTTGCTGTGTGTATTGTAACCCAGTCTTGTGATCCTTCAAAATCAGTTCATGTAACAGCATCAGTGTTTTGTGATTGACATAGCTATTTTATCCAGAACTGAATTCATTAATGTTCATTCTGATTCCATAAAGTAATCTGTTCTTTATTGGTACTTTGTTAGATAGTCAGTTTGTAATGTCTTCATTATCTCCTCATGGATTTTCTCAGCCAATGCATTCAAAAATAGGTGTATTATTACAGTATATTTGTTGTCTTTTATGAACACATTGGGTTTGATGGACATAACTTTTTAACAGAAAAATATAATATTTAAGATGTTACATTAAAAATAAGGTTTTTCAAATAATAAAATATACATAGTCCTTAAACTTTTCAAATACCTCATGTAAATTACTCTTGCAAATTGTGTGGTAATTATTTGTTTAAAGTAAAACTTTTGAATGTTGGCATGTACATGTGGAGGTGCAGATAGAAGTGAATACAATATATTACTAAAAGGTATTTAAAAATTATCTCAGAATTTTCAGTGTTATGTGTAGACAAATTAGTAACAGAATCTGGTGTGTGTTTGTGAGCTGGAAAACCAGGAATAACTCGTGGTGGTGGTGGGGGGGGGTAAGGGGAAATCCTAGCAACTGAATCTTTCAGTTGTTGAGATTATTCATCTGACAGTGGTTTAGGCCTGGTGATCAGGTTCAGTGGAACTCAAATGTAGCCAATTTGTATTAAGTTTAGGTTGGAGTGGTAACATTTCAATAAATAGCTTATACAAGATCCTTGTGTGTTATAACTGCTTTATTTCATTAATTACCTAAAGGAGAAGGAAACTTTATTGTAAATAATCAAAATTTGAATGTGAATAATTTGTATATCTATGCACAATATTTAATAAAGATGATTGATTATACAGTAAAACCTGGTTAATTTGAAGGAGCTAAGATGTCTGTATCTGTCCAAGTTCAAATCTTGATGGTATTAATTAATCAAGAGAACTTTTTAGTCGAGTACTTTTACTAACACTGATCAGAATTTTCATATTCTTATTTAAAAGTTAATAATCGTTTAGCTGCTATACTGCTGAAAATATGTTTGATTATGGTTGTGAAATATTGTCTGTTTGGAATTAAATGTTTCCCCCCCTTCTTTGTGTGCATGCATATGAATAAATTTCTATTTATGGGAAAAGATTAAACATGGAGACTAAGTGAAAGGAAAATATTACATGTACTACATATTAAAATAAATAATGGATAACAAAAAAAAAAAAAAAAAAAAAATCAATCTGAAATTTTAGGCTGCATGAAGATTTAGGGAAAAGGATGGTCAGTGCAAAATTTTTGCTGCACAGCCTCACTAATGAGCAGAAGCAACAAAAAATGTCATCATGTGAAGACTTCATCCATACCTGTCAAGACAGTCCTAATTTCCTCAATTGTATTATAAGTAGAGATGAGTGTTGAATGTTTCTGCATGACCCAGAGATGAAGCATCAGAGCATGTAGTGGACTTAAAAATCATTTTTGTTTACAGAAATCCAGGATCAAGATGATTCTGATCATAACAGTATGATTCACAAGAGATTTGTATCTGAAGGGTAGAGAGTCAATGCTGCATTCTATGACAGGTGCTTAAAAGACTATTGAAGTGCACTTTCTGAGTGAGGCCTCAATTTCGAGAGCAAGTCAGCTGGTTCTTGTTGCACAACAATGTCCCACTCATTCCACACTTGTTGTGAAGACATTTTTGATGAAACTTGGCAGTGTACAGGACAGCCATACAGCCTTCTCTCTTAATCTAGCACCAGTGGACTTCTTCCTTTTTCCCAAGGTGAAAACTGCTCCAAAGGAAAGATTTCAAGGTGTTGAGGATGTAAATAAAAATGTAACCGCCGAATTGAATGTCATCTCTTTGGATGCTAATGCTGCCTATTTTTAGAATGGTGTAATAAGTGCACTCAATCAGGCTGTGATTAATTTGAATAAAAATAAAACAATTTTTTCGAGCTCCTACACTTTTTGTTTTTTTATTGCATCTGGAACTTGACTGTCACACTTCTTATAATTAAGAAGGCTACTTCAGAGGAGTTCTATTGGAAGCCAGTAAGAGCCAGTAAAATTCATCATTTCCCAAATATTAGTTCAATCCCTGACATTTGCAATTATCCCACATACATTTTTCACTGGACAGTTGCTAATACTACTGCAAAACTTAGGTACTGTTTGTTTTAGAATTAACTATCATATAAATTGTTTTCTTTTCTTGATTTTTATTGGTGTAATATTGGTTTTTGATTTATTATTGTTAATTAAATATTTATTTTATCTATTTGATAAAACATATTAAATAGTGTACATGAATATGTTTGAATTTTTGTGAGCTTAATGGGTTTTATAAACTTGAAAGTGGATGTGACTAATAGTTCTATTTATTTAGAAGATTAATATAATAATGAACATGATTGTTCATTATTATATTAATGAACTGACAGACACTACATTATTATATCACATGGTAGATTAAGTAATTTATTATCAAAATGATATAATTTTGAGGAATTAAACTACCTCAGTGCCAACACCTAAACTATTTATGGCTATGTTTTAGGAATCACTGTTTCCTGTCTTCAGGCCTGTGGGATAGAACATTGTTTGAGGAGTGGTATTACAAGTTTTCAATTTGATAATGATATTTGATTATTTACAATATAATATGACAGTTATACAACAATTATACAAATAATTATATGACAATTGTACATGTAAAGGAATATAGTATAATTAGAATACATTGTACAGTAGAGCGTTGAAAATCCAAATGAGCCAGCATTTATTATTTTTTTATGCTGGTGCCATAAAACAATTACAGTAAGTGCTGGTTATTGGGATTACATTTGCGAATCGAACTTTGATTCTGTTAAATGGCAACTCTAATAAGCAAAAATCATAGAAATATTATCCACATGATATAAAAATGAAGATATAAAGCACAAATTTACACTTTTATTACCTTATCAATTAACAAAATTAAGTGAAATGTGAAAATCATAAGAATTATCCACAGGTTAGAAAAATAAAAATAAATTTAAACTTACATACATAGCTTAATTAATATACATGTAGTATTAATGAAACATAACACAATATGAACGAGAAGGCAAAGTAGGCAACATCTTGCTTATCTTAGACAACTCGCCATCACATTCTTCAGTGAAAACATTAAACAAAATAGATGATGGATTCCAAGTCATGTTTCTTCCATCAAACTTTACTGCACTCCTCCAACCGATGGACCAGGGAGTCATCGCAAAGTTGAAGTGAATCTACAAAAAACAAGTCTTGTGTCATTTACTTTTAGCAGAACGCAATGAAGAAAGCATCATAGCTTTTTTTAAAAAGCTCGGTCTCAAGGACAGCTGCTGCATGTTAGCTGATGTGTGGGAATCACTCACTGCTCAGAATGTAAAAAATTCTTGGAAAAATCTGTGGCCTATTGCTGAAGAAACCAAAGGAGAAGAGCAGAATCGAACTGAAGGAGATGAGCAGAATTGAACTGAAGGAGATGAGCAGAATTGAACTGAAGGAGATGAGCAGAATTGAACTGAAGGAGATGAGCAGAATTGAACTGAAGAAGATGAGGGACAAATACTGAATGAGATGATCAACTTGTTTCAGTCAATTGCTGGGTTTGAAGATTACAATGAACGTGATGCAAGGGTGTGGATGGAAAATGAAATTGATGTTACTGGGTTTTCTGTTTTAAATGAAAATGAAATTATGAATATAAAAGAAACTGGAGCTTCTGAAAATGATACGGATGAAAATGACATCGAAGAAAATGACATCAATGCTGGGCCTAAGCATTCAGAGCATCGTCGCATTAGAGACTGTCGTATGAGCAACAAATTGATTGCTGTCCAACTCAACTACTTTTGCTGAAAAGAGAGAGAGCAAAGGAACGAAGTTCGAAAATGGTGCAGCAAAAAATGTTATTATTTTCATTAAAGCCTATACGTATGTGTTATTGTGGCTGAAAGTTCCATTTGTTTTGTTTACCTACAAATAAAATTACGTAAGTAAAACTTAGTGATTTTATTTCTAACTTAATAAACCTTTTTTTTTTAGTCTCTAAAACAGTATTTTTGATAAGTTCGAGAATCTGAAAAATCAGAAGTCCGAACTACCCTGGTCCCAATTAGTGCAGATTATCGACACTCTACTGTATTGTATTGTTAGTTCATTAATGTAATAGACCTTGATTTTAATTTTTTTTAATGTTTTTTCTTAGAAGAATTAATAAACATTTTGTCATTGTAAATAATAGGTGCAAACATTTTTTAAATCAAATTTTCATTAAAAAAATGAATATAACAAATATTGCATTTCATCAATAAAAGATCTTGCATTGGTGTACAAGCATAATTCAAAAAGCTAAAATTTTTATTTGCAAATTAAAAAGAAAAAAAAGAAAAAATTATTATTATTAGCTACATGGTGCAAGGAAGCCTGAGGCTTATGCTGCACCAGCCAAAAAAAAAAAAAAAAAATTTCACGAGAGAGAGAGAGATAGAGAGAGAGAGAGAGAGAGAGAGAGAGAGAGAGAGAGAGTCAAAAGTAGAAGGGAATACCACCAAGAAAGAGAAGAATGATGATATCCAGCTCAGGACCCTGGGTGTGCCAAGCCCATACTCATCAGATGTGAGCCCCTGGGGGGAGAAAAAAAAAGACAAAATAAAGAGAAAGGAGGATCTGTCAGAGCAGTGGCTCACTGTAATTATAATGATTCATAGCACCACTGCTGTTGGATCCAAGTTCAGTGGCATTGATGGGCAGACTTGTTCTCAGATGCTATTTTTGTTTTTATTCTTAACATTAAATTTATGGTTCATTATGAGTTAAAGGTTACTTAAGTTAGAGGTCTGCCTGGGCTTGTCCCTCTGGCCGTGTAACACGAACAGTGCTTGGGCTTGGGTTGGTTACAAATAATCATAATGAATTGTTATTTCAAACATTTCAGACTTTTTTGGGCTATTTCTTATATACAGTGGAACTTCTCTATTACGAACTTCTGTTTAATGAATTTCTCTATATTACGAATTTTTTCGCAAAACATTGCACCTTGAAATGAAATTACATGTAAAATTAACCCCATATAGCGAATTTTTAAAAAAATTAGTAAAAGCATTTTTGAAGATTTTCAAGCATTTACTGCTAAACAGCCACTCAAATATACTGCCTCCTTCCTTCCGAAATTGCGCATTAGCATCTGGAATTAAATAATCATCCTTTTAGTTTTTTTTTTTTTTTTTTTTATGAGAACTCCAAACACGAGAGGTATTAGAACCTATAGTACTTAGTACCGTGCTTGGGTTGGAGTTTGAGAAGACAAAAGAAGATATTTGTTGATATTCGACTTGAACTTCTGTAGATTGTAATTTTCAGGAAATACGTATGAAGGAAGGTTGTTCCAGAAAACGGCAGTTGAATGAATAAATGAGGAAGATGAAAAGTTGGTTCTGTGGGTTTGAAGTTGGACAGTAAATGGATGTTGGCTGGTGGCGGCACGTGTTCAGACTGTTTTGAAAGAGAGAGCGGGAATTATAGAAGCCAATTCAGAAGAACAGTGCCCATGGAAGTATCTGTAGAAGAGGCATGCAGCAGAAACAGTGCGTCTATGAGAAAGCGAGTGGAGAGACTCTGTTAGAGATGAATCATTAATTAACCTAACTGTTCTCTTCTGAATGGAATCAAGAAGCTTGAGAGAGGTTTTGGGGGCACCACCCCAGATGTGGGAATAATATTCCATGGCAGGGCGGATTTGCGATTTATACAGAGTGAGCAGCAGTTTGGAAGAAAAGTAACGCCGAGAGTGAAAGAGAAAACCATGTTTTTTAGATGCAGAGGAAGCAATATTTGTAATGTGCCAAGAGAGATTAGAAGTCAGGGTAATCCCCAAAAGAGATATATCATTTTGCCTAGAAATCGGAGTGTCACTAAAGATAAGCATAGGAGCAGAAGAATCCTTTTTGCGAGATATAAGACAAGACTGAGTTTTAGAAGGGTTGAAATCAACTAAGTTGTCTTTGCCCCACTGAAGAATTACCTGAAGATCGGCATTTAAGGAATTGGCAGCAGATTTTTGAGAACTTGAAGCTGATTGAGCAGGACAAGGTTTCTCAAAATGGAAAGTTGAATGCAATGTGCTATTATTGGCAAAACTATGGATAGGATTTCCAGTCAATGGAAGAAGGTCATTGATATACAAGATGAAAAGAGTGGGGGAAAGAACTGAACCTTGGGGGACACCAGCATTAGCAGAGAAGTTAGAAGACAGAGAGTCATCTACCATCACCCTCAGTGAGCGATCAGAGAGAAAACTGGATAACCAATTACTAAAAACAGTTGGCAAACCATAAGATGGAAGCTTGTTTAGAAGACCTTTATGCCAAACACGATCAAAAGCCTTTGAGATGTCAAGAGCAACTACTTGTGTTTCACCGAACCTTTCCATTGAATTAGTCCATAAATGGGTAACATAAGCCAGAATATCACCAGTGGATCGACACTGACGGAATCCATACTGGCGATCGTTGATCAGACGGAAGGTTTCTAGGTAGTTTAAGAGTTGGCGGTTAATTGATTTCTCCATTACTTTAGAAAGAGTAGAAGTAATTGCAATGGGACGATAATTGGATGGGAGGGATTTGTCACCCTTTTTAGGAACTGGCTGGATGTGAGCAAATTTCCAAGCAGAAGGAAAAACACCTTTGGAATAAGAAAGTGAAAAAAGGCGGCAAAGAATAGGAGTAAGTTCAGGAGCACATGTTTTGAGAACAAGTGGAGAAATACCATCAGGACCTGGAGCTTTCTTAGCATCAAGATTCATCGAAATCCTTCTGATATCCTTTTGACGGAAGACCACAGGAGTCATTGAATGGAGCGTGTTAGGAATGGTGGGAGGTGTTTTACCAAGATCATTAATACATGAGCTGGAAGAAAAATGGGATGCTAGCAGGTCAGCTTTATCCTTGGCTGAAGTGACAACAGAACCATCTGGTTTGGACAGAGGTGGGAGCAGAGATGGGCAAAAGTTGCGGCCAATAGCTTTGGCAAGAGACCAGAATGCTCGGCTACCATTAGGGCAAGAAGCAAGTTTTCTACTCTTAGCCTGTTCAAACTCTAGTTTGGACTGATTAATAACTGCTTTACAATTGTTGTGAGCTTTGGTGTAGGCAGAAAATGAAACTGAAGAATTAGAAACAAGCCAATTACGATATGCAACATTCTTCTCTTGGACAGCCTTAGCACATTTATTGGAAAACCAAGGTTTAGATAAAGGACGAGATTTTAAAGTGGAGTGTGGGATAAAGGATTCCATTCCTGCAAGAATAATTTCACTGACACGATCTGAGCAAACGTTGACATCAGAAGTTTTGAAACAGTAATCAGACCAAGGAAAAGAAGAAAAGAAGTCTCGCAGGTTATCCCATTTTGCATTCTTGTAATGCCAAACAACACGAGGTTGGGAATAGCCATGAGATAAAGGTTCCATTGGAGAAGAGACAATCACCAAGTTGTGATCTGAAGTGCCTAAAGGACCTCTCACTTCGACCTTATATTTAGAAGGGTTCTCTGACAGGGAATATCAGAACGAACATATGCACAAGTACCACCTTTGAGGCGAAAGGAATCATACAGCAAATAATTTGGACATCTGAGATGAGCAGTAGTTGAATCAACTGATAACTGAGATTCAGTCAGAAAAAGTACATGGGGTTTGGAAGACTGCAAGTGGAAATGGACATCGTTGAGATTGGAATTGAGACCACGTATATTTGTGAAATGAATTAGGAAGTCCTTGGGAGGTTTAGATCTTTTCGCAGATAAGCTTGCTCTATTATTTTGACAATTCATGGTGTATTCAATAGTAAGAAAAAGTGGGTGGGACATGCTGTATGAAGTAATGAAATTTTTGGATATGGCGTACATGTGGTAAGAATATACCCAGATCCTTGACATAACGTGGCCTCGACAATGCTCCCCGCATACACACTACTTGGACTCCCTCTAGTCACTGTCTGGCAGAGTAGAGGTAGCAAGATTATACACTAGCTGATCCGGAAGCCTCCTAGAGAGTTACCAATAGGTTTGGTCCGGTGTACTATCTAGCGGCCGGCCTGCGAACACAGTTTTAGAGCTGTACCCTCGAAATGTAAGGAATATTGGATCTCGCCACGACATTCATCATAACCTCAAAAATCATCAATCATACTGCATGATGGAAGAGATAGGGAAGGGTTGGCCGGAACTTAGCTCTAGAGACTAAACATGGGTTCCACCACTTCAAGCCTCCAATAAGCAAAGTGGTGGTATTTCACTGGTTGATGAGAGTCATCTACCACCTAGAAACACTTGTGGTTTTTAGTGAACACGTGTGGCCATTGATGCCCGTAGGAGGGTCTTTATTTTCATTTTTGTTATAGTTATTAAACCAAATGGGTTTTCTTAAAAGTGGTCGTAAACTTTACAATAAATAGAGTAGATTTGTAAATTGATGTTGGCTCAGGGGAAAACAAAATTTGCTGCGGTAAACTTTAGCATGCTGCGGCAGCAATACATAGAATACTACCATAGTCAGTTTTTAGTAATGCCTACTGAGTGACATTCGCTTCTCACCTGAACTGTACCATGTGACCTTCCTGTCAATCATTATATGATATGTCCGTTCTCATCTAACTGGACTCCCAATAGATGGTTCTCATGAATTTTTTTTTTATTTTTTTTTTTATTTCATTCGTCATCAATCACATAGGCTATATGCTCTTGTATTTATTTATTTATTTTCTGAAAAGTAACATACAGCATACATTAACCATAAATTTTCTTTCGTGTATATATGAATGAAAGCAGAATAAAAGAAATTCACAGTCGCATATTTCTTCAAAGTGATTGATAGGAAAGGTCACGTGATGCTGTTGAATTGGCAACAGCATCACGTCATTGAGTAGGCAGTACTAACAATTCACTATATGGCCAGCGCAGCGAAGTTGGCGGTGTGTGTATCATCAAGAGCTGCATTTGAGTAATCTTTACAATTGCGGAAACAATGTCAAAGAAAAAGTGTTTAAAGTATTAATGATAAAGCAAAGATTGTTATGATATTGACCAGGGTTTTAAGAAAAAAGATGTTGCGGAGAAATGTGGCATACCTGCAAGCAATTTATCTACAATTTTAAAAAATCAAGAATTAATTTTAAATGCAATTGGAGGAGGAGCAGACAAGAAACTAATTAAGTTGTGTATATATGAAGATGTTGTTAAAGCTGTTCTAAAATGGGTGCAAATGATACGTGAAAAGAATATACCAATATCGGGCCTAATAATTATGCAACAAGCTCTGAAATTTGCATAGCCCCTTGGAATGAAATTCGAAGGGACTGTGCAAATACAGAATTTAATGTGAGCACTGGGTAGCTAGATAAATTTTTGCAAATTACAGTGTCTGGGGACTAGGTACCAGCGAGGTGATCTGATAGAGGTGTATAAAGCCTTGAATGGTTTGAGCATGCTCAATGCTGATGGGATTCTTCCTCTTGCTCAGAATAATCACCTGAGAGGGCATAAATTCAAATTGAGAAAAGACAGATGTAGGATAGACGTGAGGAAATTTGCCTTTAGCCAGCGGGTGGTTGGTTGGTGGAATAGACTTCCTTCCATCCCTTGTCGTGGAAGTTGATAGCCTAAATAAGTTTAAGGCTCAGTTGGACAGGTATTATTGGCTCGGCACTTGTTGGTTTGTTGCACAAGGAGTCGTCTTCTTCAGAAATGCTTCAAGTGGCATTTATTTCCAAGATAATCTTCTCTTTTCTTTATAAATTTCAATAGCATGCATAAGCATTTTTTAACGAAATGCACAAAATTGCAACTAACACGATTTGCATGGAGTAACAAGTTTATGACGCTTAAAAAAAAAAAAAAAAGAATGAAGAGAAGATTCTGAAAATTTATTTACATTTTTTATACAATTGAAAATTTCAGTAAAGGGGAAGCATGTTCCACCAACGTAAAAACCATGCACTTCCAGCTATCGGTATTTTCTCAAATGCAACAACATGGAGTTTACTACCCATTTATAATTGCTTGGAGTAACAGAAAAGCCCAATAAACTGGAAAGTGCAAATTGTTTTTATTGTTTTATGGTTGTGACCTCCAGAAATGTGCTTTAGAAAAATATCATAAAGCCGTTCAAAATTGGTTCTTATAACAGAACATATGATAACGATGAAAGTGTAGTGCATTTTAATGATTTGAATTGGTAACTAATACAATTTACACTATAAAAACAACCTTTTAGAGAGTTATATAGCGAAAATTTCTACTTCCAAGGTCATGAAACGAATTACCAAAAAACAATGTGTTATTGGATTCACATTACGATATTTTCCCGATATGATAGTAACGGATTAATATCGTAAAGCAGGATACACTGTATTGTATAGCTATGCATGCACGGTTTGAAATGCGGTATTTATGAAT